>NC_053496.1:14812586-15122586 GCF_905171775.1 Rana temporaria
TCTTTAGCCAGCATATTGGTCTGGGGCTTAAGTGGTTAAGTGGTTAAAGGCAATTTAGCCTCTATTCTAGCCATGGCTGTGCTGGGAGTGATCCACCATTGATCGCCTGGGAAAAAGGACAAAAGATGATCAGGACAGCCGCACTCCAATCCAACGTAACTTTAATGTAAAAAAATTGAAACAGGCACTACAAATCGCAGCAACGGAACCTAGGACAGCTGATGCGTTTCACACTAACTTCAGTGTTTACTCAAAGCTATGAGTTCCTCTTCAGCCTTCTTAGGCATCATAAGGAGTGCAGCTGTCCGATGCAATCCACAGTGACCTCCCGTGGCCGTCTTGGATAGGACAGTCCTTCTAAATAAGGAACCCTGCCAGGATTTGGCATGTACAGTGGAACCTCGGATTACGAGCATAATTTGTTCCAGGAGAATGCTCGTAAACCAAAGTACTCGCATATCAAAGCGAGTTTCCCCATTGAAGTCAATGGAAACTAAAATAATTTGTTCCGCATTGACTTCAATGGCATGCAATACCGTCTGCAGCCAGAGGTCAGGGACACCGGAGAGCCTCGTAAACACTCAGAAAGGGCCGAGGACAGCTCGGCTGAACACGGAAAACCTCTGAAAGGCTCGGGAACAGAGTATTAACAAGATTTTCTGATCGGCACCGCTCGGCTCCGGCGCCCCCCACCTCAGACCAAACATGATATTGCACACCTCTATGGCTTGAATGCTGCTTGTTTTGTGAGGCAATACAAGACAGTACAGTTCTCATATTGTGAAACGATCGTTAACTGCGTTACTTGCGAACCACTTTATTTGCAAGTAGACAGTGTAGGGGACAGGATCCTGCTGTTAGGGAAAGGTTCCAGTACAATGAGGGAAAGTGTTTGAACATCACTGTGCATCCCTCAAGCACCAGCCTCTGGAGCTGCTCCTGCAACCATCTCAGAGACTTCTTAGAGCCACTAGCTAAGTCTGCCACCCCTCCTGCAGATGCTGTCCTGGTAAAGTAAGCCTTGTCTATAGATCAGTGACTGCTGGTGCTCAAAATCTTTGTGGGGGCGCAAACAAACAGAAACAAAAAACATCAATTGCCACCACTGTGCCCATCGAACACAGCCACTTTGCCTATCGAATGCAGCCACTGTGCCCATCGAATGCAGCCACTGTGCCCATCGAATGCAGCCACTGTGCCATCAAATGCAGCCACTGTGCCATCAAATGCAGCCACTGTGCCATCAAATGCCGCCACTGTGCCATCAAATGCCGCCACTGTGCCATCAAATGCAGCCACTGTGCCCATCAAACACAGCCACTGTGCCCATAAAACGCAGCCACTGTACCCATTAATTGCCGCCACTGTGCCATCAAACGCAGCCACTGTACCCATCAATTGCTGCCAGTGTTCTCATCAGTTGCCGCTACTGTACCCATCAATTGCTGACACTGTGCCCATCAATTGCTGCCAGTGTTCTCATCAGTTGCCGGTACTGTGCCCATCAATTGCTGCCAGTGTGCCAGTGACTGACAACCAGGGTCGGCCGTCGCTTTTACATTATGCCGCACAGCGGGAGAAATGAGACAGTGTGCGGAGCTGGAGAGAGGACGGCAACTGCTGGACTTAACGTTTCAAGTTAACCAGCAGGTGATTGGTTGCTAGGTGGTCCTAGCAACCAGTCAATAGCATTGTTAATATGAAAGTTAACTCCAGCAGTTCCGGTCCTCTGTTCTGTGTTGCTTTGTCTCCCCCTCTGCATGCATGCCCCAGTAAGTTAGTGTAGCGCTACCCCAGAAGGAGCCGCTGGTTGATTTGGGATCGGCCTACTAAGTTACCCTGACAGTGTCTAGGGGTGTAACTTGTGAGAATAGCAACAGTGAGTGGGAGTCCAGACATCCAATAAAGAGTTTTCAATGCTTTATTGTCCAGGCCAAACACGGCCAACATCAACTCAATTCAGAAAGTTGATGAAGGAAGAAAAGGAGAACCATGCGGTATCAGGCCTGGATGTAGAACTGAGCAGTACGCTACTCTGCATCTAACCAATTTTGGAACACGTCGCCACTCTGCTTGGAGTGGGTAAAGTGCCCCCGGACAGACCCCTATGATAGGCCTGGCAGCCAGAGCGTCACTCTGGATAATACTGGGGGGAACAGGTCTCTCACACAGACCTGTCTCTAGGGCCCCTGCCACGGGCCAATTTCAATAGAGGACTTGGGTGAATAAGGAAAGAGAATCCTCCCAGTAGACTTTTCTATAAATGGTCCCCGGATGACAGCAAGCATACCTGTCAGTGGTCCGGACACCCGATCCCAGGCTGGGATTCTGTCAATAGGCCTTGGAACCCAGCGGAACGCCGAGATCCCTTCTCTCATCAGGATGAGGCTCGCTGCAAAGTTCAGCTCTGCCCAGGTGGGCCGCGCCGGCGGGGTCCATGGATGCGCGTACCCTGAAGGTGGGTACCGCACCTGGAACGGGGACCCTGCGAAAAGATTTCCAACACATGACCTCTGTCCCAGATATACCCTCCCCCAGCATGCCCTGCGAGGGAAACATCCTCTAATTGGCTGCTGGGAGAAGATCTGCTCTGCTAGAACCCCTCTGGCACCAGCTGCCGGCCAGGGGTGGCATTGCACTCCCTGACCGCAGACTGACCCAGTGGACATTTCCAGAATGATAGAGGTCCCGAATTTAAACAAACACTGGAAGGGAGCAAGGTAACTCTCTCTTTCCCACAAAATTTAGGCGTAGTGCCCATGCTGAAAGCAAGGAAGCGCTACATTAGGAAGGGGCAATGTGCAAGGGTCCAGAGCTGGGGGCGGGTGGCAATTTTCAGGGGTCCAGAGCTTGGTGGGGGCAATGTGAAGAGGTTCAGAGCTGGGGGTGGGAGGCAATGTGCAGGGGTCCAGAGTTGGAGGTGTGGGGGCAATGGTGCAATGTGCAGGGGTCCCAAGCTGGGGGGCAAATGTGCAGGGGTCCCAAGCTGGGGGGGGGGCAATGTGCAATATGCAGGGGTCCAGGGGGGTAATGGGGGGCAATGTGCAGGGGTCCAGGCGGGGGGAGCAATTTGTATTGGGCAGGGGTCCTGAGCTGGGGGGCAATTTGTAATGTGCAGGGGTCCTGAGCTGGGGGGGGGGGAATTGTAATGTGCAGGGGTCCCAAGCTGGGGGGATGTGTAATGTGCAGGAGTCCCGAACTGGGGGGCAATGTGTAATATGCAGGGGTCCAGTGCAGGAGGCGGATGTGTAATATGCAGGGGTCCAGAGCAGGGGACGGATGTGTAATATTCAGGGGTCCAGAGCTAGGGGGATGTGTAATATGCAAAGGTCCAAAGCTGTGGGGGGGTCTGTGTAATGTGCAAGGTTCCAGACCTGTGGGGGGGGGAGCTATGTAGTGTAAAAGGGTCCAGAGGTGGCGAGGGGGTACGTAGTAGTGTAAAAGAGATATTGGGGGGTGCAGAGATATGCAGGGAGCACAGTGAGGTGTTTTTACATTTTAAAGTGGGGGGGTGCCAGATATAGAATCCGCCCCGGGTGCCAAATGCTCCAGGTACGCCCCTGGTACGCCCCTGGGGAGAAGATGTTGCCAGAAGTGGGAGAAGAGCCGGAGAGGGGAGAAGAAATCGGAAGAGACCCCAGAGTTACTTAATAAAATACTTGTGTATTCTATTTATTATTGACACTTTTTTTTAGGGGAATGGGTAGGGGCACAATGTACCCCATACTCATACCCCATACTCATTCACATAAGGTGGGGATCCCATAGGGAACTATTGATTTTGATTAGAGGCAGAGAAATGCCTGATGAGGCTTAATGCTCTGTATACAGCGTTACGCCGCTTTTAACAGCTTTTAGCACTGTCTGGCATTTTATATATCTCTAGCGCTGGAGCCTCAGAACTCCTCCATGCCTCTTATCAGTTTGGTTGCCCTTCTCTGCACTTTCTCTAGTTCCCTGATATCCTTTTTGAGAACTGGGGTCCAAAACTGAACTGCATATTCCAGATGAGGTCTTACTAATAATTTGAACAGGGGCAATAACATGGAGAGGTGTTTTTAAGCTGTAAAAAAAGCTCCTAAACGCGGCTGGAGAAACGCCTGTAGGCACAAGGCCTTATACTGCAATGGCCACAGGACAAACAGAAGAGCGCAAATTTACCGATTTTGTATATCCAGCGCGATGGGATCAGGCTGGATATTGCTGCTGGAGGCTGTGCTTCTTGCGCTCGCTGCCCCCGCTAGATGCCACGCATCCATAGGAATCAATTTGGGGCAGTGAACGGGAGGAACAACATAGCTCGGCGCTGGCTCCTGCGAAGGGATCGCGGATGGTCAATCTCGCCACTAGCAGAGGCGCGATTGACACAAAATCGACGGCACCTACTGTAAACCCCCATTCAAACCTGATTTTTTTTTTCGTGGGATTCCTGAAGTGTGACAACATTCAAAATTAAGAATTCCAACATTCTCAATGGGCCAGTTCACACCTGAGCATTGTGTCACCTGATATGTGAGGGTCAGAAAAGTAAATCAGCTGCTTTGGGGCAGAATTGCATGTTTTGGCACCAATAACTTTATGGTAATAAAGAAAAAAGTGCAGTGCCAATGTGAAGACCCCCCTGGATGTCAGCATGCCACAACAACCAGCACCACCAGCTCATATGGAACGTTTTAGCAGGAGGCAGCATTTCACCAACATGGTTGAGCAGTATCTGTGCACACGCCTACACGTACTGAATGATGGGTCTGCAAATTGGGCACATGGCCTGAGCTTGCCCTTTACGCCTTGGAGGTGCTGGCCTGCCCTGCAGCCAGTGTATTATCTGAACGTGTATTTATCACGGCAGGGGGCGTTATCACAAACAAGCGCAGTCGCCTGTCCAGATGTGGACAAGCTCACGTTCATTAAAATGAACCCGGCATGGATCCCATAGGACTTGTCCGTACCTTGTGCAGAATAGACACCGGGCCGGCCTTACCCAGTCATTCTTGTTTCTCTGATCTTTTCTAGGGTTGCCACCTCATCCCTTTAAAAGCGAAAACATATTAATTACACAGGTTCACTGGCTGATTAAGGTGCTGCTAATTAAACTCACTTGGTGCCTTATCGACATTAAATTAGCCCCAGAACCTGTGTAATTACTATGTGTTCGGGTTTGAAGGGATGAGGTGGCAACCCTAGATCTTTCTCACTCTTTTGGGGTGTACCCTAATTTTAAAAATAAATCAATTAAAAACAAAAACCTGCTGTGTTGGCTACCTCGTCCTCCTCCACCGCCGCTTCCACCTACACCACCACATCCACCGCCACCTCAACCTCCTACTCCATATGGACCTCGTCCTCCTAGGTCAAGATTATTTTTTTTATTTGTTATTTTAAGTTATTTCCCTATCCACATTTATTTTCAGAGTATTTGCCATGCTCTTACTGACATTTTGCTGCCATTTGCAGCCCTCTAGCCCTTTCCCTTAGCGTTTTAAAGACATTTTTGTACTGAAAAGTTCGGGTCCCCATTGACTTCAATGGGGTTCGGGGTCAAGTTCGGGTCCCAAACCCGGACTTTTTTCCGAAGTTCGGCCGAACCCGAACATCCAGGTGTCCGCTCAACTCTAGTGGCAACCCTACTTTCGGCACAGAAGACAACCTGTGATCAAGATGGATGAAGTGTCCCTGCTCCACTCAGTCTAATTGAGTTTCTTAGTGACATTTTGAAAGAATTGCTGTAGATATGGTGAAGTCTTGGTGTTTTCTTTCAAGGCCCATCCCCTTTTATCAAGGGAGCAAAATCCTGTGCACCATTTAGCACCAAGGACAAGGCAAAGAAAGCACCTTGGGTTCCATGCTGCAGGAGGCACAACTAGGGTGGGAGCCTCTCCTGCCTCTCCATTGCCCAGCCATCTTCTGCACTATGCAAGACTAATGCCCCGTACACACGATCTGAATATCGTACGACAGATCGTATGACTTTTTTTGCTTAATAGTCGCAAGTAAAAATTAAATAGGTTATTAATGTCCCGAAAATTCTCATCCGACAGAAAAAAAAACCTGTCATAATCAGCTCTCGAAAGCTCTGTACTAGCGTTTCGATTATCATACGATTCTTCCTCGGACGACATTTTTCGTACGATATTCAGATCGCGTGTACAGGCCATAAACTGAAAACTGATAGCTCAGTCCTAGGTTACACTGGGAGATCACCTGTGTAACCCATGACACTCTCCCCCGCTCTCAGTATAAAAGCAGAACACAGGGAATTACTAAAAGCAGACCCTGCAAAATTTGGTTTAGAAACCAATCAGCTTCCAGGTTTTATTGTCAAAGATTTATTAAACAAGCTGAAGTTAGAAGTTGATTGACTGTTTTCTTTCTTTGTTTTGTTTTTTCAATTTTTGGGTCATTCCTTATGATCACAATTCGTAAATTTGAAAAATTCTTACATTTGTAAATTAGAAAATTCGTAAATTTGTAAATTTGGAAAATTCATAAATAAGAAAGAAAATCCGAAGATTCGAACTGACTATTAAATTATAGGTATTGAAATTTCCTTTCAAATTTGGCTGTTAGTGAACGTAATGAATACAGATTTATCCGAAGTTACAAATTATCGGAAATAACAAATGGCGTATCTAAACAAATGGAACATAATCAATTAACCATAATAATTAACAATAATAATAATACAACTTTGTATTATTATTATTTAATATTAACTAGTTACGTTCCATTTGTTTAGATATGGCATTCGTTATTTTGGATAAATTTGTATTCGTTATTTCGGATAAATTTGTATTCGTTATTTCAGATAAATGCCGCATCTGAACAAATGGAACTTAATGAATTGATAATAATAGTAAAAATAATAATAATAATATTTTTTGGATTATTATTATTATTATTGTTTATTATTATTTTTAATTTGTTGCATGTGATTCGTTTAAATACGGCATTTGTTATTTTGGATCATTCGTAACTTCGTATAAATTTGTATTCATTACATTCTCTAACAGACAAATTTGAAAGGAAATTCCAATACCTATAATTTATTAGTTAGTAAAAGTTAAGTTATAATTAGTTAGTTAGTATTTCAGATTTTAGAATTTTCGCATTTTTTTGGCTTTTCATTCTCATTTTCGTTCTTTTGAGTTTTCGTTCTTCTTTTTGGATTTTCGAGTTTTCCGAAATTTATATTTTCACATTTTCAAATTTTGAATTTACGAATATTCTAATTTACGAATTCACAAAGTTACGAATTTTCGAATATTCTAATTTATGAATAGTCGGAAAAAAAATGTTAAACGGGTTTTCGTTAATTCAGAAATTTACGAATTGCTGAATTTGCTGAAATTTGTTAAATTAATTTGGATCCAAACAAATTGCACATGCCTAGTCACCCACACATCCGGCTAATATTGCTAAGTCAGTACGTTAATCATTGGTAATAGGACCTCTTTAGATAGATGTCATAGCTGAAAGTTTACACAGAACAGAAAAAATATTGCAGAAATTGCAAATTTACTCTGGAACACATCGCAACATCTACAGACCGTATGACCTGGTTCTGGCTAAAGCATAGGAACATTTAAGTAGCAGTAACTAAACCAGATATATACAGGATGTCAAACATTCTTTTCCATCAGTAATTTTCTCATTACTTTGATTGTTAGGTCAAAATGTTGGCAATTCAAGATAGAGGAATGAAGACTGGTAACATTGCCAGGAGCAGTAACTGCAGTCCGACGATCACAGGAACAAATATTTCAACTGTGTCACCTAATCTGCAGACAATAAGATTTTCACTATCGTACCTTCTATCAGACCAACTCCTTTTACATGCCAGTAAATATTCATTGTATATGGTCATCTTTCTGTGTTCTCTACCATAAGCATATGTGAAATAAAAAAAAGTAAAATGTGTGTGCCTTTTCATGACTTAGCCACATTATATTCAGTCATTCTGAATCCCATATAATATATTTGGAAGCACCCTGATAGTAGGCAGGGTTGCTAACAAATTTAGCTCGCTAGGGGGTAACTAGCCTGGCTGATTGATAGGGGATCCGCTGTTTTTTTCCCTAACTCTGGATTTGATGCATCTCTCTCTTCTGTCACTAGGTGGCATTGGAATGACAGCGGGCATAGTGAATTCTGACTAGCAGTGGATAGGTTGTTTCAGCCAATTGGCAGGGGTTTTCTTTGGCCCCTTGGCCTGCTGGGAGAGCCTATTTATTTGGGAGGAGTCAGGGGGATCGGGGTTCTCTCATGCATCTATAGGCATATCAGTCTTCTGTATATTTAAATAAAATACACAGTAACTCTGATATTTGTAAACCTTATTTAAAAATCTCTGTGCAGGGATCCATAAAAGCCAAGCTAAAATACTTGATATGCTTTGGTGTGATCTGATACAAACTATTTAAAACTACTTAAAGCAGGGGTAGGCAACCTTTAATACAGGTGAAACTCGAAAAATTAGAATATCGTGCAAAAGTTCATTTATTTTACTAATGCGACTTAAAAGGTGAAACTAATATGAGATAGACTCATTACATGCAAAGCAGGATAGTTCAAGCCGTGATTTGTCATAATTGTGATCATTATGGCTTACAGCTCATGAAAACCCCAAATCTCAGAAAATTTGAATATTGTGAAAAGGTGGAATATTCTAGGCTCAAAGTGTCCCACTCTAATCAGCTAATTAAGCCATAACACCTGCAAAGGGTTCCTAAACCTTTAAATGGCCTCTCAGTCTGGTTCAGTAGGAATCACAATCATGGGAAAGACTGCTGACCTGACAGTTGTGCAGAAAACCATCATTGACACCCTCCATAAGGAGGGAAAGCCTCAAAAGGGTGATTGCAAAAGACGTTGGATGTTCCCAAAGTGCCGTATCAAAGCACATTAATAGAAATTTATGTGGAAGGAAAAAGTGTGGAAGAAAAAGGTGCACAAGCAGCAGGGATGACTGCAGCCTGGAGAGGATTGTCAGGAAAAGGCTCATGCTGCTTCATGAGAGAAGTAGCTTAGTGTAAGAGCAAGTCTTCTCCCCTGCTCTGCCCGCCCAGCTCTCTCCTTCTCTGCTCTGCCTGGCTGTCTCCTCCCCTGATCTGCCTGACTCTCTCCTCCCCTGCTCCACCCAGCTCTTTCCTCCCCTGCTCCTCCCAACTCTTACCTTCCCTGCTCCTCCTGAGTCTATCCTCGCCTACTCCGCCTGGCTCTCCTCCCCCGCTCCTTCTGGCTCTCTCCTCCCCTACTCCGCATGGCTCTCTCCTTCCCTACTATGCCTGGCTCTCTCCTCCCCTGCTCCTCTCGACTCTTACCTCCCCTGCTCCTCCTGGCTCTCCCCTCCCCTACTCTGCCTGGCTCTCTCTTCCCCTGCTCCACCTGGCTCTTACTTTCCATGTTCCTACTGACTCCTCCCCTGCTCTTCCTGGCTCTCTCCTCCCCTGCTCTGCCTGGCTCTCTCCTCCCCTGCTAAGCCTGGCTATTACCTCCCCTACTCTTCCCGACTTTTACCTCCCCTGCTCTTCCAGACTCTTACCTCCCCTTCTCTTCCTGGCTCTCTCCTCCCCTGCTCTTCCCAGCTCTCTCCCCCTTTGCTCTGCCTGGCTCTTATCTCCCCTGCTCCTCCTGACTCTTACCTCCCCTGCTCTGCCTGGCTCTCTCCTGCCCTGCTCTGCATGGCTCTCTCCTCCCTTGCTCCCCTAGCTATATATTTTTTTTTTTGTATACATTGTATTTAATATTTTATATCTCTGCATTTATATACATAGACAGTATCGCATTTCATCATTTTCAATTCATTGTTACTTCCATTGTAATACATGCATTTAAAAAGTAATTAATTATATCGTTCACCCTGAAAGTCTACTTCAGGGTGCTTTTTCCCTGGCTGCTGCCACCATTCGTAATTCGTAAATTAGAATATTCATAAATTAAAAATTTGAAAAAAAGAAAAAAAAAAAAGAAAAAAATTTAAATTTGTTTGGCTTTAGATACAAATGTTTCTGAGCACAGCATGTAAATATGCATTTAACAATTCTGGGCTAGATTCACATAGATCAGCGGATCTTTAGATCCGCGTGACCTATGTGATTTAAGATCCGCCGCTGCAAGTTTGAGAGGCAAGTGGGTAATTCACAAAACACTTAACTCCAAACTTGCGGCGGCGGATCGTAAATCCCCCGGCGGAATTCAAATTCTGCGGCTAGGGGGAGTGTAGCATTTAAATCAGGCGTGTCCCCGCGCCGATTTAAATGCGCATGCGCCGTCTGCGAGTTTTCCCGGCGTGCATTGCGCCCAATGACGCCGCTAGGACGTCATTGGATTCGGCATGAGCGTAACTCGCGTCCAGCGCGTTTGAGAATCGGCGTACGCAAACGACGTAAATACGTAACATTGGCTGCGCCTCATAGAAGCAGGGGTAAGTATACGCCGGGAAAACCGCTACGTAAACGTCGTAACAACACTGCGTCGGGCCCGCATATGTTCGTGAATTGGCGTATCTCGCTGATTTACATATTTCTCAGCGTAAATCAGCGAGAACGCCCCCCGCGGCCATTTTTAAATTGCAGTTAAGATCCGACGGTGTAACACAGTTACACCTGTCGGATCTTAGGCATATCTATACGTAACTGATTCTATGAATCAGTCACATAGATACGATGGGCCTAAGTCAGAGATACGATGGTGTATCAGGAGATACACCGTCGTATCTCTATGTGAATCTGGCCCAGTATATTTAATGCAAAACAAAAATAAAATGTTGGCTTTAAAAAAAAGAAAAAAAAAAAAGAAAGAAAAAAAAAAGAAAACAATAGTTTGGCTTTAGATACAAAATATTTATGTGCAAAGCATGTAAATATACATTTGACAATTCTATATTTAATCCAAAACAAAAATAAAATGTTGGCTTTAGAAAAAAAAGAAATAAAAAATTGTTTGGCATAAGATACAAATGTTTATGTGCACAGCATGCAAATATACATTTGACAATTCTATATTTTAATCCAAAACAAAAAAAAATGGCTTTAAAAAAAAGAAAAAAAATGTTTGGCTGTAGATACAAATGTTCTTTAGACAAAAAGAAAAAAAAAGAAGAAAGAAAATAAAGATTTGTTTTTAAAAATAAAGAAATAAATGTATATATGTTTGGGTTTAGATACAAATGTTTCTGAGCACAGCATGTAAATATGTATTTGACAATTCTATATTTAATGCAAAACAAAAATAAAAGTTTGGCTTTAGAAAAGAAAAAAATAAATAAATAAATTGTTTGGATTTGGATACAAAGGGCCAGATCCACATAGAAATGGATCGGCGCAGCGTATCAGAGATACGCTAAGCCGCCGTATCTTACCTGGCACTAAGTCGAATCCAGGAAGATTTTGCGTCGTAAGTTATGGCGGCGTAGTGTATCTCTCGGCGCGTAATTCAAATCGGCGGGTAGGGGGCGTGATTCATTTAAATGAAGCGCATCCCCGTGCCGATTGAACTGTGCATGCTCCGTTTCGAAATTTCCCGCCGTGCTTTGCGCAAAATTACGTCGCAACAACGTAATTTTTTGAACTTAGACGTGACTTACGTCCATCCCTATTCACGGACGACTTACGCAAAAAAAAATTCTAATTTCGACGGGAAACGACGGCCATACTTAACATGGCAAGTCTATCTTTACGCCGCAAAATAGCAGCTTTAATTATACGCCGGAAAAAGCCGACTATAGACGACATAAGAGAATGTGACGGCCGCTCGTACGTTCGTGGATCGTCGGAAAAAGCTCATTTGCATACCCGACGTGGAAAACGACGCAAACTCCACTCAGCGGACGCCGAAGTATTGCATCTACGATCCGAAGGCGTACAAAGCCGTACGCCTGTCGGATCGAACCCAGATGCCATCGTATCTTGGTTTGAGGATTCAAACTAAAGATACGACGCGGGTAATTTGAAAGTACGCCGGCGTATCAGTAGATACGCCGGCGTACTCTCTCTCTGGAAATGTTTCTGTGCACAGCATGTAAATATACATTTGACAATTCAATATTTAATCCAAAACAAAAATAAAATGTTGGCTTTAGAAAAAAAATAAGAAAAAAGAAAAAAAGAAAAAAAAGAAATAGAAAAATTGTTTGTTTTGATGTAAATGTTTCTGTGCACAGCACAAAAAAAAAATGTTGTTTCAGTTTGCAAAAAAACAATTATGCAACAATTTGTCATGGGCAAAAACAGTGTACAGTCGACCTCTGAAATTCACGGGGGGTTACGTTCCTAGTGCACCCGTAAATTCTCAAAAAAACGCAAATTTTGGATGTGGTCAAAAAAATGCTTATAAATGCCTATTTCTATAGTTTAAACCCTAAATATGCCCCCCAAAATTAGAAAATTATATTGTTCTTAATAATTTAGCATTAAAACTCATAAAAAAATATATATTGCCATGAGAAAAGCCATAAAAAAATGCAAAAGAAATTTGCGGTTTCTGCGAAATTGCGGGGGTTTCCACCAACCATTACTAGTTTGATTCTAAGGAAAAATCCGTGAACCACTGAGGCCGTGAACTCTGAACCGTGACTTTGCGGGGTCGGCTGTATTTTATACTAAAATCTGAAATGCTTGACCATCCTGTAAGCTTACAGAGGTCTTCAGAACTGTGGGTGGATGTTTGCCTGTTACAATATCTAAAGTAATTATTTGCAAATCCTCCTAACCCTGCAACTCATCTGCTGACCAGTTATTGCCTAAAGCATGTTTGTTGTTTTGAGGTCAGTGGCCTTGCTGTGAAGCCCATGTCCTGCAGCGTAGGAGGGGGGTTTGTGGAGGCAGCAAAAAAAAATACAAAGGCAGCTGCATATTTTTCAGGCAGTCTAACGAAGTCCTGCAGCCCTGCACAATGGTGTCCTGGGTGTTGTGTGCGGGTCTAGTCCTCCTTCACATCTCCTGCTCTGTGGAAGCCACACTGTAAGTAACTTCATTTTGCTTTAGTTATCGTGTGATTGACGAGTTGAACATTCCTTGGTGATGTTTGATAGGTTATCAGTTGTTGACAGGGCTTTTTTTCAGGGGGAACTTGGGGGAACTCAGTTCCACCACCTCTGGCTCAGACCCTTTGGTGCCTGCTCACCACAATCACTTGTAAACACAGATGTCTGGTTTCTATGTTTACAAGTGACAACTCTGCACTCTGTGTGTAACCCCCCCTGAACTCTGCACTCTGTATGTAATGCAATCCTGGTATTTAATGCCCCTTTAAGACCCTTCTACTGTTTTTGAAATCTGAACGGGGTCGTGGTTGAGTTCCTGCACCTATTTTCTGAGAAAAAAAGCTCTGGTTGTTGAGCTCTTAAAGCTGTTTCACTATATTACCAAAAGTATTGGGACACCCGCCTTTACATGCACACAGAGAGCGTAGTGTAAGACATTTACACTACGCTACCGCAACTTACAGGAGCAAGTGCCGTATTCCCCAAAAACTTGCTCCGTAATTTGCAGCGGCGTAGTGTAAATGGCCCAGCGTATGGCCGCGTAATTCGAAGGGGGCGGCTTGCATTCAAATTAAGCGCGCCCCCGCGCCGATTGAACTGCGCATGCGCCGGGCTGAAAAATAGACCAGTGCGCATGCTCCAGCTCACGACGGAAAACGTCAATGACGCCGACGTGTGCGTCATTGACGTAAAGTCGTATTCAAGAACGACTTATTAAAACGACGTAACCGACGGAAAAAGACGACGCGGACCCGACGCCATACTTAACATGGCATACGGCAGACTGGCGTAAGGTTACCCCTCATATAGCAGGGGTAACCTTACGGAAACGACAAAAGCGACGAGTATGCGATGCAAATTCGTTCGGGAATCGGCGTATCAGGCTCATTTGCATAGTCAAATGAGACCTGAACGTAAACGCCACCTAGCGGCCGGCGTTGCATTACATCTAAGATCCGACGGTGTAAGTGACTTACACCTGTCGGATCTTGGCCGTATCTATGCGAAAATGATTCTAGGAATCACTCGCATAGATACCCGGGCTCAGAAACAGAGATACGACGGTGTTTCCTGAGATACACCGTCGTAACTCTTCTGAGAATCTGGCCCAGAGTTTGGATTTGGCATCTGACATTTACTCATGTTTGCAAAACTCTGCTTGAACAGAACCCAGGTGTTTTTGGCTTCACTTATTCCCTGTACACACGATCGGTCCATCCGATGAGAACCGTCTGATGGATTTTTCCATCGGTTAACCGATGAAGCTGACTGATGATCAGTCGTGCCTACACACCATCAGTTAAAAAAACGATCGTGTCAGAACGCGGTGGCGTAAAACACAATGACGTGCTGAAAAAAATGAAGTTCAATGCTTCCAAGCATGCGTCGACATGATTCTGAGCATGTGTGGATTTTTAACCGATGGACGTGCCCACAGACGATCATTTTTTTCTATAAGTTTGTTATCCATCAGATAATTTTAAAACAAGTTCCTAATTTTTTAACCGATGGATAAAAAAACTATGGGGCCCACGGTTTAGTCTGATGAAAACGGTCCATCAGACCGTTTTCATCAGACAAACCGATCATGTGTACGCAGCATTAGTCTACGTTTCTACTAGTGTGATGCCGTGTACACACGATCGGTTTGTCTGATGAAAACGGTCTGATGAACCGTTTTCATCGGTCCAAAACGATCGTGTGTGGGCGCCATTTAATCGATGGATTCCTAACCGATAGTTAAAAAACGATCGTTAGTAGGCACAACCATCGGTTAAAAATCCACGCATGCTCAGAATCAAGTCGACGCATGCTTGGAAGCATTGAACTTCGTTTTTTTCAGCACGTCGTTGTGTTTTATGTCACCGCGTTCTGACACGATCGTTTTTTTAACCGATGTTGTGTAGGCACGACTGACCATCAGTCAGCTTCATCGGTTAACCGATGAAAACGGTCCATCAGACCGTTCTCATCAGATGGACCGATCGTGTGTACAGGGCTTGACAGTTCAAGGTATACAACCCAGAAAGGTACTCCATTATCCAAATGCCCCCCCCCCCCCTATTTTTGGGGTAAAAATTGAGTAACCACTGTAACCACTGTAAATTGGGCGATAATAAAGCTTTTGACCCTGAATTATCAAGTTAATGATTATAATCTGTTACTTATTACTCAGCAGTGTCAATATTTGTTGTAGTGTGATGCCACACCAGAACGTTCCTGACAGTTTTTACCTTATTGTGCCTCGAAGAATTACACAAGAACCACAATTTAATATATTGCAGCTTAACAGTCCTTAGGCCTCGTACACACGACCGAACATGTCTGCTGAAACTGGTCCGCGGACCAGTTTCCGCGGACATGTTCGGTCGTGTGTACGGCCGACCGGACAATTTTCCGGCGGATCGGACAGGTTTCCAGCAGACAAATGTTTCTTAGCATGCTAAGAAACATGTCCGCTGGAAGCCTGTCCGTCGGACATGTTCGGTCATCTGTACGACTCACCGGACATGTCCGCTCGGCCGAAAGCCCTCGCATGCGTCGAAGTGATTCGACGCATGCGTGGAAGCATTGACCTTCCAGGGTCGCGCACATCGACGTGTCATTGTCGTGGCAACGGCGCGGCCACATCACCGCGTTCGCTGTCCGCGGGAAATTTGGTCTGATGGTGTGTACAGCCATCAGACCATAATTCGGCATCGGACATGTCCCGTCGTGTGTACGAGGCCTCAGATGTGGTGGTTGAATTTGTTTTTATTCGTCCGTCTAAAGCCTAGTAAACATGATCCAATTGTTGGCCAACCGAGCGTCAGATTTTTGTCTTCAGGGTGTGTGCCTAGATCAGTGATGGCAAACCTTGGCACCCCAGATGTTTTGGAACTACATTTCCCATGATGCTCAACTACACTGCAGAGTGCATGAGCATCATGGGAAATGTAGTTCCAAAACATCTGGAGTGCCAAGGTTTGCCATCACTGGCCTAGATCTTGTCTTGCATACTAACGGTACACAATTGTTGGCCAACAAACATGGGTTTCAGCACTTGGAACATGGACTGCTTTGGGTTACATCACTCTGACCACCATGCCCACTCTGCTCACTTCTATCCACCCCTGCTGCCATATCTTAGGTTCAGGTGATGTCAGACATTCTCTAGTTTTGGTATAGGTGAGTTGTACATTATCAGATCAGGGAAGAGGCGAGGTGTATGGCCTGGACTCACATGCACTGCTACACCAGTCTTTTTGTCACATTTACTGCTGCGCCGTCCTTTGATTTCAAGACTTTCCTAATTACTGATTGGGAACAAGTATGATGGTCAGGAAAGTCTTCGAAAAGTCAGACTCTCTACCTGCACACTTTTTCAGGTCTTAGTCCGCGTACAGACGATCGGAATTTTCAACAACAAAACCGTGTTTTTTTTCTGATGGGCTCAAACTTGTCTTGGATACACACGGTCGCACAAATGTTGCTCGGAAATTCCGATGGTCAAGAACGCGGAGACGTACAATACTACGACGGGACGAGAAAAATGAAGTACAATGATTCAGAGCATGCGTCAAATTGGTTCCGAGCATGCACAGCGTCGGAAATGGCTACACACGATCGGAAATTCCGACAAGAACTTTTGCCGTCGGAAAAATTGAGAACCTGCTCTCAATAATTTGTTGTCGGAAATTCCGACAGAAAATGTCTGATGGAGCCTACAGGGTCGGAATATCCGACCAAAGGCTCACATCGAACATTTGATATCAGAAATTCCGATCGTGTGTACGCGGCATAAGACTCAGATTGCATTGTGGCCTTTTCAAATCTTTATGCTGTGGTAAATCACACAATACATCATACGTTAAAATAGGGGTGTAATGCATTCTGAATGGCACCCCAATGCACCTTCACAGCTTGCAGCAATGCACTGACCTGCATTGCTATGTGCGGTTGGAAATTCTCCATGCACAATTTTTGGTGCAAAATGTGTTAGGCAGCCATTCAAATTAAGGTGCTGCCCGAACATGAGGCATGGTAATGTGCATTCATGCACCACAGAAGATGGCGCTGATGTAAATGGGCCCTTAAAGCTGGAGAGAGGGTATGACAGCCAGATGACCAGCCTTCAAAGGCGGGTCCCACAAGGGCAGACAGCAAGGGCTGGTGCAAGGATTTTGGACACCCTAGACAAAACCAAATTTTGCGCAAACCAATCGATAAACGCTTATTGCGATTTTTTTTTTACCAAAAATAGGTAGAAGAATACGTATCGGCCTAAACTGCGGAAAAAAAAAATGTTATATATGTTTTTGGGGGATATTTATTATAGCAAAAAGTAAAAAATATTGAATTTTTTTCAAAAACCGCAGAGGTGATCAAACACCACCAAAAGAAAGCTCTATTTGTGGGAAAAAAAGGACGTCAATTTTGTTTGGGAGCCACGTCGCACGACCGCGCAATTGTCTGTTAAAGCGACGCAGTGCCGAATTGTAAAAACCCCTTGGGTCATTTAGCAGCATATTGGTCCGGTCCTTAAGTGGTTAAAGACCAAGTCCACCATTTTTGACTATGTTTCATGCTAAACCCCTATTTAGAGTGTGACACGAACCTGAACTGAATTTCAGGATGCTTCTTCCCGCATTGTTCTGTTATCTTTTGAATTCAGCATGAGTGTGCGTGGCTTCGCCCACATAGCCACATTGTCTGTCTGCGTCCACATCGGTGATGCCCATAACCGTGATTGTGCATTGAAATTGAACTTTCAAGACATTGCATTCTTGGTCAAGAAATGCCACACATTACACTAATATACGGGCAAAACACATGTTTTCCAATGCTTTGTCACAAAGAAAATGTCTGAGTTGGCCTGTCTATAAAATAATAGATGAATCATAATCAGATTTTAATTCAAAATAAGGAAATTGCCCATATAACCATAGGCGCGTGCACAGGGCGTGCCAGGTGTGCCTGGACACACCCTAGTCCCCCTGCATGGTGCAGATTCCCCCTGTTTAAACTCCTGATTTTTCACCAAAGCCCCCTGACGGGGCTCCTAAAAAAACTGTAAAAACAAATACAAAAAATAAAATTTAAAACAATAATAAAAATAAAAGCTACTGACACCATCCACTGCCCTACTGACACCATCAGTATAAATACACATAAGTGATTGAGCATTAAGGTACACACCCTAATGCAATAGGCTGTGCACACCTATGAAATATAACCAGATGATCACTCACATGATGACTATACCAAAATATACCATTCCTAAGGGTATTTCTATCCCATCTGAATAGTTGTTTCTTGAATAATTCAAGCAAGTATCTGCATGATTTTGGGAAGCCACACAAACACATTTGCAAATAGGGAATTCTATAAAGAAAAAACCTGCTACAGAATTATTTGTAAATCTCTCCTTATGGTTTCTAATATTCCCTCTTCTCTCCTTAGGCACTATGCGGTCATCTTCCCCTCTGAAATTCGCTCTCAGCATGCTGAAACCCTATGTATACACCTGGAGGGGGCAGAGGGAGAAAGCAGAGCACAGATCTCCTTAGCTCTGGATGGAAAGAACACAACCCTTGTAGAGAAGACCTTTAAGCAGGACTCCGTCTTCAACTGTGTTGCAATCCAGGTAACAAAAGTCCACATAATATGCTTATACACATTGGCCCAGATTCAGAAAGAAGTTACGCTGGCGTATGTATTGATACACCGCGTAACTTCTAGGATGCGCCGGCGTATCCTTTTCCTGTATTCAGAAAACAAGATACGCCGGAATTTTGCTAAGATCCGACTGGCGTAAGCCTCTTACGCCGTCGTATCTTAGTTGCATATTTACGCTGACCGCTAGGTGGCGCTTCCGTAGATTTACGCGAGGAATATGCAAATTAGGTAGATACGCCGATTCACAAACGTACGTACGCCGGCGCATTTGTTTACGTAAGACTTTTTCCGGTGTAAAGTTACCCCTAATAAAGCAGGGGTAAGTCATGTTAGGTATGGCTTTCGGAAACGTACGAACAGTGTCGTATTTTACGTTGTTTGCGTAAGTCGTTCGCGAATAGGGCTGTACGTAAGTTACGTTCACATCAAAAGCATTGACAGTTTGTGGCGTAATTTGGAGCATGCGCACTTGGAAACGTTCACGGACGGCGCATGCGCCGTTCGTAAGAAACCTCAATTACGTGTTGTCACAAGTAATTTAAATAAAACACGCCCACATCATCCACATTTGAATTAGGCGGGCGTTTACGCCGACACATTTACACTACGCCGCCGTAACTTCGGGCGTAAGATCTTTCAGAATACACTACTCGCCTGACTGAGTTACGGTGGCGTAGCGCATATCAGATGCGCTACGCCCGCAGAAAGATACGCTAATCTTTCTGAATCTGGGCCAGTGTTCATCTTTACAAAAACATACAGTGGGGAAAAAAAATTTTTGATCACCTGCCGATTTTGTAAATTTGCCCACTTAAAAAGAAATGAAAGGTCTATTTTTATCGTCGGTGTACTTTAAATGATAGAGACAGAAGATCAACCAAAAATCCAGAAAAAAAAAAAAACACATAAAACAAATGCTATAAACTTGCAGTTCAATGAGTAAAATAAATATTTGATCCCCAAGCAAGACATGACTTAGTAGTTGGTGGAAAAACCCTTGTTGGAAAGCACAGAGGTCAGACGTTTCTTGTAGTTGGTGATCAGGTTTGCACACATCTCAGGAGGGATGTTGGTCCGCTCTTCTTTACAGATCTTCTCTAAATCCTTGAAGTTTCTTGGCTGTCGCTTGGCAACTTGAAGTTTCAGCTCCCTCTATACATTTTCTATAGGATTAAGGTCTAGAGACTAGTAGGCCACTCCATGACCTTAATGTGGTTCTTCTTGAGCCACTCCTTTGTTGCCTTGGCGGTATTTTCATGCTGGAAGTCCCATCCATAACTCATCTTCAGTATTTTGGCTGAGGAAAGAAGGTTCTCATACAAGATTTCACAATACATGGCCCAGTCCATTGGTCCCTCAATGCGGCAAAGTCGGTCTGTACCTTTAGCAGAGAAACAGCCCCAAAGCATAATGTTTCCACCTCCGTGCTTGACTGTAGGAATGGTGTTCTTAGGGTCATAGTCAGCATTTTTCTTCCTCTAAAGATAGCGAGTCAAGTTAAAGGGGTGGTTCACCCTAAAAAGTACTTTTTTTATTACACTGGCCCCCCACATTACAATACGATTAAGGCTATTCTTTTTTTTTGCTGCTGTACATACCTTTGTACAGCATATTCACCCGTGGCTTCGGGGTTGCGAGTCCCGCGGGAGTGGGTGTTCCTAACATGTCTGTGATTGACGTTTTGACCAAAAACGAGCTCCCCCCGTCGCGTAAGCCGCGTCACGGTTGGCGAAAGGAGCCGAACGGTGAGTCGGCGCTATACTGCGCATGCGCATCGCCGTTCGGCTCCTTTCGCCAATCGTGACGCGGATTACGCGACGGGGGGAGCTCGTTTTTGGTCAAAACGTCAATCACAGACATGTTAGGAACGCCCACTCCCGCGGGACTCGCAAGCCGGAAGCCACGGGTAAATATGCTGTACAAAGGTATGTACAGCATCAAAAAAATAATAATAGCCTTAATCGTATTGTAATGTGGGGGGCCAGTGTAATAAAAAAAAGTAGTTTTTAGGGTGAACCACCCCTTTAATGACAAAGAGCTCAATTTTGGTCTCATCTGACCACAACACTTTCTACCAATCCTTCTCTGAATCATTTAGATGTTCATTGGCATGACTGTACATGTGCCTTCTTGAGGAGGGGGGCTCGTCATGTTTGGGGGAAGAAAAATGCTGACTATGACCCTAAGAACAAAATACCTACAGTCAAGCACGGAGGTGGAAACACTATGCTTTGGGGCTGTTTCTCTGCTAAAGGTACAGATGGGTCCATGTATTGTAAAATCTTGGGTGAGAACCTTCTTCCCTCAGCCAAAACACTAAAGATGGGTCATGGCAGCATGACAATGAGTGGCTCAAGAAGAAGCATATTAAGGTCATGGAGTACTATAGAAATAGACAACTCTGGCGCTGTCTGATGGACTAGGGGGGAGAACTGCAGCAGCACCTGCAAATCTGATCCTAACAGAAAGGGTGATAATAATGTAAAGTTTGGTAGCTGCGCTGTGGGGAAGGGAATGGAAAAGGGGAAGTGAAAGGTGGGAGGGATTGTGGGTGAACTCAGCAGTGAAAAAAAAAAGTATCTGATGATACTAAAATAAACAACACAGATGAAGGTGAACAAACACCTATGATCCTGTGACGGTTTAGCAGTGAAAATACATAGTAAAATTGCTACTACATATACAAACACAAAAACTGGCATAAAATAAGTGAAAAAATATATATAAAAAAGGTGCAAAAATGTGCAAAAATAAAGATTAGAGTTGAGCGGACACCTGGATGTTCGGGTTCGGGTCCGAACCCGAAGCTTTAAAAAAAAAGTTCGGGTTCGGGAACCCGAACTCCATTGTAGTCAATGGGACATGGACTTTTAGAATAAAAAAAATGCGCGGAGGTCCCCGCAAATTCAATAACCAGACCCTTTAGGTCTGATATGGATATTAAGGGGAACCCCGCCGTCAATTTAAAAAAAAATGACGTGCGGTTCCCCCTAAATATCCATAACCAGACCCGTTATCCGAGCACGTTGACCTGGCCGGCCGCAGAAAAGAGGGGGGGACAGAGTGCGGCCCCCCCTCTCCTGAACCGCACCAGGCCACATGCCCTCAACATGGGGAGGATGTCCCCATGTTGATGGGGACAAGGGTCTCATCCCCACAACCCTTGCCCGGTGGTTGTGGGGGGTCTGCGAGCGGGAGGCTTATCAGAATCTGGAAGACCCCTTTAACAAAGGGGACCCCCAGATCCTGACCCCCCCCTGTGTGAAATGGTAATGGGGTACACTGTACCCCTACCATTTCACGAAGGAAGTGTAAAGTCTTGTAAAAAAAAAAAACACACACCGTAGAATAAAGTCCTTTATTAATAATAAAAAAAAAAAAAAAAACTCCAGCGGTGATAATCCACTCATTCCCGGCTTCCTGCTTCAACGTTGTCCTGATCCAGCGACGGGTGATCTCCAGCGATGAGAAGATCCATCCATCCAGAGCGCAGCATCGCCGACCTCCTCTCACCGCTGGACACAGCCCAGCGAATGACGCGCTGAAGCTGTGACATTTCTTATATAGGGGAGGCAGGGCCACCCGTCACGTGACCCTGCCCCCTCTGACGTACCTCTGCTACGTCACTGGGGAAGCTCAGGAAGAGGGAAGACGGGACTTACCCAGTGATGTAGCAGAGGGTGCGTCAGAGGGTGCGGGGTCACGTGACTGCTGGAGTTTTTTTCTTTTTTTTTTTATTAATAAAGGACTTTATTCTACAGTGTGTGTCTGTACCCGGTGCTCCAATCCCTACGTATAGTCACATCACGTGACTTCATCATTTTGTTTGTATATGTAGTAGCAATTTTACTACTGTATGTATTTTCACTGCTAAAGCGTTACAGGATTATAGGTGTTTGTTCACCTTCATCTGTATTGTTTATTTTAGTATCATCAGATACTTTTTTTTTTCACTGCTGAGTTCTCTCACGATCCCTCCAACCTCTCACTTCCCCTTTTCCATTCCCTTCCCCACAGCGCAGCTACCATACTTTACATTAAAGGAGTTGTAAATAAAATAAAAATGTTTTGCTGAAATGACTGTTTACAGGGTATAGAGACATAATAGTTAACTGATTCCTTTTAAAAACGATTAAAAATAGATAAGAATCAATCATATAATGTACCTGCAGTTTCTAGTTTCATTTTTGCATGTTGTTTCCTGCTTCTGTGATGTACAGAGCCACAGAGCCAATACAGGGCAGTGATGGTTTGGAAAACGAAACGGATTGGTGTTGAGGGGTTTTAGACACACAGTAATCACACCTCCTTGATTAGTGACCACAGAGAGAAAGCTCCCAGTACTGTGGTTATCAGGAAACAGACAACCAGAAAGTGTGCAGATCAGAGAAGAATTACAGCAACTTGAGAGCAAAAATGAACAATGAGGACATGAAAACAGCACTGCATTAAGGTAAAGGAAGCTATTAAGATAAAAAAAAAATTCTTTACAAACTCTTTGGCCCCATACACACGATAGAATCCATCCGCAGATAAATCCCAGCAAATGGGTTTCTGCGGATAGATCCTATGGTGTGTACACTCCAGCGGATCTGTTTCCGCAGAGAAATCTCCTCTGGGATGGATTTCCAGCAGATGGATATTTGCTGACATGCACAACAAATCCATCTGCTGGAATCCATTCCAACGGATGGATCCGCTCGTCTGTACAGACTCACCGGATCCATCCGTCCAAAGGGATTCCCCGCACGCGTCGTAATGATTTGATGCATGCGTGGAATTCCTTATATGACAGCGTCGCGCCGTCGCCGCGTCATAATAGCGGCGACGGCGCGACACGTCATCGCCAGAGGATTTCAGCGCGGATTTCAATGCGATGGTGTGTACACGCCATCGCATAGAAATCTTCTGAAATCCTCGAGAGGATTTATCCGCGGATACGGTCCGCTGGACCGTATCTGCGGATAAATCCTCTCGTGTGTATGGGGCCTTTAAGTTCATGGAGTGGTCTAGTCAGTCTTGAGACCTTAATCCTATAGAAAATTTATGGAGGGAGCTGAAACTTTGAGTTGCCAAGCGACAGCCAAGAAACTTTAAGGATTTAAAAAAGATCTGTAAATAAGAGGGGACCAACATCCCTCCCTGAGATGTGTGTAAACCTGGTCACCAACTACAAGAAACGTCTTACCTCTGTGCATGCCAACAATGGTTTCTCCACCAAGCATTAAGTCATTATTTTGCTTGGGGATCAAATATTTATTTTACTAACTGAACTGCAACTCAATTTATGACCCGCCAATGCCATTCCAGAGCATCAGAGTGCAATGCAGAGGAACTACTTGTAAAGTTGTTGATGTAGTAGGGAGCAAGAGCTGAATAAGCTGATGCCTCCTCTGTAGTGTTGGCTCCTGTCCCACGCAGAGTGATACCAACTGCACGCCATCTCTGATCCCGGCTAGCGGTCTACAGAGTGGTGCCAGCAGCAGGAAAGAAGAGATCTTCAGGTCATTGTGAAGTTATACAATGGGCATAATAATAAAAGGCTGCTTTTGCACTAATGTGCTGCGGTCTACCCACATCACCGGTGCAGTGCAGTGTACCTGCGGCATTCCTCCACTTGGCCATTGACTTCTATTACATCCTGCGGGTTTGGTGCACTTTCTAAATGCAGGCGTTTTGATGTGCTTTCAGAAAGTGCACCACACCAGCAGGACATAATAGAAGTCTATGGCAAAGCGCAGCTAACCCAGAAAAGTTTGCAGATGCACTGCGCTGCACCCGTGGCGCAGGTAAATAGTAGTACATCAGTGTGAAAGCAGCCTTAGGCCTCGTACAGACGTTTCCAGCGGACATTCCTCCTCCGGATTTTGATCCGATGGCTTGTACACACCATCGGATCAAAATCCGCGCGGAAAACATCCGTGGTCACGTGTCGCGTCACGGTAAATACTTCCACGCATGCGTCGAATCATTACGACGCATGCGAGGGATGGGAGCGGACGGACTGATCCGGTGAGTCTGTACAGACGACCGGATCAGTCCGCTGGACTGGATTCCAGCGGATAGATTTTGTAGCAAGCTACAAAATTTTTATCCGCTGGGAATCCGTCGGCTGGATTTTTATCCGCCGAAAAATGTCCGCTCGGGCCTACACACGACCGGATCTATCCGCTGGAACTGAACCGCGGATAAATCCCAGCGGATAGATCCGGTCGTGTGTACGGGGCCTTATAGGGTGCTCAGAACAGTAAGGGTTATTTACATTTGTATTTCGGGGGGGGGGGTGGTAAATCCCCATAGTTGAGATATGTTTTAACCACCCCTGTCCCAACCGCACCCCTTTAGCTGCAGTTGGGGTCTACACATGTCGCAGTAGGTTGCCTCCTCACCACCTGATTAAAACACATGATTGCTGTGAAATGTACACGATTGCGACACATTAGTACGGCAATTAGAGGTTGAAATCAGGTGTGAAGAGGCGACACTGTGCCCGGTGATGTTTGACTTTTCTCACGTTGTTCAGGTAGCTCTCCACCTCTTTAAGGTTGCCTACCCCTCCCCCATAGACACTTGAATGTCTGTGCTGTCTTTTACACTGTAGAATGTTTTATGCTTTCTTGCTTAGGTTCCCACGTCTGAACAGAAGGATGTGGTTGGCACGTTGAGCATCTCCATTGAAAACGCCGGGCAAACAATAGTGAAGAGCAGTAAAGTTCTGGTGAAGAAGACGAGATCCAGCCTTCTGATTCAGTCAGACAAAGCGGTGTACAAGCCGGGACAAACTGGTAACTGTTTAATCAATGAGGGGCTCTGCTGGCAAGTTATAAATTCTTATTTGAAATGCAATTCTAGACGCTTAATGATCGGTTCACGAATATATACGTCGACACAATGCCTCCTGTGGGCGGATCGACATATATCTACGTCTCCTTTAAGGTGCAGCATTGTGGGCGTGCGTGGCGCCGCAAGCTCCGTGAGTCCGACCACTGGTCCCGCAGACTCAATGTCTGCAGTGATAGCTGTGATCATCTCACAGAGAGGAAGAATGGTCATATGCTGATGTAAACAAGGGTTTCCTCATTCTTCCTAGTGACAGGACCCTGATCACAGCTTCCTGTGTCACACACAGCCCATCCCCCCTACAATTAGAAGCACTCCCTAGGATATTTATTATAGCAAACAGTAAAAAATATTGCTCTATTTTTGTTTATAGCGCAAAAAATAAAAACCGCAGAGGTGATCAAATACCACTGAAAGAAAGCTCTATTTGTGGGAAAAAAAGGACACCAATTTTGTTTGGGAGCCACGTCGCACGACCGCGCAATTGTCAGTTAAAGCGGGGGTTCACCCTAAAAAAATATATAGACTGTTATATCCAGCATACTGCTGACATCAACAGTATGCTGGATTTTTTTTTTTCGGTCTGTACTTACCTTTTTCCGTCGTTTTCACTCAGCTTCCGGCTTCCGGCTCTGCATAGTTGATTGACGTGCGTGTCATCGCCATCCGAAAATATCCGACGGGGACTCGGCTCTTTACGGAGCCTGCGCAGTCAGCTCTATGCGGAGCCGAGTCCCCGTCGGATATTTTCGGAAGGAGATGACGCGCACGTCAATCATCTATGCAGAGCTCCCCGTCGGGGGAAAAGGAGCGACACGCCCACTCCCCGCAAGGAAGAAGACCCGGAAGTGCGGCTGAAGACAGGTAAGTGTACACATAAAAAAAAAATGACAACGCTACAAGCCTTTATTAAGGCTAGAGATAGGTTAGGCAAAAAGTTAATTTTAGGGTGAACCCCCGCTTTAAAGCGACGCAGTGCCGAATCGCAAAAAGTGCTCTGGTCTTTGGCCAGCCAAATGGTCTGGGGCTTAAGTGTCTAGGCAAAAAGTAAAATCAACCAAAAGTGCCACGATGGAAATTCTGGGAGTGACCTAATCACAAACTACTGTACACATTATACTAATAGTATGTGTTGTGATATATGGATGAGGAGTGATAATTATTGTTATATTTGTTGTTGGGGCCACGAGTTCGCTAGCCGATATGGAATGCACAGCTCCTCTAATGCATGGTTTATCCAGAGAGAGACATGTATTGGACCTCAGAGCAGGTGACAGAGGTACAGACACAGGGTAGATGGACAGAGTATACTTAGAATTAGGGTTGTCCAGATACCGATACTAGTATCGGTATCGGGACCGATACCGAGTATTTGCGGGAGTACTCGTACTCGCGCAAATGCTCCCGATACCTAAATAGAATACTTTTTTTGTATTTATCAATATGTTCTATGAAAATTCTTTGAGTTTTTTACTACTGCGTGACAAGCAAATAAAACATTTTTATTCATTTTTACTGATTTTTATTCTTTTATAATGTCTTGAGTTAGAGTTCTTCATAATTCTAAAGAAAATATCCTTAGTCTGTATTGTGGTTTGAAAACTGTCACATGACATTTAAAAAAAGTATTCGGTATCGGCGACTACATGAAAAAAAGTATCGGTACTTGTACTCGGTCCTAAAAAAGTGGTATCGGGACAACCCTACTTAGAATATTCATGCAACAATCAGAGAACCCAGTTTTTCCATGTGATAACTTAGCCATAAGAACCTTCCCTAATACACAGTTTACTATCAGTAAGCAAAGCTAGAGGAATCCCGATTGGCTGACAAAACAATTTTGATCTTAACATGAAAAGACTTCACTTGTAATTACTGGAAATAGCAATTAAAGTCACCATAGTGTTTACCAGGTAAACAAGTTACCCTTTGAAGGCCATTTCCCACGAAGACCCCTCAAGTCTAATTACTATCATTAGATGCTTTTTTCCTTTGTATTGCTTAAGGCAAAATCACATTCTTTACCCTCTTACATATCTAAGTAGGCAATCTGAATTTTACAACCCCTTGTAGATAATCTCTTTTGAAATGTCTAATTAGATAAAAAGGTTATTCCCCAAATACCAGAGTAAGGCATCTGAATGAACATCTTTAGGAGTCCTTTTGATGTGTAAAATGGACTTCTCACTGGCCTGTCCAAAAATCTATGTATGTTTGTGTATATATATCGCTTTGCGTGATTACAATTGCCCTAGGGTGGTAATCACACGCCCTTAAATACATGTGTGCCACATCCTAAAACATATGGGTTAAAGAAAAAAACATAACCTAGAAATGTTCTTTTCAAAAAAGATGGACTTAGTAGGCACATACAGATACAAAATTGTAATTTTAATAATGCATAAATAGATACATAAATACGTCTACACAAATAATTTTTCCAAGAAAAATACTCAATAGCCTCAAGGCTTGCTGTAACACAGTACAGGTCTCACGATGGGTGGAGTAGTGGATCCTGGATGAAACTAATTGGGTCCTTAAAGTATTAAAAAGCAGCTCGACATGTTTCGCGATTTTGTATGTATCGCTTCTTCAGAAGCTTCAAAAAACTGTGCTTTTTGTGTTAGGGAACAGTAGATGCCTCAAACTGTGGGACAGTTGCAGGTCAACAATACCTGCCCCCCAAAGTTGTATTGGCAGGGGAAGAAGAATTGAAAACCAATAAGTACCAGACCATCAACCATCATGGGTCGTACAACAATGGAGAGCAAGTTGGGGGTATACCTGATCATTCTTTTCACAAGAAACAAACTGCATGAACGTCCTTCACTGCAGTCCCAAAGATTCCCCAAAATAACACAAGGTCTCAAGAATAGAGAGTAATATATCCTATTAATACAGATAGATCTCAAAAACGGCCACCAGATGGGAGTGTACTAGCTGGCTATACGGTCCAGCATGGTTGGTTCCAAGGAATTTTTTCTTTCCCCCTCTCTCTTGCGGTATCAAGATTGACCATAACATAGGAGTCTCTCGTTTGGCACTCCTCCACTGCCATCTGGTGGCCGTTTTTGAGATCTATCTGCTCTATCTCGGAGCCATTGGCTCCCGCTGCTGTTAATCAAATCAATGATGCGGCGCGCCAGGGGCGGGGCCGAGTGACACATAGCCGCCGACTGTATCACGGGAGCGCGCCCGCAAGCTAACCCCCTTGGGAGAGAGCTTTTCAGAAGGGGGTTAGCTCTTGTGGGGAAGAGCCGAGACAGCCGCCGAGGGACCCCAGAAGACGAGGACCGGGGGCCATTCTGTGTGTGCAAAACGAGCTGCACAGTGGAGGTAAGTATAACATGTTTGTTATTTTTTTTTTTTTTTTTTTAAAAGGAACCTTTAAAACCCTTCAAGATATCAGTTACCTGTGGAGTGCATTATGTTTATTGAATTGGCCAACTCGTAGAAAAATAAGTAAAGAAGCACAAAGCACTGCAAAGTAGGAAGCAAAGTCTGCATATATAGGCCCAGATTCACAAAGCACTCGAGATACGCCGCGTAAGTGCAAATATGCGCCATCGTATCTATGCGCCGTGCCCACAAACTGAGATACGCCTAAAAATAGGCTTCATCCGACCGACGTAACTTGCCTACGCCGGCGTATCGTGGGCGCATATTTACGCTGGACGTATGTGGCGCTCCCATTGATTTCCTATTCAAATATGGAAATGAGGGAGATACGTCGATTCATGAACGTACTTGCGCCCGGCGCATAATATACGTGGTTTGCGTAAGTCGTACGTCCGGCGTAAAGTTATTCCCCAGATAGTAAACAAAAAATGTAGCGCTAAAAACCAAAAACTCCAGAGTATGTGATACCATGTGAGGTGACAAGGTTCGTATGAAAGTGCATATACATAAACCACTGACATATAAATGTAAATAGCTCAAACAGTGCTTGATGCAAAAGAAAAAGTCTATATTACAAAGTAGAAAAAATCAATTGAGTGATGGGTGCAGGGAAAACAGATGAGCTGCTATCCGTTGATTGGGATACAACAGGTGCACAAGTTGTCTGTAGCACTCTATGAGGATCACAATCACATCAAGGTAGGTTGTGGATGAAATACGCTTACCGGATGGGTTGGACTCTACTACTGTACAGCAAAGAGTCAGCCAGACATAGTGGTCTTTGGAAACCGGGACCACTCAAACCGGAATGGGACCATAAGCGAGACTGGAACTCCAAATTGACATGGACGGCAGGAACCAGCAGAGCTTGAATGGTGTGTTGGATCAATACCACGAGCTTTGAATAATCCTTAGACCATCAGTCAGGAGATGCAAGGCAGGATGTTGCTAAAGCTCTCAGGAAACCATGGAGTGGATGAGATAAAAATGGAAAAAGAACTCCAATAGTGCAGGTCAATTAAAACCAATGAGGTTTATTTGTAAAAAGTCATGGGTAAATATGACAAGGATAAAAAGTGATCACGTACAGAGAATGGCAATGTGGGGTGCTCAATAGCAATACCCGACGCGTTTCGGCTAAGTAAGCCTTCAACAGGGGCATAAGGATGCACCCCCACATTGCTCGCTTAAATAAACAGAATGGTTATAAGACCCTCCCCCAACAGGGCGGTGCCCTAAAACAGGATGTGATGTAATAGATGTGCATTGTGACAGACATAATATAAAAGGAAATGATTCTTTAAACAAGTATATATCACATACTAACATCACCTCAATCACATAGAAATGCAACAAATACCACCATATTATACATATCATATCAATGAGAGGCAATCATCTGCAACATTATATGATAAAAAATATAAATATAAATATAAATATCACAGCTGTTGCTGTGTCACCAGATGAGGAAACTCTCATAATTCTATGAGCGGGGACACTGCGCCATCATGTTGTTTTTACAAACGTTACTTTGACATGTATTCCCACTAAGCATCTACTGACTGCTTCCTTGTAAGGGCGCTCGTCCTTGGGGCTAGGCAACCACACTGTGCTCATAGATTAATATTCCCCAGATAGGAGGCGCAACCCATGCAAAGGTATGGACCAGGGAACACAAGCCGTCGTATCTTTTGTCGTTTACGTTGTACGTGAATATGACTAGGCGTAGGTTACATTCATGTAGCAGGCAGTGATCCGTCGTATCTTAGGGAGTGGTTCCGACGTGATTCTGAGCATGCGCACTGGATGCGTCCATGGGACGGCGCATGCGCCGTTCGTTATTCGTATCTTTATGGCGCTCGGCCCATCATTTGCATGGGGTCACGCCTCATTTGCATGGCTCACGCCCACTTCCACTTAAGACGACTTATGCCTAAGAAACCCAGCGCAGATTTGGTGGCAAGTGCTTTGTGAATTCGGTGCTTGCCTCTCTGCGCTGCGTCGGCGTAGCGTAAAGAAGATACGCTACGGCGGCATAAATATGTGCCGATGTATGTGAATACGGGCCATAATATGCAAAAATGGCTGCACATGTATAATTACAAATTATACATAGAATTGTTTTTTTTTAAAGATCTAATATAGAAAATACAACTTTTTAGTACAATAATAAAAAACCTCTAAGATTATAATGGAAGCATAAAAACAACATATTACATTTGTCTTTTGCAGTAAAGTTCAGAATTCTATCTATAAATGAAGACCTTCAACCTAAAGACATTGTGGTAAGTGAGTAAGGTTTGTTTTTCAATTCTTCCAATAAAAAGTACTAGCTGACGGTTTAAAGTGATTGTGTATGTAGAAGCAAACAGCAAAAATAAAAGCAGCAGCACCGGGTAACTGACAGCGGAAGCCGCCATCACCTGCTCAGTGCCTCTGGACTTTGAGGGGCAGATCCACAAAAAAATTGCGTGTAATTTTAAATTTCCCGCGTCGTATCTTTGTTTTGTATCCACAAAACAAGATACGACAGCATCTCGGCTAGATCCGACAGGCGTACGTCTTAGTACGCCGTCGGATCTAAGCTGCAATTTTTCGGAGGCCGCTAGGTGGCGTTTACGTCAAAATCCGCGTTGAGTATGCAAATTAGCTAGATACGGCGATCCACAAACGTACGTCCGGCCGGCTCATTTTTTTACGTCGTTTGCGTTCGGCTTTTTCCGGCATATAGTTACCCCTGCTATATGGTGGCGTACTAAATGTTAAGTATGGCCATCATTCTCGCCTCTCATTTTGAATTTTTTACGTCGTTTGCGTAAGTCGTTCGCGAATAGGAATTTGCGTAGAATGACGTCACCGTCGTAAGCATTGGCTTGTTCCGGTTTTATTTCGAGCATGCGCACTGGGATACCCCCACGGACGGCGCATGCGCAGTTAAAAAAAAACATTGTTTACGTCAGGTCACGACATATTTACATAAAACACGCCCCCATCACATCGTTTTGAATTCCGCACCCTTACGCCGCCAAAGATACACTACTCCGCCGTAACTTACGGGGCAAATTCGTTGAGGATTCTTAAATAAAAAGATAAGTTACTGCGGCGTAGTGTATCTTAGATACGCTACGCCCGGCGCAATAATGTGCCGTTGTACGTGGATCTACCCCTGAGTCGCTATTTTCATAAACATAGACCCAATTTCCTGCAGGACTGAGACACATTATGCTGGGAAAGATTTCATCAAACTCTCAACAATAAGTGATATCCTAAGGCAACGCTTCCTGTAACCTTAACACTAATGCCGGGTACACACGATCGGATTTTCCGATGAAAAAGGTCATATGGACTTGTTTCATCGGAAATTTCCGATCGTGTCTGGGCCCCATCTGAAATAGAACATGTTTTAAATTCTTCCGATGGAAAAAAATCTGATGGGAAATTCCGATCGTCCGTGTGGAATTCCGTCGGAGAAAAATCCATGCGTGCTCAGAATCAAGTCGACGCATGCTCGGAAGCATTGAACTTTTTCTCGGCTCGTCGTAGTGTTTTACGTCACCGCGTTTTGGACGGTCTGAATTTAGTCTGACAGTGTGTATGCAAGACAGCTTGAACGGAATTCCGATGAAAAAATCCATCGGATTTTAGACCATCGGATACCCCAATCGTGTTTACGCGGCATTACTGTTACAAGTAATAGTAATAGTAATAGTGTTGCCAAACTTCTGTTTGTTTCCAGACATTGCTTTCTCCAATACTTTTCTGTGTCTTAAGACCAAATAGGAGGCATGTCATATTGCAAGGCGTGCTTATACTTCATTTTTTTGCAAAGTCAGTATTTATATAGGACATTAGATATAAAAAAAAATCTGTTTGTTTTTGTTTCATTCATTTTTGTTTGTTTGTTTTTTTAATTCGTAAATTCTAAAATTCAAAATGTCCGAATTTTAAAACGTCTGAATTTTAGAATTTCTGTAATTTTAAATTTCAGAATTTTAGAGTTTCAGAATTTTAGAGTTTCCATATTTTTGAAATTCGTAATAAGAAAGGAAGATCCAACAATTAGAACGAAAATCCAAAAATTGGAAATAATGACTAACTAATAACTATTAAATTATAGGTATAAGAATGAAAATTCAAAAGAACAAAAATCCAAAAATAAGATAAAAAAAAACAACTTGAAAACCTGAAACAACAACTAACTAATAATAACTTAACTATTACTAAAATTATAGGTATTGGAATTTCCATTCAAATTTGTCTGTTAGTGAACGTAACAAATACAAATTTATCTGAAGTTATGAATTATCCAAAATAAAGAATGCTGCATCTAAACAAATGGAACAAAACTGAATAATAATACATAAGAATAATATGTTTTTATTATTATTATTGTTATTTATTATTATTAATTGGTTATGTTCCATTCATTTAGATATTGCATTTGTTAATATGGATAATTTGTAACTTCAAAAAAAATTTGTATTTGTAACGTTCACTAACAGACAAATTTGAATGGAAATTCCAATACCTATAATTTTAGTAATAGTTAAGTTATTATTAGGCTTCATTTCCACTGGCGTTTTTACAGCCACTGTTGTTAGGCTTTTTTACAGCTTAAAAACGCCTGTCCATGTTTATTTTGAAAAAAAAAAAAAAAAAAAAAAAAAAATGTTTTTTTTTTGTGAGCTGCAGCTTTAAAAATGCCGCGGTCGCGTTTTTGAGCGTTAATGCGCGTTTTTGAGCGTTTTTTAACGTCTGGCGTTTTTACAGCTCTACTCTGGAGCTTCAGAACGCCCTGGTCCCGCGTTTTTTTTACAGCTCAAAAACGTCTATGCCACTTGCAGCTCAAAAACGCCTATGTGGGAATGAAGCCATAGAATAACATGGACAGGCGTTTTTAAGCTGTAAAAAATGCTCAGAAACGTGGCTGTAAAAACGCCAGTGGAAATGAGGCCTAAGTTAGTTGTTATTTCAGGTTTTCAAGTTTTTTTTGTTCTTATTTTTGGATTTTTGTTCTTTTGAATTTTCATTCTTATTTTGGGATTTTCGAATTTCTGAAATTTTGAATTTTCATATTTCCAAATATTCAGAAAAATTCGGAAATTTGGATATATCCGAATTAACGAATTTGTCTAAATTTGCAAAAAAAATATATTTGAAACGAAACTAATTGCACATGTCTATAGGACATCTTGAGGCTCTAAGGCCTCGTACACAAGATCGGTTAAACAGAGGACAACGGTCTGATGGACCGTTTTCATCAGTCAAAACCGATCGTGTGTGGGTCCCATAGGTTATTTAACCACTTCCCCACCGCTCCATAGACAAAAGACGTCTACAGAGCGGTGGAGTTATTCCGGGACGACGTCCCTGGGACGTCCTCCCAGAATGCTTCACTCGCGCGCCCCCTGCGGCGCGCTTCCAGAAGCATCTGTGAGCACCGGGTCTAGAAGACCCGGCGCATCACAGATCGCGGTAAATCGCCGCTGATAGCGGCGGTTTACCACGTGATCGCTCCGTCAAATGACGGAGCGATCACTTGTAAACAAACCGGCGTCATGTAATGACGCCGGTTCCTCCCTCTCCTCTCTGTACCGATCGGTACAGTGTGAGAGGAGAGGGGGGAGAGCGGCAGCAGCAGCAGCTGCTGTGGGATGGATCTGTGACACATGCAGTCACAGATCCATCCCTCCCTCCCTGTGCAATACTCTGCAATGAATAACACCCATACTCTGCAATACCCCCCACACTCTGCAATACCCCCCACACTCTGCTATACCCCCCACACTCTGCAATACCCCCCACACTCTGCAATACCCCCCATACTCTGCAATACCCCCCCATACTCTGCAATACCCCCCCATACTCTGCAATACCCCCCCATACTCTGCAATACCCCCCACACTGCAATACCCCCCACACTCTGCAATACCCCCCACACTCTGCAATACCCCCCACACTCTGCAATACCCCCCATACTCTGCAATACCCCCCCATACTCTGCAATACCCCCCCATACTCTGCAATACCCCCCCATACTCTGCAATACCCCAATACTCCGCAATACCTGCTAATATGACAGAAACGAGAATTTTATTTTTTATTTTTACAGAATTGTCAGTGTTTTTTCTTTTATAGCGCAAAAAATAAAAACCGCAGAGGTGATCAAATACCACCAAAAGAAAGCTCTATTTGTGGGAAAAAAAGGACAAAAATTTCAGATGGGCACAATGTTGTATGACTGAGTTATTGTCATTCAAATTGTGAGAGCACCGAAAGCTGAAAATTGGTCTGGTGAGGAAGGGGGTTTAAATGCCCAGTGGTCAAGAGGTTAACCATCGGTTAAAAAAAAGCCAACTTGCTTTAAATTTAACCGATGGATTCCTAACCGATGGGAAAAAAACAATCGTTAGTAGGCACGACCATCGGTTAAAAATCCACACATGCTCAGAATCAAGTCGACGCATGCTTGGAAGCATTGAACTTCGTTTTTTTCAGCACGTCGTTGTGTTTTACGTCACCGCGTTCTGACCCGATCAGGTTTTTAACCGATGGTGTGTAGGCGCGACGGACCATCAGTCAGCTTCATCGGTTAACCGATGAAAACGGTCCATCGGTCTGTTCTAATCGGATGTACTGATCGTGTGTACGTGGCATTAGGGTGCAGCTAATGCACATTTAACAGTCTCTACAGTCAACAAAACTTGGATAGCGTTTGATGATTAGCTTAACCACTTGCTTACTGGGCGCATCACCCCCTTCCTGCCCAGGCAAAATTTTAGCTTTCAGCACTGTCACGCTTCGAATGATAATAGCGGTGTCGTGCGACGTGGTTTTTATTTTTTGCGCTATAAACAAAAATGGAGCGTCAATTTTGAAAAAAAAAACACTATTTTTTACTTTTTGCCATAATAATATCCAATTAAAAAAAAAAAAAAATTTCTCAGTTTAGGCCGTTACGTATTCTTCCACATATTTTTGGTAAAAAAATCACAATAAGCGTATAGTGATTGGTTTGCGCAAACGTTATAGCACCTACAAAATAGGGGATTGAAGTATGACATTTTTTTTTTTACTAGTAATGGCGGCGATCTGTGATTTTTGTCAGGACTGCGACATTATAGCGGACACATCGGACACTTTTGACACATTTTTGGGACCATTCACATTAATACAGTGATCAGTGCTATAAATATGCACTGTTTACTGTATAAATGTGACTGGAAGGGAAGGCGTTAACACTAGGGGCGAGGAAGGGGTTAATTGTGTACCCTGGGAGTGATTCTTACTGTGGGGGGACTGACTGGGGAGGTGACCGATGGTTGTCCCTTTATACAAGGGACACACCATCGGTCTCCTCTCCCTGACAGGACGTGGATCTCTGTGTTTACGCACAGAGATCCACGTCCCTGTCTCTGTGACTGCCGATCGCGGGTGCCTGGCGGACATCGCGGCCACCAGGCACGTGCATCGGCACCTGAGTGACAAGGCGGGCGCGCACCCCCCAGCGGCGGGAGGCCAGAGGCCATATATTGATGGCCCCCCCGCATTTTAGAGCCACCTTTTGGCTGTAAAAAGACGGGCGGATGGGAAGAGGTTAAAGTGGATGTAAACCCAATTCATGAAATGTGAGCTGGGCACATATATCTGCAGTGTTTTGTTATCTCTCTTCAAAGAGCCAAGTCCCATAGCTCTCTCCTGAATGTTCCTCTGTTATCAGCCTGATAACTCCTGTCAAATTCTCAGACTTATTAGACAAAAGCAGCCTGAAATTTCTGTCTGGGGAGGTTGAAAAAATAGATTAGCAGAGAGCAGCTCCTATTACAAAACACCTCTGAGAGTCTCTACCTATGAGGAGAGGGGGTGTGTGCCTTTCCTCCAATCAGCAATTTTAGCTATCTTGGCTGTATGCCCAGACATCACACTCTGTGTTAACCAGGAAGAGAAAATTTCCTAACACAATCTGAACTTTCTAAACAGTATATACATTTTATAACAGCAGATATACATGTAAAACTTGTGTAGGGAGATTTGGTTCATCTCTGTGTATCATCTGAGGCTGTTCACTTCACTGGGAGTATGGAGGGCTTACATCCACTTTAATATAGCATGCAATGCAATGCCAAGCTGCGGTTTCCAAAGCGAGCAAAGTCCTTTCTTGTATTGAGGCATGGATTGCCGAGAGAGGGAGATAATTTTGACAATGGTCCCAAAAATGTGTCAAAATTGTCTGAAGTGCCCGCCATAATGTCGCAGTCATGAAAAAAAAATCGCTGATCGCCGCCATTAGTAGTAAAAAAAAAAATTATTAATAAAAATGCATTAAAAATATCCCCTATTTTGTAAGCGCTATAAATTTTGCGCAAAACAAACGATAAACGCTCATTGCGATTTTTTTTTACCAAAAATATGTAGAAGAATACGTATTGGCCTAAACTGAGGAAAAAAATAGTTTTTTTATATATTTTTGGGGGATATTTATTATAGCAAAAAGTAAAAAATATTGCATTTTTTTCAAAATTGTCGCTCTATTTTTGTTTGTAGCACAAAAACTAAAAACCGCAGAGGTGATCAAATACCACCAAAAGAAAGCTCTATTTGTGGGAAAAAAAGGCCTCCAATTTTGTTTGGGAGCCACGTCGCACGACCGCGCAATTGTCAGTTAAAGCGACGCAGTGGCGAATCGCAAAAAGTGGCCTGGTCCTTTACCTGCATATTGGTCCGGGTCTTAAGTGGTTAAATAGTATTACAACCGTAATGAAGTCAGTTACCTATAAATAAGGCTAATGCAAATAGAAGTTAAAATTTGTATTTATAATATTAAATATCTTTCTTTTGTTCTTCTTTCAGATTCCAGTCGTAGAACTACAGGTAAAATATTTAACTCATACTTAAGTCAAAACAAATAGCATTATTATATTTTATACGTAGTATTTTATTTTTTTAAGTTGATGTTATCTCCTAATTTTTGTTTGCTTGTGTTCCAAGATGTAGTCAGCAATTACGGGACAGGGTCATCCAGAGCCCATGGCAAACATGCCAAAGTGCGTCCCCGTCCCCCCAAAGATGTATGGGCATTATGCGTCAGCAAAAATCCCCCCCAAAAAATAAAAATTGAGCACTAATCTGCATACTTACCCCCTAAGCATAAAACCCCCCTCTTCCCAGCAGGGGCGGATCCAGAGTCTAGTCTCGGGAGGGGCACTAGCAGAAAATTTTGCGGGCAATTTGTCGGGGCAATGGCTGGTGTTGGCTCTTCAATCATCATGGCGCCATGGTTGTTATGGTGTCAGGATGATTGAAGCGCATTATTACTATTATTACATTGTAATACAAGATTAAATAGTTCAACTCACCAAAATGCAAAAACAGTGGGAGCCCTGAGCGTGTCACTTGCCACCGTTGCCTACCACCAGATGCAGATTGGCATTTTCCAATGTCGCCTGCCACAAGATGTGGATTGTCAATTGCCAGTGGCTGTGTCCCAGAGTGAGGGCAGGCAGGGCATGATGTCAGAAAGCCACTACCCATCAGAATATGCAACCAGAGTGATTTTGCATTGCGGCCACCTTGGTACACCCGCACTTGTTCACAGTAAGCCTAGGGTTAGAAGTCGGCAAGAGGACATCTTTATACACCCACTGGAGTCTTGCTTTTCAAAGTTATGCGCCCCTGACTCCCAGTACAAATCTGTTTCCTTCTAAAATCCCCTTCCCAGCAGGAATCTTTGCCCCACCCAACCCACCCAGCTCAAATCCTCTCATTCTCCATATGCCCCCAGCACAAATCCACCCACCAAATATACCCCCCCCCCCCCCCTCGATAGTACAATTCCTCTGCTTTTCAAATTTTATCTCTGAACACAAATCTGCACCCCAAATCCAAATCCCCCTCTTGGCACAACTTCTCCCCAATCACCCAACCTATCACAATTCCCCCCCCCCAAGTTTCCCCTCCTAGCACAAATACCACCCCTGCCCCCCCCCCAAAAAAAATCCCATCCTAGCACAAATCCCCTCCCCCTACCAGATTACAAACCTCAAAATCATATCACACCTCCCCAAATTTCCACTCCTAGAACAATTCCTGTTCCCCCTCTCAACACAAATCCCCTCCCCCAACCTCTTTGTGGTGCCCCCCCTCACCCCACATGATACCACAGTTCCCAGGGCAGCCACCCCTTCTGCCCACCCCTCTTCCCGGCCCTGGTAGTCAGTTAAAGTTATAGTTTACAGTACAGACCAAAAGTTTGGACACACCTTCTTATTCAAAGAGTTTTCTTTATTTTCATGACTATGAAAATTGTAGATTCACACTGAAGGCATGAAAACTATGAATGAACACATGTGGAATTATACATAACAAAAAAGTGTGAAACAACTGAAAATATATTTCATATTCTAGGTTCTTCAAAGTAGCCACCTTTTGCTTTGATTACTGCTTGGCACACTCTTGGCATTCTCTTGATGAGCTTCAAGAGGTAGTCACCTGGTGCAGCACCCCATCACTCTCCTTCTTGGTCAAATATCCCTTACACAGCCTGGAGGTGTGTTTGGGGTCATTGTCCTGTTGAAAAATAAATGATGGTCCAACTAAACGCAAACCGGATGGAATAGCATGCCGCTGCAAGATGCTGTGGTAGCCATGCTGGTTCAGTATGCCTTCAATTTTGATTAAATCCCCAACAGTGTCACCAGCAAAGCACCCCCACACCTCCTCCTCCATGCTTCACGGTGGGAACCAGGCATGTAGAGTCCATCCGTTCACCTTTTCTGCGTCGCACAAAGACACAGGGGTTGGAACCAAAGATCTCAAGTTTGGACTCATCAGACCAAAGCACAGATTTCCACTGCTCTAATGTCCATCCCTTGTGTTCTTTATCCCAAACAAGTCTCTTCTGCTTGTTGCCTTTCTTTAGCAGTGGTTTCCTAGCAGATATTCTACCATGAAGGCCTGATTCACACAGTCTCCTCTTACCAGTTCTAGAGATGTGTCTGCTGCAAAAGGTGGAAGAACCTAGAATATGAAATATATTTTCTGTTGTTTCACACTTTTTTGTTATGTGGAATTCTACATGTGTTACTTCATAGTTTTGATGCCTTCAGTGTGAATCTACAATTTTCATAGTCATGAAAATAAAGAAAACTCTTTGAATGAGAAGGTGTGTCCAAACTTTTGGTCTGTACTGTACATTTCTCCATGTTTGTGTTAGAACTGCATAAACCAAGTTGTTTTAAAAAAAAGGTGGACTAACCAACATGGCTGTTACAACATAGTACACTCCTGTGACCCACAACAACAAGTCTTAAATCAGCTTTAGGCAGTTAATTAAGTTATTTTAATTGAAATGTCAGTGAGAGGTTGTGTGTGTGTGTGTGTGTGTGTGTGTGTGTGTGTATGTGTGTTTTGCTTGTGCTTTAGTACAAGTGCATTTTGATCTTTGGAACTTTACCATAATAAAAGGGCCACTAGATTTAAATTATATGTCAGCCACTTTAGACTAAAATAAGTGTGAGGGGGTTAGCCCGTCAGCGGGTATGTGTGACCCCCTGGACGGGTTCAGCACACAAAAACAATTAGGCACAGCAGACGATGGTAGGAGGAAAACAAAAAGGTGCAGATTTTACTTGAACTATATACAAAACAAATGTGAAACAAAAGATATACAAAAATAAATCCTGGTCACTTACTAAACACATCGGTGTCCCTAACTAACGCCTGGGTACAGCCTAGTGCTGCCCCAGTCCCTAACTCCCTGCTGGTTAGAGTTTTGGTAATAGTAGCCACACAGGCTTTGTCTCACCGCACAAAGATCACTCCCCAGACTATTCACACAGGTCTGGTTCCAGGTTGGAGCATATCTCTTAGCATGCTGGGAGTTTTTGTAGAGGACCTAATGAGCCCACCTGATACAGCTGGGCTCATCAAGTCCTCCCAGCAGGACTCCCAGCACTCCCCCTAGAGCAGGGATCCTCAAACTACGGCCCTCCAGCTGTTGTAGAACTACACATCCCATGAGGCATTGTAATACATTGACATTCACAGACAAGACTTGGCATGATGGGAATTGTAGTTCCTGAACAACTGGAGGGCCGTAGTTTGAAGACCCATGCCCTAGAGGTACAAACTGGCATAAAGCCTACTGTCACATAAGGTCAGAGGCAGCTCTTTAATTAGGCAAATTAGGCGGTCGCCTAAGGCCTCGCACTCACAGGAGCCTCACGGCCGACTAACTTGCCCAATGCATTACCCCAGTTTTGAGGGATAGGGGAACCTAATGCTGCTGTGCTCAGGCAGCATTAAGAGCCCTGACTCAGAAGCTGGGCGGCCAGCATCCCTAACAATCAGTGAATATCGGTGACACCAACCCTTGTGACGTCAGTGACCCAGCATGCCCTCAGTCATTGATGTCACAAGGGGGCGGGTTCACCAAGTGACATCACCGGGTGACCCCCGCCCTTTAGTTTTTAAAGAGCAGGATCTGGGGGCCGCCTTGTTAAAAGGGGCTTCCAGATTCTGATAAGCCCCCTGCCCACAGACCCCCACAACCACCAGCCAGGGTTGTGGGGAAGAGGGTCTTGTCCTTGAATTATTTTTCCCATCATGGGCGTGAGTGGGGCCCCATGTCAAGTTTTGCCTAAGGCCTCACAAAGCCTAGAGCCGCCTTTGCATAAGGTTAAAGAAAATGTGTAACACATAAATAAAATAAATATCTGACCCCATATATAATGCATATATGAAATCCCAACAATATGCACTTTGTACGGGGAATCCCACAAATCAGTGTAGCGCTACCCCTGCAGGAGCCGCTTGGTTCTCTGTTCTGCCTCAGCAACCCCAGTCCCACTGACACACCAGGTTTAGCAAATGGATTCTGGACTGCTACTTGGAGCACAAATACAGATAGCCTGCACACAGCTAAGGTTCAGTATAAAAAACAAACATCAGGCTGGTTAGTGGCGAATGAACCCAATATATTGTTATGTCTTGCTGTAAATAGCTAGTAAAGGACTAGGTCAATCACAGTTCCCTTGACAATATGTTCCCTAGTCTATAGCAGCATAGAAAATTAAGTTTTGTAAAGCTAAATTACAGTAAATCTGGAAATCCACAATATCAGCAATAAGTAATGGCATTACAAAACCAAGATATCTCCTCTGTAAATAGTAGGCTGTATCCATTTTAGGGGGCACATGTGAATGCCAGTGCTGAGATTTAAGACTCCCTAAAGAGGTATCTCTTACTATGGACAATAGGCACAATTATTGTGAAGCAGCTATCTGAGTGAACAGTCGTTAGCCCTAGTTCTTCAGCTGGCTAGTGTTGGGGCCCATTCTTTATGGTGGTGCACATGAGTACAGTCCCAGTAAAGTCTGCATGCAGTAAGTAATGCTGCCAGTTTTATGGCCAGTCCCTATGTGCTCTGTCTCTGCTAGCAGCAACAGGTAATGGCACCCGTTTCCTCTCACCAGTCCCAGTGATACAGCAACAGACATCCCGCTGTTCAGATGTCAGCTCCCTTCTGGATCTGCCTGGAGTGACTCTGGTCCTCAGCACACGGTTGCAGGCTTGTAGCAGGTTGATGTGCACAGAGGAGCAGTGATCTGCACACATCAATCTTCTCACAACAAAGAGGAAATCCTGCCGTATTCAGTCTGTGAAAATGTTATCCAACAGTCAATTAACTGCCATGATAAAGTTTATTCCCCAAACTTCATCTCCCATGATTCAGTGCTGTTAACCATCAAGTCGGGACAGCGCGGTCTTAGAACTAGGAGTTTTAAATAGAAGAAATTAAAAGTAACCCATGTCTTCTTTTAAGGACCCAGGAAAGAATCGTATTGCTCAGTGGCTGAATGTGAGTCTCAGTCATGGAATGGCCGAGCTCTCCCTTCCACTCTCCTCTGAGCCCACACTGGGAGAATACTCCATCCGGATGAAGGACACAGTTCATACCATCTCTGTGGAGGAATATGGTGAGGAATTTTCCTACAACTCTGTATACCGGTATATTACTGTTGGGTTTATGTCATTATCTCTAGAAGCCAGTGAATTATTAAAACCTTCATCTGTTTGTGATAAAAAGTGATCAGCGCATAAATTAAGTAAATCAATAATACATAAATAAATATTCCAATGTGAAAATTCACTTAGTGGTAAAATGCCAAAAATATTGTGCAAAGTGGTAAAATACCAAAAAATATTGTGCAAAGTGCAGCAATACTGTGCAATATATGCAAAAGATGAATAGTAAACAAGAAAGTCCCAAAGTGGATGATAAAGTGTCCTTGTGTAAACAGATATCCAAACAAATATGTCTTCACAGTCTTCTTATGTAGCTCTTCTATAAGTTGTGCTCACAGAGCGCTTACCTTATGGCAAGTGTATAACAGCTTGTGCGGATATAAATAATCCAGGGATGGTTCCTCTCCGATGGTCTCCAGCTCTTGTCTGTCACCGTGGGTGTAGATGGTTTCACAGGATCTCTCCTCGATGTTAGCCCAAGTGTAAAGCAGAGAGACATCCCATAGTGAAGTATGTCATTGAATTTTATTAAATAAAAACATAGAAACTTACATAAAGGATTGTTAAGCAATGTAAAACAACGATTCAGCGTTCAGTTCTTCTAGTGTTTCCTGGTGCATCAGGCCCTTACCAGTTACGCCCCATCACGTTGCTTCATCAGGTGTCCATTGCAACCTCACTGTGCCAGTTGTCACTGTGCCCATCCTCACTGTGCCAATCCTCAGTGTGCCCATCGTCTCTGTGCCCATCCTCACTGTGCCAATCCTCACTGTACTGGTGTCACTGTGCCCATCCTCACTGTGAAATCCTCACTGTGCCCGTTGTCACTGTGCCCATTGTCACTGTGCCCATTGTCACTGTGCCCGTCGTCACTGTGCCCATTGTCACTGTGCCCGTCATCATTGTACCTGAAATTGAGAGGCTGCAGGCGTCCATTCAATGTTTAAAACTTGCGGTCTCCTCCTGGTCCCTTCCGTAATAGGGTGATAGGCAGCTGACACAGTTCCACCTATCACGGACGTTCTCTCATCCTCGGACTCAGTTTCCCAGCAGACACTGTTCCACCAATCACAGACGTCCAAGGATGAAAAGGTGTCCGTGATTGGCGGAACACTGAACACAGTGTTTGCTGGGATGGGTGAGGATGAGAAAACGTTCGTGATAGGCGTTTCTCAGCAGACAGAGTTCCGCCTATCATGGAAGGGACAAGAGGAGACCGCGAGTTTAAAACAATGGACGCACACAGCCTCTCAATATTTCCAGGTACACTGACTCGAGTATAAGCCGAGAGGGGCATTTTCAGTCCAAAAAAAGGGCTGAAAATCTCGGCTTATACTCGAGTATATACGGTAATTATTATTTTCATTATTTAGGATTTATATAGCGTCAACAGTTTGTGCGGCACTTTACAACATGAGAGCAGACAGTACAGTTTACAATACAATTCAATACAGGAATCAGAGGGCCCTGCTCATTAGAGCTTACAATCTAAATGGGATGGTCACAGGATACAAAACGTATTAGCTGTAGGTGATGAGGTAATGGAGAAAGTGAAAATGCAGTTGTTAGTTGGAAGTGGGATAGGCTTCTCTGAAGAGAAGGATTTTCAGGGATTGTCTAAAAGTGGACAGCGTAGGAGATAGTCCTGCAGATTTGGGTAGGAAGTTCCATAGGATGGAAGAGGCTCAGGAGGCGTCCTGAAGGCAAGCATTGGAGGAAATAACAAAGGAGCTAGAGAGCATTAGATCATGAGAGGAATGAAGCGAATGGTTTTTGTTAATATTTTGAGGGTGGGTTAGTGATGTAGCTGGGCAGAGTTGTGGATGGCTTTGTAAGTTATTGTTAGAAGTAATTAAAATTGTGTTTGTTGGGTGAGTGGAAGCCAATGGAAGGATTAGGGGGTAGCAGACACTGAACGGTTGAATGAGTCTGGCAGCAGCATTCATGATGGACTGAAGGGGTGAAAGCCTATGTAAAGGTAATTGAATGAGGAGGGAGTTGCAGTAGTGGAGGCGAGAGATAACAAGAGAATGATCTAGAAGCTTTGTGGTGTCATTGGTTAGGGAGGGGCATATTTTGGAGACGTTGTAGAGATTGAGGTGGCAGGCTTTGGACAGTGATTGGATGTGGGACTGAAAGGATAGTTCAGAGTCCAGGATTACACTTAGCACCCCCCCCCCCCCCCCCCCCCCCGATGAGTCCAGAGAAGACCACCATGGACGAGGAAAGCAGGAGTAGCAGTGTCAGATTCCTGAAGCCAGATTTTGGTACCAGCAGTAGATTAAAGGAGCTAGCGATAAAGAGGTCATGGACAGAGGTAAGTTTGTTGCATACAGAGCGGGCATTCCAAAAGGTGAAAGTGGAGGCTGGTTTTGGGAAGACATGGAATGGAGGTGAAGTTGTGTGGATTGCTGCTGCTGCCAGAGGGTGCAGGTTGATGGGTATGTTGGGTACAGTTAAATGATGAAGGCCCAGGGTTTGGTGATATATCTCCAAAAGTTAGGAAAAGCAAAAGGGTGAGGGAGGCAATATGGGAGTGGGATTTATATGAACGGACATGCCTCAGTATCCTGGAGGTCTTATTAGCATGTGGGTTTAGAATTAGAAAGAGGTGATGAGTGCAGTAAGGAGAGGTCAGAAGTGAGGGTGATCTATACAGGCTGTAGGGTAGAGAAGAGAGGAGAAGGAAACAGAGTTTAAGGAGAGAGGACACAACTGTGAGGCCCCGTACACACGAGGAGACATGTCCGATGAAAACGGTCCGCGGACCGTTTTCATCGGACATGTCTCCTGGGAGCGTTTGGTCTGATGTGTGTACACACCACCAGACCAAAATCCCCGCGGACAGAAAACGCGGTGACGTAGAAGACACCGACGTTCTCAAACACGGAAGTGCAATGCTTCCACGCATGCGTCGAATCATAACCAGCGGACATGTCCGATTAGGTGTACTAACCATCGGACATGTCCGACGGACATGTTTCCAACAGACAAGTTTCTTAGCTTGCTAAGAAACTTTTGTCCGCTGGAAACCTGTCCGCTAGGCCGTACACACGGTCGGACATGTCCGCGGAAACTGGTGTTCGACCGTGTGTACGCGGCCTGAGAAGGAGAAGTGGAGAGCATGTGTTATAGGGATGAAGGAAATCTAAATGGGGAGACAAGTCCACCTGCAGTCTGTTTGGTGTTTTGCAAAGTAGTTTGCTGAAGATTTTCCTTTTGTGCAATCGCTGAAGTGTAAAGAGGGTGTGTCACTTAATTGAAGCCCCTTTATTGAAATAACCCCAGCATATGTCCCCCAGCCATGTGCCAATGTGATATATTTATGCCATAAAGAAATGTGGGGCTTCCAATGGAAGCAAGGAATATTTATGTCCTAAAGCAGAGGGTCTCCAAACTGCGACCAGGGTGTCGGATGCGGCCCTTTTTCTAGCCTTTATCTGGCCCTTGGGGCACTATTGCTCCCAATGACATGGGGGACTATTCCTCCCACTGACACCAAAAATGGGGCACTATTTCTTGCAGTAATACCAGTGGTGGGGCACTACTCCCCCTCCTACTGACCACCAACACTGAGACCATGTTTATTCTCACTGATGCTCGGCCCAGGGCATTTTCTACCCCCAATGGCCAGTATCCAGCCCCCCTAAAGTCTGAAGGACAGTAAACTGGCCCTTTGTTTGAAACGTTTGGAGACCCCTGTCCTAAAGAAATTAGGTACTTCCAACTCAAGAAAGAAATATTCCTGTCATAATGAACGTTTTGTGTTTGAAAGGCCCTTGTTTCTCCAGGACATAAATGTTTCTTCCCTCGTTCCCTTCCAAAGCAAGAAATGTTTATGCCATAATCAAATAGGGGACCTCCAATACAAGCCAAAAATATTTATTTCATAAAGAAATGAGGGACCTCCAACACAAACATAAAATATTTAATTAATAAAGAATTGAGGAATGTCCAGCGTAAGCCATGAAACATGTATGTCATGGTATAAATAAACAAGGGACTTCCAAAACAAATAAAATATATCATATGAAGAAATAGGGGCTGTAACGTACCTTAGGGGTCAGCCTGACGTGCAGAGGGAGACCTCCCGTACAACCCCGGGTCGGAGATCACTGGAGTGGGGACAGTGGTGGTAAGAGCGCAGTGAGGTAAGGGTGCCTGTTCCGTTCTCTCAGCCTGGAGTAGTGGAGCCGAGTGGAAGCTGAAACAGCTGGTGCAGGGAGCAGCGGATGCAGGTCAGCAGGTGCTGGTTTGCAGACTAGTGGATGCAGGTCAGACAAGCCGCGTCATACACATCAGGGCAAACAGCATAAATGGCAGGCAGAGAGTAGTCAGAGTCCAGGCTGGGTCTTGGCAACAGGCAATCAGACAGGTAACTGAGCAGGGTCAAACAAGCCGAGGTCAGGACTGGAGACAGAAGCAAGGTCAGGAAGCCGGGTCAAACACAGGAACAGGATACAGGCACAGAATCAGGAACACAGGGAAAAGAAGCAGATCAAACCGCAAGGAGCAACACCCCTGGAGCGTCTTTTATAGGCCGTTGGGCCTATAACGCGCGCGCATGAGCATATTCGTGCGCAAAGTCCGTAAGTACCGCATGCCTTCTGAAGCGGGTAGTACGTCCCTGACAGGGGCCTTCCAAAACAAACTAAATATATTTATATTGTATAAAAGAGTAGGGCCGCGATTTAGATACATTGTCGTATCTTTGAGCGGGCGTAACGCATCTCCAATGCGCTACGCCGACGTAACATTGAGAGGCAAGTACTGTATTCAGAAAGCACTTGCTCCCAAAGTTACGTTGGCGTATCGTAAATGGGCCGGCGTAAGCCCGCGTAATTCAAAGTAGCAAGGAAGTGGGCGTGTTGTATTGTAATGAAGCGTGACCCCATGTAAATGCATGGGCGATCGAACAGCGCATGCGCGCATGCTCAGAGTCACGTCGCAAATACTCCCTAAGATACGTCGGCTCAATGCTTTGTCGACGTGAACGTAACATACGCCCAGCCCAATTCACGTACGACTTACGCAAACGACATAAAATACGACGCTGCTCCGACGTTTCCGACGTCCATACCTTAAAATGACTTACCCCTGCTTTATGAGGGGTAAAGTTACGCCGGACCGTAAACGGCGTAGCTAAATCCGACGGGCGCAAGTACGTTTCTGAATCGGCGTATCTAGGTCATTTACATATTCGACGCGTAAATCTACGGAAGCGCCCCTAGCGGTCAGCGTAAATATGCACCAAGGTACGACGGCGAGATCCTTGGAAGCTTCACTCAGCTCTCCAGTACCAGGTTAGCTGCAAAGGAATAAAGGAGCAAATCCAGACAGACAAAAAAAAAAAGAAAAAGAAAATAGGGCCAAATTCTCAAAAAGTCTGCGTAACTTAAATTTCAGCAGTTAAGTTACACTGACTTAAAATTTCTACCTAAGTGCCCGATCGTCAAAGCACTTAGGTAGAAATTTCAGGCCGTGTAACTTAAGTGCCGCCGTCGTAAGGCGGTCCTCCTCTCCTGGGGGCGTTTTAAATTTAAATGAGGCGCGCTCCCGCGCCGGCCGTACTGCGCATGCGTGTGACGTAATTTTCCCGACGTGCAGCGCGCGAACGTAATTAACGCCGGGCGGCTTTGAGAATTTCGACGGGACACTAAAGTTGCGACGGGTGAAAAAAAAAGACGCGCCGGGAAAACAAATAATTATAAAAAAAAATTACAGCGTCGCTCAGCATGCATTCCTGAGAGGGAGAACTCCATGCCAATTTTCAAAGAAAAAAACGGCATGGGTTCCCCCCCCAGGAGCATACCAGGCCCTTAGGTCTGGTATGGGTTGTAAGGAGACCCCCCCACGCCGAAAAATTGACGTAGGGGGTCCCCCTACAATCCATACCAGACCCGTATCCAAAGCACGCTACCCGGCCGGTCAGGAATGGGAGTGGGGACGAGCGAGCGTCACCCCCCTCCTGAGCCGTGCCAGGCCGCATGCCCTCAACATGGGGGGGTTGGGTGCTCTGGGGCAGGGGGGCGCACTGCGGGCCCCCCCACCCCAGAGCACCCTGTCCCCATGTCGATGAGGACAGGACCTCTTCCCGACAACCCTTGCCATTGGTTGTCGGGGTCTGCGGGCGGGGGCTTATCGGAATCTGGGAGTCCCCTTTAATAAGGGGGCCCCCAGATACCGGCCCCCCACCCTAAGTGAATGGATATGGGGTACATCGTACCCCTATCCATTCACCTGGAGGCAAAAATTAAAAGTTAGTAAACACACAACACAAGGCTTTTTAAAATAATTTATTATTCTGCTCCGGATGCCCCCCCTGTCTTCGTTATTAGCTCAATTACCAGGGGGGGCTTCTTCTTCCACTCTCCGGGGGTCTTCTCCGCTCTCCGGGGGGGGGTTTCTTCTTCCGCTCTCCGGGGGGGGCTTCTCCGGACTCCGGGGGGCTTCTTCCATCTTCTCCCCTCTTCCGCTGTTGACTCGGCGAACCCCGGTTCTTCTGCAGCTCTCCGGTGCCTTCTTCTTCAGCGCTGGCTGCCTGCTATGTTTGTGTGTTAGCTCAATTGGTGGGTGCCTACCCACGTGCACCCACCACGTGGGTACCTACCGGAGCATGATGGGACGGTGATGCCTATATAAATGGGATGCAAGGCGCGCTTCCATCATTACAGCGACAACAGGCGACGAGTCAACATCGGAAGAGAGAAGAACAGAAGACCCTGACGTCACAGAAGACCGCGCCGGCTGCCTGTTACTAATTGAGCTAACACACAAACATAGCAGGCAGCCAGCGCTGAAGAAGAAGGCACCGGAGAGCTGCAGAAGAACCGGGGTTCACCGAGTCAACAGCGGAAGAGGGGAGAAGATGGAAGAAGCCCCCCGGAGTCCGGAGAAGCCCCCCCCGGAGAGCGGAAGAAGAAACCCCCCCCCCCGGAGAGCGGAGAAGACCCCCGGAGAGTGGAAGAAGAACCCCCCCCTGGTAATTGAGCTAATAACGAAGACAGGGGGGGGGCATCCGGAGCAGAATAATAAATTATTTTAAAAAGCCTTGTGTTGTGTGTTTACTAACTTTTAATTTTTGCCTCCAGGTGAATGGATAGGGGTAAGATGTACCCCATATCCATTCACTTAGGGTGGGGGGCCGGTATCTGGGGGCCCCCTTATTAAAGGGGACTCCCAGATTCCGATAAGCCCCCGCCCGCAGACCCCGACAACCAATGGCAAGGGTTGTCGGGAAGAGGTCCTGTCCTTATCGACATGGGGACAGGGTGCTCTGGGGTGGGGGGGCCCGCAGTGCGCCCCCCTGCCCCAGAGCACCCAACCCCCCCATGTTGAGGGCATGCGGCCTGGCACGGCTCAGGAGGGGGGGGACGCTCGCTTGTCCCCACTCCCATTCCTGACCGGCCGGGTAGCGTGCTTTGGATACGGGTCTGGTATGGATTGTAGGGGGACCCCCTACCAGTGGCGGAACTACCGCCATAGCGACCCACGCGGGCGCTATGGGGCCCGCAGCTGAGTGAGGATCAGGGGGGCCCGGGCCGGACCTGGCAGGTGGTGGCTGGTGCGGTGCGAAAAGTAGTGTAGTGGGAAACGGCTCCCGCAGCTCCATCTGGCTGGCTGGGAGAAGGAGCAGGCAGACCCCCCTCCCCCAGAGAGTGACCATGTCAATGTCCAGCAGCTGTGGGTGTTAGCTCTCTGCCCGCCCCGCCTCCCTCCCTGGGTGATGTGCAGGCATGCAGCCATTGGAGGAGCAGGATGAGGGACATTGTGCACAGAGACACCCGGATGGACTAGCCATAGGACACACGCTGGGTCCTGCAGCCTGCCCTGCTTTCCCAGCCTCTCCGCGGTCGTCTGCCGAAGCCCGGGGGTGGAACCAACAGATCAGCTGATCGGACGGGGGACAAGCTGGAGGAGGTCTCCCTGCATGAGCTGTGACTCACAGCCTGTAAGAGATCTCATCTGCTAATCCTGGGACTTGTGACACCGACTGCTGCCCGCTGCCATGTGGAGGGAGCTGATCTGAAGAGAAGTGTACAAGGTAAGAGGTGGTCGGGGAAGCGCTGGGGGTGAAGGATTCCAAGTTCTAGTCAGACCTTATCACTGATGTGTGACTCCCTCCACCTGGCTCCACCCCCTCCTATCCACCTGGCTACACCCCCCTCTTATACACCTGGCTGCAGCCCCTCCTATCCACCTGGCTACACCCCCCCTCTTATACACCTGGCTGCAGCCCCTCCTATCCACCTGGCTACACCCCCCCTCTTATACACCTGGCTGCAGCCCCTCCTATCCACCTGGCTACACCCCCCCTCATACACCTGGCTGCAGCCCTTCCTATCCACCTGGCTACACCCCCCCTGTTATACACCTGGCTGCAGCCCCTCCTATCCACCTGGCTCTCCATTCCTTTCGTCTGGCTCCACCCCCTCCTATCCACCTGGCTACACCCCCCTCTTATACACCTGGCTCCATCCCTCCACCTGGCTGCACCCCCCTCTTATCCACCTGGCTCCATCCCTTTCGCCTGGCTACACCCCCCTCCTATCCACCTGGCTCCATCCCTTTCGCCTGGCTACACCCCCCTCCTATCCACCTGGCTCCATCCCTTTCGCCTGGCTACACCCCCCTCCTATCCACCTTGCTCCATCCCTTTCGCCTGGCTACACCCCCCTCCTATCCACCTGGCCCCATCCCTCCACCTGGCTACACCCCCTCCTATCCACCTGGCTCCATCTCTCCACCTGGCTACACCCCCTCCTATCCACCTGGCTCCCTCCCTCCATCTGACTACACATCCCTCTCCTGTACACCTCGCTCCATCCCTCCACCTGGCTACACCCCCTCCTTTCCACCTGGCTACACCCCCCTCCTATCCACCTGGCTCCATCCCTCCACCTGGCTACACCCCCTCCTATCCACCTGGCTCCATCCCTCCACCTTGCTACCCCCCCTCCTATCCACCTGGCTACACCCCCTCCTATCCACCTGGCTCCATCCCTTTTGCTTGGCTACACCCCCCTCCTATCCACCTGTCTCCATCCCTCCACCTGGCTACACCCCCCTCCTATCCACCTGGCTACACCCCCTCCTATCCACCTGTCTCCATCCCTCCACCTGGCTACACCCCCTCCTATCCACCTGGCTACACCCCCTCCTATCCACCTGGCTCCATCCCTTTTGCTTGGCTACACCCCCCTCCTATCCACCTGTCTCCATCCCTCCACCTGGCTACACCCCCCTCCTATCCACCTGGCTCCATCCCTCCACCTGGCTACACCCCCTCCTATCCACCTGGCTCCATCCCTCCACCTGGCTACACCCCCTCCTATCCACCTGGCTACACCCCCTCCTATCCACCTGGCTCCATCCCTTTTGCTTGGCTACACCCCCCTCCTATCCACCTGTCTCCATCCCTCCACCTGGCTACACCCCCCTCCTATCCACCTGGCTACACCCCCTCCTATCCACCTGTCTCCATCCCTCCACCTGGCTACACCCCCTCCTATCCACCTGGCTACACCCCCTCCTATCCACCTGGCTCCATCCCTTTTGCTTGGCTACACCCCCCTCCTATCCACCTGTCTCCATCCCTCCACCTGGCTACACCCCCCTCCTATCCACCTGGCTCCATCCCTCCACCTGGCTACACCCCCTCCTATCCACCTGGCTACACCCCCTTCTATCCACCTGGCTCCATCCCTTTTGCTTGGCTACACCCCCCTCCTATCCACCTGTCTCCATCCCTCCACCTGGCTACACCCCCCTCCTATCCACCTGGCTCCATCCCTCCATCTGGCTACACATCCCTCTCCTGTCCACCTGGCTCCATCCCCTTACCTAGCTGACCCCCCCTCTCTTGTCCACCTGGCTCCATCCTCCCTCCAACTTGCTGCACTCCTGTCCACCTGTTTCCATCCTTCCACCAGGAGTTCTGGTGCTAAAATTATTGAATTAATGTTGATAATTAATTTTTTTAAAGGGGGGGGGCGCGCAAGTAGCTGGTCTCGCCTTGGGTGCAAAATAGTTTTGCACCAGCCATGCTTGCCGTTGTAGTTTAGTGTCTTAATTTAGTGACTAAATACTATGGGCCAGATTCACAGAAGAGATACGCCGTCGTATCTCTGTGATCCGCCCGTCCTAACTATGCGGCTGATTCATAGAATCAGGTTATGCATAGATAGCCAAAAGATCCGACAGGTGTAATTGACTTACACCGTCGGATCTTAGGATGCAATTCTAGGCCGGCCGCTAGGTGGCGATTCCATAGCGGTCGGCGTAGAATATGCAAATGACTAGTTACGGCGATCCACGAAGATCCGCGCGTTCGTCGCAATCTCGTACGTCGACGCTAGTCGTTTTTTTCCCGTCGCAAAGTTACACCTGCTTTAACATGGCTTATCTTTAGATCAGCCATGTTAAAGTATGGCCGTCGTTCCCGCGTCGAATTTCGTTTTTTTTTTTGCGTAAGACGTCCGGGAATACGAAACGCCGCAACGCACGTCGCCGTTCAAAAAAAACATTGGGGCGCCGTAATTTCGCGCAAAGCACGTCGGGAAATTTTAACACGGAGCATGCGCAGAACGTTCGGCGCGGGAACTTGCCAGTAAATTTCACTTGGGGGGGTTGGCAACACTGGGCCCGGTGAGGATAAGAGCATCGCCGGCATGGTCTCCCAGCCAGGGGAAGAGAGAGGAGAGGAAGAGGCGAGCTGTCTGTATCAGCAGAGAGCGGAATTGCCCGCTGTAATAGCTTTCATTAGAACTTCCAGTGTTCCCGGGGCTCATGTCACATAGCTCCACCTCTTGGTCCGGCACCTTTGATCGACAGAACGCCGGTCCAGTGTCGGACATGTGACGTCATCAAATGCGTTGGGCTAAGAGGAGGGGCTATGTGACGATGAGCCCCGGGAAGACGGGAAATTCAAATGAAAGCTATTACAGCGGGCAATCCCGCTCTCTGCTGATCCGGCCGGCTTGCCTCTTCCTCTGCACAAGTGAGGCTGTATTGGGCACAGGCAGGCCAGGCTGTATTGGGCACAGGCAATGCTGTATTGTGCACAGGCAGTTCAGACTGTACTGGGCACAGGCAGGCCAGGCTGTATTGGGCACAGGCAAAGCAGTATTGGGCACAGGTAATGCCGCATTGGGCACAGGCAATGCTGTATTGGGCACAGGCCAGGCTGTATGGGGCACAGGCAGGCCAGGCTGTATGGGGCACGGGCCACGCTGTATGGGGCACGGGCCACGCTGTATGGGGCACGGGCCACGCTGTATGGGGCACGGGTCACGCTGTATGGGGCACGGGTCACGCTGTATGGGGCACGGGTCACGCTGTATGGGGCACGGGTCACGCTGTATGGGGCACAGGTCACGCTGCATTGGGCACAGGTCACGCTGCATTGGGCACAGGTCGCGCTGCATGGGGCACAGGTCGCGCTGCATGGGGCACAGGTCACGCTGCATGGGGCACAGGTCACGCTGTATGGGGCACAGGTCACGCTGTATGGGGCACAGGTCACGCTGTATGGGGCACAGGTCACGCTGCATTGACACTAGGGCGGCTCTGGGGGGCCCCATACAACATTTTGCTATGGGGCCCTGTGATTTCTAGTTACGCCCCTGCCCCCTACGTCAATTTTTCGGCGTGGGGGGGTCTCCTTACAACCCATACCAGACCTAAGGGCCTGGTATGCTCCTGGGGGGGAACCCATGCCGGTTTTGAATTTAAAAATTGCCGTGGAGTTCTCCCTCAGGAATGCATACCAAATGCCGTCGCTGGAACGGGCCTTTACAATGTGTGACTAACTTTCCACATTATAAAACCAGCCCTAGTTTTGCGCAGGCAAATTCGGAACTTACGCAGAAATCACAGTGCTGAAATGCTTTGAAAATCTGCTTAAGTCCTCATTTGCATACGCAAAGCTGCATTTCAATGAGAAATGCCCCCAGTGGCGGATGCGGTACTGCATCCTAAAATCTGACCGTGTAAGTGTCTTACACATGTCAGATTTTCTGCCTAACTTTGGAAAAAGCCTTTTGAGAATCGTTTCCAAAGTTAGGCACAGGGATACGCAGGCTGAACAGCAGTTAAGTCTGCGTATCTCTTTTGAGAATCAGGCCCATAGTTCCACCATGAGCAACAAATACGACGTGGTTGTCATAGGAGCTGGCATTTCAGAATAGCAAAACGAAGTATGTGGATCTTGGTGGTGCTTATGTTGGTCCAACTCAGAACAGAATCCTACGAATTGCCAAAGAATTTGGAGTGGAAACCTATAAAGTAAATGAAGTTCAGCGTCTCATTCATTATGTCAAGGAGCCTGGATTTTAATGGTGATTACTAATGTTTGGATACCGCTGGTTGAAGATAATCTTGTGGGCTGCTGCTGGATTTGATTTTATGCTTATCATTTACTGAATTCTGGTAAGAGTCAGTATTATCTGTGGTGGAGGTCTCCTGTTTGTTTTGAACACAGCGTGGTCGTCATCACTGTTACCTAAAGATTCCTTTCATCACTACACCTGTGGACTGCTTTATAACCTCTTGGCTTGTCTGGATTGTCAATTTGTCCATATTAACTGCAGAGACATTTATGCCATTCAGTAGATATTCACAATTTGCACCTGCTTTATTGATGGTGTTTATCACCATACATTTAATTGTTTCTATTTTATTAGTCACTGGTGTTACACTATATTTTTATTAATTTTAATTAGCGCGACTTCCCTTTTTTTACGACGGCGTAAGAGACTTACGTCGGTCGTATCTTGGCTAAATTCAGGCGTAACTGCCTATATGAATCAGCGCTTAGATACGACGGCGCTCATTTGGACTTACGACGGCGTATCTGGAGATACGCCGTCGTAAGTCCTTTCTGAATCCGGGCCTAGGTATGTGATCCTCAGCATTTTACTGTGTCTATGAAAATTACATCTGTGTGCCAAAAGGATGATTTTTCACTAAACGCAAAAAAGGTAAAACTATTTTATGGGAAAACATACTGTAGTAGTGTGTGGTTTACAGACAGTTCTTTAGTGAACAAAATGTTTTTTCACATGTTTTTGTACATCTATGTTAAGCCTTTGCACTGGGATGGGGATAGGATAGGGGTGCCTATACTTTTCTCCCCTGATTATTGGTTGGTGGAGGAGATGGTCAAGTTGTTTACAGGATTAGAAAAGATGTCTGCCAACATCACAACACATATCCAAAATACACTAAACTGTGATACATTGAATTACTTATTATCCACAAATGTCAGTGTGAAGCTTGTTGTTCCAGTTCGACTCGTATTGTAGTTTGCACAGATTGGTTTACTTATCAGTAATCATTACCAACTCAAATTTTCCTTTACAGTTCTTCCAAAGTTTGAAGTTACCCTTCAGTTCCCCAAGGTTGTTATGTTTAACAGTGAGCAGTTCCCACTTCACGTATGTGGAAGGTAAGTCTGAACTCCAATAAGGATGAATAGATACATAGAAGACACCAAATTCTGGTTTATGCAGATACTGCTTAGTGACTGGAAGAAAGAAATCACATGACATAAGATGTTCTAAATAATGCTTTGTAAAAACTAGCATATTGTAGAAATTTGTTATGTCTTTTAGATACACTTATGGGAAGCCAGTTCAAGGAAACTATACAGCCACTGTGTGCCAACACCATTTTTCACATTGGTGGAGACAAGGGAAGAAAATTGATACCAATATCTGTGCTACATTCACTGGAAAGGTAGGTGCTACAGAATGGCCGCTAGATCTGAACTGGACAATGAATAACAAACTGGGGAGCCCCCTTCCAATTTTAAAGAGAATCTGTAAAGCACATGATCTTTGTAAGGCCCCGTACACACATCCGAGAAACTCGACGAGCAAAACACATCGTTTTGCTAGTCGAGTTCCTTGTGAAGCCGCCGAGGGTCTCAGCGAGCCAAGTTTCCCCATTGACTAACGAGGAAATAGAGAACATGTTCTCTATTTGGCTCGACGAGTTCCTCGTCGGTTTCCTCGGCCAAAAGTGTACACACAACCGGTTTCCTCGGCAGAATATGGCTCTTATCGAGTTTCTGGCTGAATTCTGCCGAGAAACTCGGTCGTGTGTACGGGGCCTAAGAGCACACAGACTTCCAGTCCAAATAAACTATAAATCATTTGAAAGTGTCAATGTGCTCTAGGAAAAAGTTTGATCTTAGAATTTATTATGATAAACTTTTCTAATGCCGCGCACACAAATTCCGACAACAAAACCGTGTTTTTTTTTTCGACGGATGTTGTCGGAAATTCCGAATGTCAGGAACGCGGTGACATACAACATGTATGACGAGCCGAGATCAATGAAGTTCAATAGGCAGTTCGGCTCTTCTGCTTGATTCTGAGCATGTGTGTTTTTTTGTGCGTCGGAAATTCCATACAGACGATTGGAATTTCCGACAAGTACTTTTCTTGTCGGAAAATTTGAGAACCAGCTCTCAAATTTTTCTTGTCGGAAATTTCGACAGCAAATGTCCGATGGAGCCTACACACGGCTGGACTTTCTGACAAATAGCTCACATCAAACATTTGTTGTTGGAAATTCCGATCGTGTGTACGCGGCATAAGGATAGTCATAGACATACGGCTTCTCTATCTAACGTAGCTTGGCAGGAAACAATTTATCTGAACAAAAAAATCTTTGTTTTCTCCTCTCTTTCTCATGTGTAATGTTCTTTTTAGCTACTACAGCAGGCTATAAACTAGTTCATTTTTGAAAATAAATTTGTACAAAAACACTCATAGCCAGATTCAGATAGACTGGCTTAATTTTGAGGCAGCGTAGCGTATCACATATACACTACGCCGCCGTAAGTCAGAGAGGCAAATGCTGTATTCACAAAGCACTTGCCTCCTAAGTTACGGCGGCATAGCATAAATGGGCCGGCCTAAGCGCGCCTAATTCAAATGATGAACAGGGGGCGTGTTTTATGTTAATGACTAGTGACCCGACGTGATTGACGTTTTTAACGAACGGCGCATGCGCCGTTCGTGGACATATCCCAGTGTGCATTGCTCCAAAGTACGCCGCAAGGACGTATTGGTTTCGACGTGAACATTAATTGCGTCCAGCCCTATTCACGGACGACTTACGCAAACAACGTAAAAATTTCAAAATTCGACGCGGGAACGACGTCCATACTTAACATTGGCTAGGCCAGCTATTTGTTCGACTAATTTTACGGCGGAAAAAGCCTTACATAAACAACGTAAAAAAATGCGCCGGGCGCACGTACGTTTATGAATCGGCGTATCTAGCTCATTTGCATATTCTACACCGAAATCAACGGAAGCGCCACCTAGCGGCCAGCGTAAATATGCACCCTAAGATACGACGGCATAGGAGACTTACGCCGCTCGTATCTTAGCCTAATTTAAGCGTATCTGGTTTCCAGAATACGCTTATATTTACGACGGCGTAGATTCAGAGTTACGACGGCGTATCTACTGATACGCCGGCGTAACTGTCTCTGAATCTAGCTATCAGTATGTAGTATATTCTCTCGACAATTTTATGAACTTCATCTTTAAAGGGGAGTTCCACCCATTTAAAAGTCAGCAGCTACAAAAAGTATAGCTGCTGACTTTTAATAAACAGACACTCACCTGTCCCACAGTTCATCGATGCGGCCGCCAAAAGGCTTGCTTCTCTTCCCCTCTTCTCTGCGGCGTCAGCATTGCAAGTGTGGGCACCCGTCCGTGAAGCCACAGCCGAGCGCGCACTGCTTATGCGTGAGCCGGGCTGTGCATTGTGAATGGCCGGGCAAAAAGGTGAACTTCTGCTCGGCGCCGCAGTGCCAGGAGAGAAAGTGGGAGCTGGGTACCGGTTCTCCTCAGTGCAATTGAAATTGACTCCACAAATGATTAGAAAGTTTCAAGAAGGCTCTTAAATTAAACAATTTTAGCCAGTTTAAAGGATAAGTTCACCTTTTGTAACATGTTATATACATTCAGGGTGTAACAGGTTACAGAGGCACCATCTCCCACACCTCTAACTAAAGTGCCTGCTCACCTCCAAAAGTTGACTCCACTACAGAGTCGCACACGCCTATGATTTGATTATATCTATGAGGATAACTTGGGAAAACAACTCCTCCTCCTGATGTTCCTGGACAAGACAGACCTCCTCCTGGGTTCTCACTATGTAGACCCCACTACAGAGTCACACAAGATTAGTTTAATATCTCTCAGGATTTTTCGGGAACACAAATTCTCATCACAGTGTACCCAGACAGCTCAGACCTCCTCCCGAGATCTCATTCAGTCATGTGTGGCCATATAAAACAAAGGCAAACCATAGTGCTCTCTGCTATTAACATTTATTAAAACTGTAACTTATTCCGCGTACACACAACTGGAAGTCTGATGTGAGCTTTTGAATGGAAATTACGACCGTGTGTATGCTCCATTTGACTTTTTCTGTCGGAATTTCCGCCAGCAAAAGTTTGAGAGCAGGCTCTCAAAAATTCCGATCGTCTGTAGCAATTCCGACGTGCAAAATTCCGATGCATGCTCGGAAACAATTTGACACATGCTCGGAAATAATTTAACGCGTGCTCGGAAGCAATGAACTTCCTTTTCTCACCTCATCGTAGTGTTGTACGTCACCGCGTTCTTGACGGTCGAAAGTTCAGAGAACTTTTGTGTAACCGTGTGTATGCAAGCCAAGCTTAAGCGGAATTACGTTGGAAAAACCATCCAAGGTTTTTCCGACGGAAAATCCGATCATGTGTAAGCGGCATAAGGGATAAAATACTCACATATAAATGTGAAAAACATGCATATCATCAATCATGATGTAAACGCCAAAAGCGTCCCGAATGGTGACACCTCACAACTGTACGCGTTACGCTCTCTGATGAGATTCTTCAGCAGGTGAAGAAGTACGTAATGTGTACAGGTGTGAGGTGTCACCATTAAGGAAGTTTTTGTCGCGATTGGATAAATGTAAGTCAGCAGAGGTTCACCTCATTCACTAAGCTCAAAGAACCTTCCTTTGTAAAGTTAACATCTTCTTTGCCTTTACTAAATCAACCCCAAAGCGCATTTATTTATCTTCATAAGTGTAAAATCCACAGTTTTCTTAAGGCCCGTACACACGATCGGATATTCCGACAACAATTGTCCGACGGACGTGTTTTTTCGGACAATCCGACCGTTTGTACGCTCCATCGGACAATTGTTGTTGGAATTTCCGACAACAAATGTTGGGTGGTCATGCTCTGAAATTGTCCGACAACAAATGTGTTCTGTCTGATTATCGTGTGTACACAAATCCGTCTGACTAAAATCCAAAGTACAAACACGCATGCTCAGAACCAATGCTAAACATCAGACAACAATAGCAGAAGTTGCCCAAAGGGTGGCGGTAAGGAGCTGTAAAACCACATGGTTTGGTGAATATTCTGAATCGGCTGCAAAGGCTATGAATGTGGTTTTTCAGTAGTACATGGCGCTCAATGCCCCGAAGAGATTATCCATACCAAATCACCTTTCCAGATAGCTTACTCAGTCACAACTCACATGAAAGAAGATCTGGCGATGTTTATTCGTCTTATGATCCGTAGAATGTAAAGTTACGATTCTTCCATGCAGGTATAGAAGATACACACAGGTCACATGAATTACAGCATTAAAATGACTGATACAGAAAATAGGGGGAGGAGAAAACTCAGCAGCATGGTAACTACGGAATGCCACAAGAGACAAACTAGATAGACATTAAAGAGACAGTACATAATAAAAAATAATATCATGTAACATGACAGTGAATGTTGGCTGAAAAAGTTCTGCCCTGTGTATGCAGAACAAGTTCACGGCCAACGCCCTTCGGTCCAAAATCCACAGAAAAGTCTGATGGAAGTCTGATCGTGTGTACGAGGCTTAAGACAGGAAGTATTTTCCTGGCAAGATCAATAAGTTAAAATAAAGGAGAGCAGCCCCCCCTTACAAAATAAAGCTATTAAGCTACAACATCTAAGGATTTGTAAACTGCAAAAAATTACATTTTTGTTCCTGGCTTTAAATTGAAATGTTGGTTCTGTGGACTGTTCCTTTATATAGATATGTTTTCAACCCTAAAGTCCTTCAATTGATCACTAATATTTCAGCACTGTGTACCTCCCATTTCTCTCACTTACAGTTGGATAGATCGGGATGTGATACCATAGAGGTTAATTCTACAGTCTTTAAAATGAGAAACTCCAACATGGAGCGTGTACTGAAAGGAGAAGCCTCTATCACCGAGGATGGGACTGGTAAACTTCTGTTTTCTTCTTCCTTCTGTCTTGCTCATAAATGGAAGACCTAATGTACATAGATTGGGGGTGCCGAACTGGTGGCCCGCAGAGTCCTCTGATGTGACCTTCAACCTCTTGCTCTGGGATGGTGAGTAAGCAAGCCCAGATCGCAGGATGCCGACCCACCATCCCAGAGCATCAGTGTTGTGAATGGAGCTGGCGTAGAGGAACCAGGTGGCTGTGGAGCCCATGCTTCCTGTATAGCGCTGTCTTCCTGTTACAGGCAGAGTCACACCAAATGCAATCCGTATGGGACAGCAACAGCCGTCAACACCTAAATGGAAGACTTTTATTAAAGGTCGATTCTGCTGCTTTTAACCTGACTCACAAGTGCATTTCTGTTATTATCTGTGGGTTGGTGCGCTTTCTGAAAGTGCACCACACCTGCTGGACATAATAGACGTCTATGGCAAAATGCAGCTAACCCACAGGAAAGCCGGACTCCCCATTCACCTCTATGGAGCAACAGATGTGTCTGCTTACATTCACCTACCTCCAATGCAATCTGCTAAAAAAAAAAAAAAGATACACTACGCCGCCGTAAGTTAGAGCGGCAGGTCCTGTATTCACAAAGTAGTTGCGCTCTAACTTACGGCGGCGTAGTGTAACTGGGCCGGCGTAAGCCCGCCTAATTCAAAATAGGCTGGTTGGGGGCGTGTTCTATGCTAAACACTCGTGACCCCATGTATTTGACGTTTCTAACGAACGGCGCATGCGCCGTCCATGGACGTATCCCAGTGCGCATGCTCCAAATTACGCCGCAACGACTCATTGGTTTCGACGTGAACGTAACTTACGCCCAGCCCCATTCACGGACGACTTATGCAAACGACGTAAAGCATGAAAAATATGACGCGGTTCCGACGTCCATACTTAACATTGGCTGCGCCATCTTTTTGGTGGTTTATCTTTATGCCTGAAAACGCCTTACGTAAACGGCGTATCTTTACTGCGACAGCCGGGGCGTACGTTCGTGAATAGGCATATCTAGCTGATTTAAATATTCTAGGCGTAAATCAGCGTACACGCCCCTAGCGGCCAGCGTAAATATGCAGCTAAGATACGACAGCGTAGGAGACTTACGCCGGTCGTATCTTAGCAACATTTAAGCGTATCTCAGTTTGAGAATACGCTTAAATATACGACGGCGGGGATTCGGACTTACAACGGCCTATCTACTGATACGCCCATTGTAAGTCTTCATGAATCTGGCCCATTGTGGACACAGACCTGTCATTTGCCCGCTCCGCTCCTTGTGGCCCGTGACAGGTTACCAAGTCGCTTAAGTGGCCCTAGCTCTTTAAAAGATTGGGCACCCCTGACATAGATGTTACGTTGAATCTGTGAATCCTATGATTTCCCATAGCTTGATCTCTTATTTCTTTTCAACAATTTTTCTGACAGGTATTGAGTTATCTACAGTCAGTCAGGCTGCTATATCCAATGTAATGACTAAGGTGTCCTTTGTTGATGCTGACAGTAACTATAAATCTGGGATCCCATTCAATGGAGTGGTGAGTTGAAAAATATTTCTGTAAATCTTATTTTGCCATAAATTTAGTTTTTGTAATTATTATAACCAATGAAAGCTGAAAATAACAATAACATGTCTGAAAACAACAGTAAAACCGGCCACAGGCAGATCGAAAATTGGCCGGTTCAGCAGGAATCCGCCACATTTTTATCCATCCGTGGCCAGGCTGCTTGCACTGAAATCAACCTATCGATCAACTTGAGTATAACCAGCATTTGCTTTTTTTTTTATTTTGTATGATTATCGTTGCCAGCTATTAATAGTTAAAGCAGAGGTCCACTCTAATTTTTTTTTACATTAGCAGTCTCCTTGAAACCTATTAAAAACCACTTGGAGGAAAAAAATGATTTTACTTACAGTACCAGAAATGCCCTGTTGCTAGGCAGTCATCCTAATCTGACACTTCCTATACCGCGGAGCTCCTAGTTCACTTACTCCCTCGCTGGTGCTCCTGGAAAATGATGATCTCATCCCTTAGTTAGAATGGCAGTGCCTGCACCTGATCCGATGGACGGATCGGCCTCGGGGGCCGACATTGCGAACTCCCTGGACAGGTAAGTGTCCTTATTAAAAGTCAGCAGCTACAGTGTTTGTAGCTGCTAACTTTTAAAGAAAACATTTGCGGGTGGAACACTACTTTAATTCCCTTTTGTTAGAAATTCTGTATATGGCCCTAAAGAACAGACAGTGCACAGTCCACATGGACTTTGCTGCTTATCTGTAGACAGGAAACAGGAACCTTTACTCAGGGAAAAGACAGAGCATACCATGAATTCAGCTACAAACATACAATCACTGCCATCTACTGGTTGAAGAATTAGTCTGTACTAAATACTGATGTACAGTAGTTTTTGTATAAAATACTATTCTGTATTCCAACACTCCCACTCAACAACTGCCCCTTATTTAAGTCTTATTTCAGATCTCAGTTTTAAAAATCGGATTCTTGTAAGTGTTTTTGTCAAATGCTGTGATCCACTTTTGTTTCTCATGAGTTGGAACTCTTTGCATCTCATCCCATGAATCTGGCTCTGGTTTTTAATCCGGACAAACGTTTGGCTAGGATGCCTTTATTGCTTCTGGTTGATTTGCTGATTGAAGACTCTTGTGGCCTGGTTTCTTCTTTTACAGCATTTGGATTGTCTGCATTTATTTATATTTCTATGTCACTTTCTTGCTTATCTTCATGTGACACTGCTGTGGAATTTCCCTCAGTTTTAACACAATGAAGTTTCATGGACAAATATACTTCTACTGATGGTTACCTTGTCTGTGTCTTGGTGTAGAATTCTGTACCCTTTTGAGATCCACTGTACCCCACAAATACACCTTCCTTTGCGCAAGCATCCAATTTTGTATGGTTTTTTTTTTTGGATGTGCACATGGGCTTTTCTTTACAACATTTTTAGATGGTTCAAATATGGGACCTTTCCATTCCACAGTTCATATGGAGTTTTCTCAGTTGATTTTTGTAGTAGTCAATTTTGAAGATTGCATGTGGTCATAATTGCCTCTCCCAGTCCACGGTTGGCATATCTGCATTAACTGCTTGCCGACCAGCCGCCGCAGTTATACGGCGGCAGGTCGGCTCTGCTGGGCGAGATCACGTAGCTATACGTCATCTCGTCAAGCAGCCAATACGCAGACGTGCGTGCCCGGCGGGCGCGATCATCGCCGGGCATCCGCGATCACTCGTTACAGAGCGAGAACCGGGAGCTGTGTGTGTAAAAACACAGCTCCCGGTCCTGTCAGGGGGAGAAATGCCTGATTGTCTGTTCATTCAATGACTAGTAAAAAATAAATATTAATAAAAATGCCATAAAACTATCCCCTATTTTGTAAACGCTATAACTTTTGCGCAAACCAATCAATAAATGCTTAATGCAATTTTTTTTTACGAAAAATATGTAGAAGAATATGTATCGGCCTGAACTGAGGAAAAAAATAGTTTTTTATATATATTTTTGGGGGATATTTATTATAGCAAAAAGTAAAAAATATTCATTTTTTTCAAAATTGTCGCTCAATTTTTGTTTATAGCGCAAAAACTAAAAACCGTGATCAAATACCACCAAAAGAAAGCTCTATTTGTGGGAAAAAATGGACGCCAATTTTGTTTGGGAGCCACGTTGCATGACCGCGCAATTGTCAGTTAAAACAACGCAGTGCCGAATTGCAAAAAGTGGCCTGGTCTTTGACCAGCAATATGGTCCAGGGCTTAAAGCGGAGTTCCGGCCACAATTTCACTTTTTAAATATAAATACCCCTGTAATACACAAGCTTAATGTATTCTAGTAAAGTTAGTCTGTAAACTAAGGTCCGTTTTGTTAGGTTGTTACAGCATTTAGACACTTTATAAAATAGAAATTGACTGGGGCCATCTTAAGTGTGGGCATCATGAAGCCAGACTGTATGACTTCCTGGATTTCAGCCTTGCAGATCTCGCACATGCTCAGTGCTGCACAAACAGTGTAATAGGTTTCAGATCAGGTTTCAGCACCTGTACTGTCCAAGTCACATGACTCTTCGAGACTGGGGAGTGCACAGACTCCTGGAAAGTTACACCCACTACATTCCCAGGAGTCTGTGCGGTGTAGGTTAGGAAGCTTAAGCACCTAGGTGCAGGAAGAGGGAAGATAACTATTCTGCCTAGCAACAACACTTTGAAGGCATCTGAAAAAAAAAATGTTTTTCTTAAAGGACTAATGACATTTTTTTAAAACTACTAATGTAATGTTATATTTATGGGTGGATCTCCACTTTAAGTGGTTAAACAAAATGGTTCTTCCACTCTCACATAGAATACAGTTTATTATTTTTATGCAACTCCATTTTGTTCTGGGTTGTATGGTACAGTTTCAAATATTATGCCACACTTTCTGAGAATCGCCTGTGTGTTATCTCCTGTATATTCAGTTCCATTGTCTGTAGACAATACACTCAGCATTTTGCCAAATGTGTTGCTTACTTGGGCCAAATACTGATCAAGTATCTTTTAGACATGCGCAGAACATAAATATTTGTTTAGTTTCGGATAGATCTGTTATGCTACTAATTTTGTTAAGTTGATTCATTTCAGAATTAGTTTCATTCAATTTTGTTTAGTTTATTCGTTTTCTAACAAATACAAATTTTTGGAACAATTTGACTTCTGATTGGTTGAAAAATGATCGACCAATTTGAGTTATATATTGTTTTGCATGTGTTAAATGGAGACAAACATAAGTTTACACTCAGAAAATTGAAAGGGCTTAACATTGTGGTCAGAGTTTCACTCATTTAGTCCCTGGTTTAAATCTTTTTTTTATGTTTTTCCACATCTTCTCATTTATTAACCTCACATCTGATTATTCAAAGACAATAATATTTCTTTAACCACTTAAGCCCCGGACCATATTGCTGCCTAAAGACCCAAGGGGTTTTTACAGTTCGGGACTGTGTCGCTTTAACAGACAATTGCGCGGTCGTGCGACGTGGCTCCCAAACAAAATTGGCGTCCTTTTTTCCCCACAAATAGAGCTTTCTTTTGGTGGTATTTGATCACCTCTGCGGTTTTTATTTTTTGCGCTATAAACAAAAATAGAGCGACAATTTTGAAAAAAATGCAATATTTTTTACTTTTTGCTGTAATAAATATCCCCCAAAAACATATATAAAAACATTTTTTTTCCTCAGTTTAGGCCGATACGTATTCTTCTACCTATTTTTAGTAAAAAAAATCGCAATAAGCGTTTATCGATTGGTTTGCGCAAAATTTATAGCGTTTACAAAATAGGGGATAGTTTTATTGCATTTTTATAAATTTTTTTTTTTTTACTACTAATGGCGGCGATCAGCGATTTTTTTCGTGACTGCGACATTATGGCGGACACTTCGGACAATTTTGACACATTTTTGGGACCATTGTCATTTTCACAGCAAAAAATGCATTTAAATTGCATTCTTTATTGTGAAAATGACAGTTGCAGTTTGGGAGTTAACCACAGGGGGCGCTGTAGGAGTTAGGGTGCACCTAGTATGTGTTTACAACTGTTGGGGGGTGTGGCTGTAGGAATGACGTCATCGATCGTGTCTTCCCTATAAAGGGAATGACGCGATCGATGCGCCGACACAGTGAAGCACGGGGAAGCCGTGTTTACACACGGCTCTCCTCGTTCTTCAGCTCCGGGGAGCGATCGCGACGGAGCGGCTATAAACAAATAGCCGCGCCGTGGTCCCGGATCGCTCCCCGAGCGGACCCGACCTCCGCATGTAGCGGGGGGGGTCCCGATCGGACCCCCCACCCGCTAATAGGCGAGGACGTACCTGTACGCCCATGTGCCTGTACGTGCCATATTGTGGACGTATATGTACATGCGGGGGTCGGGAACTGGTTAACCACTTCAGCCCCGGACCATATTGCTGGTCAAAGACCAGGCCACTTTTTGCGATTCGGCACTGCGTCGTTTTAACTGACAATTGCGCAATCGTGTGACGTGGCTCCCAAACAAAATTGGCGTAGTTTTTTTCCTCACAAATAGAGCTTTCTTTTGGTGGTATTTGATCACCTCTGCGGTTTTTAGTTTTTGCGCTATAAACAAAAATAGAGCGACAATTTTGAGAAAAAATTATATTTTTTACTTTTTGCTGTAATAAATATCCCCCAAAAATATATAAAAAAACGTTTTTTTTCCTCAGTTTAGGCCGATACGTATTCTTCTACATATTTTTCGTAAAAAAAAATCGAAATAAGCGTTTATTGATTGGTCTGCGCAAAAGTTATAGCGTTTACAAAATAGGGGATAGTTTTATGGCATTTTTATTAATATTTTTTTTTTACTAGTAATGGCGGCGATCAGCAATTTTTATCGGTACTGTGACATTATGGCGGACACTTCGGACACTTTTGACAGATTTTTGGGACCATTGGCATTTTTATAGCGATCAGTGCTATAAAAATGCATTGATTACTATAAAAATGCCACTGGCAGGGAAGGGGTTAACACTAGGGGGCAGGGAAGGGGTTAAGTATGTTCCCTGGGTGTGTTCTAACTGAAGGGGGGGTGGACTGACTAGGGGAAATGACTGTTCTTCTGTTCATACATTGTATGAACAGACTGTCAGGCATTTCTCCCCCTGACAGGACCGGGAGCTGTTTACGCTCTGTAACGAGCGATCGCGGGTGCCCGGCGGTGATCGCGCCCACCGGGCACACGCGTCGGCGCCAGGGGCGAGCGGGGAGCACGCATGCGCGCCTCCGGCGGCACGTGCGCCCCTATTGGCTGCTCGGCGAGATGACGTAATATTACGTGATCTCGCCCAGCAGAGCCGACCTGCCACCGTAAAACTGTGGCGGCTGGTCGGCAAGCTGTTAAACAATCTTGGGAAAGTGTATGTGGTGGCTGATTTTAAAGGGGTTGTAAAGATTTTTTTTTTTTAAATAACAAACTTACCTCCACTGTGCAGCTCGTATTGCACAGAGTGGCCCCGATGCACTTCTTCTGGGGTCCCTCGGTGGCTGTCTCTTTTCCTCCCCGCAAGAACTCCAAACATTCATGCTCTCTCGCATTGTGTGGAGTCCTTGCGAGCACGCTCCCGTGATACAGCGAGCGGCCATAGCCACTCACTGTATCACTCGACCCCGCCCCTTGGCACGCCATGTCATTGAATGTGTTTGACAGCAGTGCCAGCCAATGGCTGCGCTGCTTTCAATCCATCCGCTCTAGCCAATCAACGGCCAGGCTGAGCGGCGAAGAGGATGTCGGGGCCGAGCGCGGGACTTTCAAGGGGTCAGGTAAGTATAAAGGCGGGGGGGGGGGAGCAGTATAGTCAGAAGTTTTTTCACCTTAACCACTTGACAACTGGGCACTTAAACACCCTTAATAACCAGACCAATTTTCAGCTTTTGGTGCTCTCACGTTTTGAATGACAATAACTCAGTCATACAACATTGTAACCAAATGAAATTTTTGTCCTTTTTTTCCCACAAATAGAGCTTTCTTTTGGTGGTATTTGATCACCTCTGCGTTTTTTTTTTTTTTCGCTATTAATGAAAAAAGAACGAAAATTTTGTAAAAAAATTAATTTTTCTTCATTTCTATCATATCATTTTGTAAAAAAGTAATTTTTTCTCATACATTTGGCCTAAAATGCATACTGCTACATATTTTTGGTAATATTACATAGGGTCTACAAGCTATGGTACCAATTTCTGAAAATTGAACAATTTGATCACACCTGAAGTACTGACAGCTTCTCTCATTTCTTGAGACCCTAACAAGCCAATAAAGTACAAATACCCCCCAAATGACCCCTTTTTGGAAAGTAGACATTCCAAGGTAGTTAGTAAGAGTCATAGTTAGTTTTTTGAAGTTGTCATTTGTTCCCACAATTCTTTGCAAAATTAAGATTTTTTTTTTTTTTTATCATACCAATATTGTCATTATAACAGGTTATTTCTCTCACATGGCATGTATATTCCACAAATGACACCCCAAAATATATTCTGCTGCTCCTCCTGAGTATGGCGATACCACATGTGTGAGACTTTTACACAGCGTGGCCACATACAGAGGCCCAACACCGAAGTAGCAACTTCAAGCATTCTAGGATAAATTACACAACCACCTATTACACTTTTGAAGGCCCTGGAGCACCAGGACAATGGAAACGCCCACAAAGTGACCCCATTTTGGAAAGCTAACACCCCAACGTATAATCTATGAGGCATAATGAGTCTTTTGAACAGTTCATTTTTTTCCAGATGTTTTTGGAAAATGTGGAAAAAAATAAAAACGCATTTTTTTTTACAGAAAGTTGTCCATTTATAGGATATTTCCAACACATAGCATGTACATAGAAAAAATTACACCCCAAAATATATTCTGCTGCTCCTCCTGAGTATGGCGATACCACATGTGTGAGACTTTTACACAGCGTGGCCACATACAGAGGCCCAACATCCAAGAAGCACCATCAGGTGTTCTAGGGACATAAATTACACATCCAATTTCCTTACAATCTATCACATTTTTGAAGGGCCTTCATATTTCTAACACAGCATGTACATACCAAGAATTACACCCTAAAATACATTCTGCTGAGTAATGGGTAAAAAAAAAAGAAGATTACCTGTGGTTTTAGTAGTGCAATTGTCCACAGAAGGAGAGCCCCGATCCAGGCAGCAGGCAGGGACGTGGTCACTGGTCAGCGACAGTGAATGGAATTGTCCAGGCAGCAGGCAGCAGGCAGGAATATTGTCCATAGTCAGGCAAAATATTCGTCCTGGTAGGAACATGGTCCAAGTAGCGGGCCAGGAAAGAATGGGGACAGGGGTAGAGGCTTCTCCCACCCAAATCTCTTTGAAGCCTCCGGGCAACCAGACCCTAATCCGGGAATGAGAAAACTAAAAAATTAGTTTTTTCATCCAGAAAAACAATTCTGGAGCCCCTCACATATGTGAGACCCCTGTGTTCCCACTAGTATAGCAGGGTAAAAGATCAATCCAAGGGGCAGGCAAAAAACGTGGTCAAACAGTCCAGGGTCAGTTCCAGAGCAGGCAGAGGTAGGTACAGTTTAGGGTTAGGCAAAAGAGTGGTCGTATAACAAGCCAGGGTCAGTTCCAGAGAAGGCAGAGGTATGTTTAGGGTTAGGCAAAAGAGTGGTCGTATAACAGGCCATGGTCGATTCCGGAGAAGGCAGAAGTATGTTTAGGGTTAGGCAAAAGAGTGGTCGTATAACAGGCCATGGTCGGTTCCGGAGAAGGCAGAGGTATGAGTGCAGTGGCATAAGGGGTGTGGGGGGAAATTACAGGAAATTAGAATTGCGTTTACTATACGTCCCTAATAATGAAGAAATGTATGGTAACGGCGGAAACATGTTCCAATACAGAGGCCTGGTTGGGAAGGACAATCGGGACAGTAATACACAGTGTCTTTTCGAATTCCTCTTCTGGAGCACACCCGGCACCTCTTCTGATTTCTGTGGCCTGTTTCAGGGGAGGGGGTTTTCTCAGGAAAGTGACGCTCGTGGAGTCTGCTCACAGAATCAGAGCGAATATTTTCCGGTGGGTTTTCAGGGTACAAAAGGGCAGTGATGACTTCTTCTTGATAGTCCAGATATGATACGGGGTTCTCTGATGATTTTTTGTAGATTACATAGGAGTTATAAAAGGCCAAACTAAAAAAATAAATGGACACTTTCTTGTACCAGTGGCGGGATTTTCTTGTGGGCAGGTAGGGTTCTATCATCTGGTCATTGAAGTCCACTCCCCCCATGAACAAATTATAGTCATAGATGCATTTTGGTTTTTGGATTGGGCCGGTTCTTTTGGGGACTTCCACGCAGGTGTCGTCGTGGATTGATGTAAGCATGTGGACGTTCCGTTTGTCCCTCCACCTGACAGCCAATATCTCCTGGTTCCTCAATGCTGCAGACTCCCCTCGTCTGAGCTTTTGATCCACCAGTTTTTGCGGGAAGCCTTTCCTGTTGGGTCTTATTGTGCCACATGCTGGGGTATTCCGAAGGTAAAGACAGCGAAACAGGGGCAAGCTGGTGTAGAAATTATCCACATAAAGGTGGTATCCCTTTCCAAAGAGTGGATACATCAGATCCCAGACCACTTTTCCGCTGACTCCCATATACTCTGGGCATTCAGGGGGATGCAGTTGGGAGTCCTTCCCTTCATACACCAAGAATGAGTATAGGTACCCTGTGGCTCTGTCGCAAAGTTTGTACATTTTGACCCCATATCGGGCCCTTTTGCTGGGGATGAACTGCTTGATGCTCAGCCTGCCTGAGAATTTGACAAGGGACTCGTCCACAGATATGTTCTGTTCAGGGGTATATTATATAATTGGGGAAATCGTTGAGCGAAAAAATTTAGAAGTGGCCTAATTTTATATAGCTTGTCAAAAGCAGGGTCATTTCGGGGAGGGCACTGGCCGTTATCGTTAAAGTGGAGGAACCACATAATTATTAAATATCGGGATCTTGGCATAAGGGAGGAGAAGAGTGGCATGTGGTGAATGGGTTTGGTGGACCAGTAGGAGTACAATTGTTTTTTTTTTTAAAGTGCCATAGTAAAGGTTAGGCCTAAGAAAATTTTAAATTCGTCCACGGTTAGTTCTCTCCACTCAAAGGGGCGGGCATATCTGGAACCAGGGTTACTTCTTATGTACTGTTGTGCGTAGAGATTGCACTGGGCCACAATGAAGGATAGCAAATCTTCAGTGAAAAGTAAATTAAAAAAATTAAGCATTGAAAAGTTTTCGGTGTTCACCTGGACACCTGGCTGGGCAGTGAAAGGGGGGATATTTGCTGCTCCGGAATTAGGGGGAAGCCACAGGGGGTTTTGAAGGCCATAGGGAAGGCTGGCGTGGCCCCTATCCCTTTGGGGCTGAGATGACACCCTATTGGTGCCTGGGCTTTGTTGCAGTGGCACAGCGCTTGAGGCGGACGGCACAGCGCTTGAGGCGGACGGCACAGCGCTTGAGGCAGACGGCACAGCGCTTGAGGCGGATGGCACAGCGCTTGAGGCGGACGGCACATCGCTTGAGGTGGACGGCACATTGCTTGAGGTGGACGGCACAGCGCTTGAGGTGGACGGCCCTGCGCGTCTGGGAGTAGGCCGCTTCTCCACGCCAGCACCCCTTCTTTTCCTGGGCCCACGTTCCTCTTCAGATTCTGAATCCGACCCACTGTCTATAACGGGTTCATAGGCCGAATCCGAATCGGACAGAGACTCCTCGCTGCTCTCATCGCTCATGGCTAGTAGACGCTGTACGGCCTGCTCACCGGTAAAGATTTTTTTTGCCATACTGGTGGCTGGTGAGGCTGTACTGCAGAGCACTGTGGTGGCACTGATGGACACAGGTGGGCACAGGCGGCACTTATGTGCACTGTAGTGGCACGGGTGTGGCTCTGGTGGGCACAGGTGGCTCTGGTGGGCACAGGTGGCTCTGGTGGGCACATGTGGCTCTGGTGGGCACAGGTGGCTCTGGTGGGCACAGGTGGCTCTGGTGGCTCTGGTGGGGCTCTGGTGTGCATTGATTAGCAGAAGGCGGCACTTATGTGCACTGTAGTGGCACGGGTGTGGCTCTGGTGGGCACAGGTGGCTCTGGTGGGCACAGGCAGCACTGGTGGGCACAGGCAGCACTGGTGGGCACAGGCGGCACTGGTGGGCGCAGGCGGCACTGGTGGGCACAGGCGGCACTGGTGGGCACAGGCGGCACTGGTACGGCACTGTTTTGGCACTGGTATAGGACTGCTGTGGCTATGGTGGCACTGGTGCGGCTCTGGTGACACTGGTGCGGCTCCGGTGACACTGGTGCGGCTCTGGTGACACTGGTGTGGCACAGGTGGCACAGATGTGGCACTACTGGGCACAGATGTGGCACTATGGACACAGATGTGGCACTGATGTGGCACTTTAGGCACAGATGTGGCACTGATGTGGCACTATGGGCACAGATTTGGCACTGATGTGGCAATATGGGCACAGATTTGGCACTATGGGGCAATATGGGCACAGATTTGGCACTATGGGGCACTTGTATGGTTTGTAAAACTCACAGTTTATCTCCTCTTCTCTCTCGCTGATACTGTGTGAGGAGAGGAGATAAACTTTCCCTGACCTTCTGTGTTTACATTGTGATCGCGCTGTCATTGGACGGCGCGATCACATGGAAAAAGACCACTGTTACTGGTCAATTTCCTTGATCTGTGTAGCGCCGGGTCTCATAGACCCGGCGCGCACAGAATCTTCTGTGTGCGCGCCCGAGGCGGCGCGCATTGCTGCTTCTGCAGGGCGCCGTTAAATAACGGCAACCCCCAGTTAAGCAACCACCTTGCCGGCGTTATATGACGGCGGCTGGTGGTTAAGTGGTTAATGCATAGAATACATTAAGGTGAAACAACTTTTACCTTTACAACCCCTTTAAGACATAGCAATTTGGAAGAAATAACCTGTAGAAATAAAGGGCTGACCAGGAAATATATTAAGACATGGGCAAAATGGTTTAAATTTAAGAAAACAAAACTATATTATGAAATGTTATCAGACCCTGATGGTAAATCAGAGTATGACTTATTAATTAATATTGATTAATCTTATAGTTTCTGCACCTTCCCGACAGTTCTATATTTACATTAGTCGTATGTCCCCCCTAAACCTCCCTCTTCCTTTCTTCTTTTTTTTCTCTTCCTCTCCTTTGTATATGTTTCAAGATAATGTTTGGATTGTTTTTTTTAATGCTGAAAATAATAATAAAAAAGGCAAAAAAGACATAGCAATCTATGTAGATGAGCCCTACAAAGGGTAATGATGAGACACTGTAGGATCAGACTACATGCAATCCATTCATTCTGTGCTTGTCTTTGTTTTAGGCACATCGCCAAAATTCTTTTGAGCAAGTGTGCATCGTGAACAAGCCAATTAAATGCATTTTTTTCCTGTTTCCATGAGGACTGATGTACATATTTCCTGGCATAATACTAACAAACACTGTTTAAATAGTCATACTCTGTTTGTGATATCTCATTATGTCTTCTTTCAGGTTAAAGTAGTGGATGCTGGTGATAACCCGATACCAGGCATTAAGGTTTACCTAACAAGTTTCGTCAATTCAATCAATGAACCCTGGATGACGGATGACTATGGACAACGTAAAAAACGACGTAAAAAAAAGCGCCGGCCGAACGTACGTTTGTGGATCGCCGTAAATAGCTAATTTGCATACTCGACGCGGATTTCGACGGAAACGCCACCTAGCGGCCGCCGAAAAATTGCATCTAAGATCCGACGGCGTACTAAGACGTACGCCTGTCGGATCGATCCCAGATGCCGTCGTATCTTGTTTTGTGGATACAAAACAAAGATACGACACGGGAAATTTAAAATTACGCCGGCGGATCAATAGATACGCCGGCGTAATCCTTTTGTGGATCTGCCCCTAAGTCTGTACTAAATACTGATGTACAGTAGTTTTTGTAGAAAATACTATTCTGTATTCCAACACTCCCACTCAACAACTGCCCCTTATTTAAGTCTTATTTCAGATCTCAGTTTTAAAAATCTGATTCTTGTAAGTGTTTTTGTGAAATGCTGTGATCCACTTTTGTTTCTCATGAGTTGAAACTCTTTGCATCTCATCCCATGAATCTGGCTCTGGTTTTAATCCTACACGACAGCATAGGACAAATGTTTGGCTAGGATGCCTTTATTGATTCTGGTTAATTGGCTGAATGAAGACTCTTGTGGCCTGGTTTCTTCTTTTACAGCATTTGGATTGTCTGCATTTATTTATATTTCTGTCACTTTCTTGCTTATCTTCATGTGACACTGCTGTGGAATTTCCCCTCAGTTTTAACACAATGAAGTTTCATGGACAAATATACTTCTACTGATGGTTACCTTGTTTGTGTCTTGGTGTAGAATTCTGTACCCTTTTGAGATCCACTGTAACCCACCAGTACACCTTCCTTTGCGCAAGCATACCATTTTGTATGTGTTTCTTTTTGGATGTGCACATGGGCTTTTATTTACAACATTTTTAGATGGTTCAAATCTGGGAACTTTTCCATTCCACAGTTCATATGGAGTTTTCTCAGTTGATTTTTGTAGTAGTCAATTTTGAAGATAGCATGTGGTCATAATTGCCTCTCCCAGTCTACAGTTGGCATATCTGCATTAACTGCTTGCCGACCAGCCGCCGCAGTTATCTGCTGGGCGAGATCACGTAGCTATATGTCATCTTGCCGAGCAGCCAATTGGGGCGCACGCGCACCCCCCCCTTTCCCCTGACACCGACGCGCGTGCCCGTCGGGCGCGATCACCGCCGGGCACCCTCGATCGATCAGTACAGACCGAGAACCGGGAGCTGTGTGTGTAAACACACAGCTCCTGGTCCTGTCAGGGGGAGAAATGCCTGATTGTCTGTTCATACAATGTATGAACAGCGATCAGTCATTTCCCCAAGTTAGTCCACCCCCCCTTCAGTTAGAACACACCCAGGGAACATACATCACCCCTTCCTCGCCCCCTAGTGTTAACCCCTTCCCTGCCAGTGGCATTTTTATAGTAATCAATGCGTTTTTATAGCACTGATCGCTATAGAAATGCCAATGGTCCCAAAAATGTGTCAAAGTGTCCGAAGTGTCTGCCATAATGTCGCAGTACCGATAAAAATCGCTGATCGCTGCCATTACTAGTAATAAAATGAATATGAATAAAAATTCCATAATACTATCCCCCATTTTGTAAATGCTATAAATTTTGCACAAACCAATCAATAAACGCTTATTGCGATTTTTTTTACGAAAAATATGTAGAAGAATACGTAACGACCTAAACTGAGGAAAAAAAATGTTTTTTTATATATTTTTGGGGGATATTTATTATAGCAAAAAGGTAAAAAATATATATTTTTTTTAAATTGTCGCTCTATTTTTGTTTATAGCGCAAAAATTAAAAACCGCAGAGGTGATCAAATCCTACCAAAAGAAAGCACTATTTGTGGGAAATAAAGGACGCCAATTTTGTTTGGGAGCCGTATCTACTGATACGCCGGCGTACTTTCAAATTTCCTGCGTCGTATCTTTGTTTTGAATCCTCAAAACAAGATACAACAGCATCTGGGTTAGATCCGACAGGCGTACATCTTCGTACGCCTTCGGATCTAAGATACAATTCTTCGGCGTCCGCTGGGTGGCGTTCCTGTCGTAATCTGCGTTGAGTATGCAAATTAGCTATTTCCGATGAAAATACTGTTCAAGTATCTTTTAGACATGTGCAGAATAGAAAGATGTGTTTAGTTTTGGATAGATCCGTTATGCTACTAATTTTGTTAAGTTGATTCATTTCAGAATTTGTTTCATTTTATTTTTTTAGTTCATTAGTTTTCTAACAAACACAAATTTTTGGAACAATTTGAATTCTGATTGGTTGAAAAATGTTAAATGGAGACAAACATAAGTTTACACTCAGAAAATTGAAAGGGATTAACATTGTGGTCAGAGGTGTATGTTTCACTCATTTAGTCCCTGGTTTAAATCTTTTTTTTAAGTTTTTCCACATCTTCTCATTTATTAACCTCACATCTGATTATTCAAAGACAGTGATATTTCTATAACCACTTCAGCCCCGGACCATATTGCTGGTCAAAGACCAGGCAACTTTTTGCGATTCGGCACTGCGTTGCTTTAACTGACAATTGCGCGATCGTGCAACGTGGCTCCCAAACAAAATTGGCGTCCTTTTTTTCCCAAAAATAGAGCTTTTTTTGGTGGTATTTGATCACCTCTGCGGTTTTTAGTTTTTGTGCTATAAACAAAAATAGTGCGACAATTTTGAAAAAAAATAATATTTTTTACTTTTTGCTGTAATAAATATCCCCCAAAAATATATAAAAAAAAATGTTTTCCTCAGTTTAGGCTTATACGTATTCTTCTACATATTTTTCGTAAAAAAAATTGCAATAAGAGTTTATTGATCGGTTTGCGCAAAAGTTATAGCGTTTACAAAATAGGGGATAGTTTTATGGCATTTTTATAAAAAAAAATTTAATAGTAGTGGCGATTTTAATCGGTACTGTGACATTATGGCGAACACGTCGGACACTTTTGACACATTTTGGGACCATTGGCATTTTTATAGCGATTAGTGCTATAAAATGCATTGATTACTATAAAAATGCCACTGGCAGGGAAGAGGTTAACACTAGGGGGCAGGGAAGGGGTTAAGTATGTTCCCTGGGTGTGTTCTAACTGTAGGGGGGGTGGACTCACTAGGGGAAATGACTGATCGCAAGCGGTTAAACAATCTTGGGAAAGTGTATGTGGTGGCTGATTTAAAGGGGTCATACTTACCTCCACTGTGCAGCTCGTTTTGCACAGAGTGGCCCCGATCCACTTCTTCTGGGGTCCCTCGGTGGCTGTCTCTGGTCCTCCCCGCAAGAACTTCAAACATTCATGCAAGCTCTCTCGCATTGTGTGGAGTCCTTTCGAGCATGCTCCCATGATACAGCGAGTGGCCATAGCCACTCACTGTATCACTCGACTCCGCCCCTTGGCACGCCATGTCATTGAATGTGTTTGACAGCAGTGCCAGCCAATGGCTGCGCTGCTTTCAATCCATCCGCTCTAGCCAATCAACGGCCAGGCTGAGCGGCGAAGAGGATGTCGGGGCCGAGCGCGGGACTTTCGAGGGGTCAGGTAAGTATAAAGGCAGGCCGGGGGGGGGGGGGGGCAGTATAGTCAGAAGTTTTTTCACCTTAATGCATAGAATACATTAAGGTGAAAAAACTTTTACCTTTACAACCCCTTTAAGACATAGCAATTTGGAAGAAATAACCTGTAGAAATAAAGGGCTGACCAGGAAATATATTAAGACATGGGCAAAATGGTTTAAATTTATGAAAACACAACTATATTATGAAATGTTATCAGACCCTGATGGTAAATCAGAGTATGACTTATTAATTAATATTGATTAATCTTATAGTTTCTGCACCTTCCCGACAGTTCTATATTTACATTAGTCGTATGTCCCCCCTAAACCTCCCTCTTCCTTTCTTCTTTTTTTTCTCTTCCTCTCCTTTGTATATGTTTGAAGATAATGTTTGGATTGTTTTTTTTAATGCTGAAAATAATAATAAAAAAGGCAAAAAAGACATAGCAATCTATGTAGATGAGTCCTACAAAGGGTAATGATGAGACACTGTAGGATCAGACTACATGCAATCCATTCATTCTGTGCTTGTCTTTGTTTTAGGCACATCGCCAAAATTCTTTTGAGCAAGTGTGCATCGTGAACAAGCCAATTAAATGCATTTTTTTCATGTTTCCATGAGGACTGATGTACATATTTCCTGGCATAATACTAACAAACACTGTTTAAATAGTCATACTCTGTTTGTGATATCTCATTATGTCTTCTTTCAGGTTAAAGTGGTGGATGCTGGTGATAACCCGATACCAGGCATTAAGGTTCACCTAACAAGTTTCGTCAATTCAATCAATGAAACCTTGGTGACGGATGACAATGGACAAGCTTCTTTCAGTGTTAATACAAGTCAATGGATGGGGCGAATATCTCTCTCGGTACTAACAGTTTTGTTTTGATACATTGCTATATGTGTATTTCTAAAATTCTATGTTAAGGAGGCTAGTTAAATAGGTTGTCAAAAGAGTTTAGTTTGACGCAATTTGCGTAATTTCCCTATATCATTATACTCACACTAAAATATTTAAAAACCTTTGAAAGTAAAATTGGCAATACCACATTGAAGTATAAAAATGTAGGTAGATTGGCAAAAAAAAAAAAAAACAACAAGAAAGGAAAAACTGCATTAAATCTTTTATTTAATAAAAATCATGCTGTAGGCTCCTTTCACATTTTTGCATTTTTTTTTGTGTTGTAAATATGTTGCTTTGTAGATGCAATGTGTGTTTTAGGTGCATTACAATTGATGTAACACCTAGACATATGCACTGACGGAAAAAAATGTAGTTTTCGTTTTTTTTTTTTCGGGTCAGTCGTTATGATCAAAGATCGTAGTTTTGAATACATTTGTAACTTCGTAAAAAATATATATATTTGTTATGTTCCATTTGTTTAGGTGCAATATTTGTAAATTAGAAAATACATAAATTCTCAAATTTGTAAATTCTGTGAATTCTAAAATTCTAAAATTTGAACATTTAAAAATGTGAAAATTTGAACATTTGAACACTTGAAAATGTGAAAATGTGAACATTTGAACATTTGAAAATATGAAAATTTGAAAATGTGAAAATTTGAACATTTGAAAATGTGAAAATGTGAAAATTTGAATATTTGAACATTTGAACATTTGAAAATGTGAAAATTTGAAAATGTGAACATTTGAACATTTGAAAATGTGAAAATTTGAAAATTTGAAAATGTGAACATTTTAACATTTGAAAATGTGAACATTTGAACATTTGAAAATGTGAACAGCTGAACATCTGAACATTTGAACATCTGAACATTTGAAAATTTGAACATTTGAACATTTGAACATTTGAAAATGCGAAAATTTGAAAATGTGAACATTTGAACATTTGAAAATGTGAAAATGTGAAAATGTGAACATTTGAACATTTGAAAATGTGAACATTTGAAAATGTGAACATTTGAACATTTGAAAATGTGAACATTTGAACATTTGAAAATGTGAACATTTGAACATTTGAAAATGTGAACATTTGAACATTTGAAAATGTGAACATTTGAACATTTGAAAATGTGAACATTTGAACATTTGAACATTTGAACATTTGAACATTTGAAAATGTGAAAATGTGAAAATGTGAAAATGTGAACATTTGAACATTTGAACATTTGAAAATTTGAAAATGTGAACATTTGAACATTTGAAAATGTGAACATTTGAACATTTGAAAATGTGAACATTTGAACATTTGAAAATGTGAACATTTGAACATTTGAACATTTGAAAATGTGAACATTTGAACATTTGAAAATGTGAACATTTGAACATTTGAACATTTGAACATTTGAAAATGTGAAAATGTGAAAATTTGAACATTTGAACATTTGTAAATGTGAAAATGTGAACATTTGAACATTTGAAAATGTGAACATTTGAACATTTGAAAATTTGAACATTTGAACATTTGAACATTTGAAAATGTGAAAATGTGAAAATGTGAAAATGTGAACATTTGAACATTTGAACATTTGAAAATTTGAAAATTTGAACATTTGAACATTTGAAAATGTGAACATTTGAACATTTGAAAATGTGAACATTTGAACATTTGAAAATGTGAACATTTGAACATTTGAACATTTGAAAATGTGAACATTTGAAAATGTGAACATTTGAACATTTGAACATTTGAACATTTGAAAATGTGAAAATGTGAAAATTTGAACATTTGAACATTTGTAAATGTGAAAATGTGAACATTTGAACATTTGAACATTTGAAAATTTGAACATTTGAACATTTGAACATTTGAACATTTGAACATTTGAAAATTTGAACATTTGAACATTTGAACATTTGTAAATGTGAAAATGTGAACATTTGAACATTTGAAAATGTGAACATTTGAACATTTGAAAATTTGAAAATTTGAAAATGTGAACATTTGAACATTTGAAAATGTGAAAATGTGAAAATGTGAACATTTGAACATTTGAACATTTGTAAATGTGAAAATGTGAACATTTGAACATTTGAACATTTGAACATTTGAAAATTTGAACATTTGAACATTTGAAAATGTGAAAATGTGAAAATGTGAAAATTTGAACATTTGAAAATCTGAAAATGAGAAAATCCAAAATAATATTGGAATTTCGTCTCAAATTTGTTTGTTTATGAACGTAACGAATGCGAATTTATCTAAATTTACGAATTATTCAAAATAAAGAATTCTGCATCTAAATGAACGGAATGTAATTAGTTAATAACAATAACAAAACATTATTATTTATTATTATTAATTTGTTACGTTCCATTTGTTTCAGTAGTCCCGCGATTTGTCATTCACACATTGGCGCTTTCAAATCGCGGGCTGAATCGCTGCAAATCTGCTCAAAATGCTGAAATGTGATTGTAGCCTTATGCCCCTTACATACGATCCGAATTTCCGTTGGAAAACATCTGACTGACTTTTCCATCGGAAATTCCAACCGTTTGTATGCCCCATCGGCGTAATTCCATCGGAGTTTAGATAGAGAACATGTCCTCTTTTTCTCCGATGGAATTCCGTCGGAAATTCCGATGTGATTTTGGTCGGACAAAGGTCCGATCGTGTGTATGGGGCATTATAGATTACTTTTATATTTCTGTCTCTTTTTTCTGAAACATTAAAAGAGAAAAGGAGTGGAAAGCACAGAATGTTTAAATTTCTGATATTAAATCTTATAGAATGCGTTTGTTATTTTTTTTTTAAATAGATTAAAAATAAAAAATAAAAGGTCTTGTTATGTTCCTCAATTTCTGATGAGTATATCTCAATGGGTTTTCATTACTTGGCCACTGTTATATGGAATGATGCAACATACAATTGGTTACTATAAAAATGGTCTAAGAGCCTGTAGCTTTGGGGTGTGCCAATAGGTGAATACAGCTTGCTTTCCAGTGCATTCCATTGGATTTGACATCAGTTTGACATTTGTCTGAGATTATTTAGAACACATTGACAGGTGCCTTTGCATTTGGCCTCCCTTTAGGTTGCATCAATCTGCTTTAGGTTCATTTTGAATGTCCATTGACTTGTATAGAAAGGGATGCAAACAGTAGCCCATAGCTCCCAACTGTCCCTGATTTTGAGGGAATGTCCCATAGCTTCCCTCTGTCCCTCTTTCTTCCTCATTTGTCCCTCATTTTGGTCTGATCTATATAGTTGTATATAAAATGCACTTTTTTTCTTTCAAAAAGTGTTTCCCAGTGCTAAACCTTTGACCCAATGTCTAAAGTGCTGCATTTGTAAATTTCAAAAGCCAATATAAAGAAATAGTAGTAGTAAAAAAAATATATATTTTTTGTATAAGGTATCGACATGGGTCGAATTTTGAAAGAATTTTCTTTTGAAAATCCGAAAATGTGTGCGTTTTTTGATCTGATGGTGCCACTGTTGATTTCAAAATTCGACCGACCAAACCTTCAATTTCACCTCATGTTCCTACAGAAAATAATTTTCATGTGTAGAAAGGTTGGAGAGTTTCCGGAAACAGATGATGGTATCTCACAATCCCCAAAAAAATGTAAATAAAAAGAAAATGTAGAGAGAGAAACAACTCTCCCAGTATGGGATTTTGTTGGGAGATACCTATTCTGTTATAAGGTGAGCACACTAGACAAAATTGATTGAAAAAGTATGAAATGTATTAATAGCATTAAAATATGATAATAGGTTTTACATAGACCATGAAGAATTCAGAAACAAGATACTTCATATATGCAGATGGCCAACATGTTTTGCACAGTTGTGCTTCATCAGGGCCTTGCATCCATCAACAAAATCCCATACTCTGGGAGAGTTGTGTCTCTCTCTACTTTTTCTTTTAAGAAAATAATTTTCGTGTCTGGGAATATTCTTTTCTTTCCAGGAATTTTCTTTTCTTGCACATGTGCATTTCTTTTTCGATTACATTTCTCACACGATTCTACCATCATTGATTAGAAAATCGTTTGTTTTTCAAAAAATTTCCAACATGTACGAAATAAAATTAAAATTCAATGGCCGCATGAAAATCGAGTGTTGCTGCAGCCCACTAATGGTGCGAAATATGAACAAAAATTCGTAGATAAGATTTTCAAAAGAAAATTCTTTCTAAATTCGACCCCTGTACACACGATAGGAATTTCCGATGGGTTAAAATCCAATCAAATTTTTTGTTGGAATTCCGTTCAAGCTGTCTTGCATACACACTGTCAGACCAAATTCCGACCGTCCAAAATGCGGTGACGTAAAACACTTTCGACAAGATGAGAAAAATTAAGTTCAATGCTCCCAAGCATGAGTCGACTTGATTCTGAGCATGCGTGTTTTTTTTCTCCGTCAGAGTTCCACACAGACGATTGTAATTTCCATCGGAAAAAATAAATAAAACTTGTTCTATTTCTAAACTCTGACGGAAAAAAGTCAGATGGGGCCCACACATGGTCGGAATATCCGATGAAAAAATTTCGTCTGACTTTTTCCATTGGAAATACCGATTGTGTGTACAAGGCATTATTCTCCTTTTGGGGGGAGAAACAGGGGGTGTGTCCTTTGCTTACATACTGTATATACTCGAGTATAAGCTTTTTTTTGGGGGCTGAAAATGCCCCCCTCGGCTTATACTCAAGCCAGTGTACCTGGAAATATTGAGAGGCTGCGGGCATCCATTGTTTAAAACTCGCGGTCTCCTCTTGTATCTTCCGTGATAGGCGGAACTGTGTCTGCTGAGAAACGCCTATCACAAACGTTCTCTCATCCTCACCCATCCCAGCAGACGCTGTGTTCAGTGTTCCGCCAATCACAGACGCCTGTTCATCCTTGGACGTCCGTGATTGGCGGAACACTGAACACAGTGTCTGCTGGGAAACTGAGTCTGAGGATGAGAGAACGTCCGTGATAGGCGGAACTGTGTCAACTGCCTATCACGGAAGGGACCAGGAGGAGACCACAAGTTTTAAACATTGAATGGATGCCCGCAGCCTCTCAATTTCAGGTACAGTGATGACGGGCACAGTGACAATGGGCACAGTGACGATGGGCACAGTGACAACAGGCACAGTGACAATTGGCACAGTGAGGTTGCAATGGGCACAGTGAGGTTGCAATGGGCATAGTGAGGCTTGCAAATGGGCTGTTGACCCTCTTTTCCTCTTACAGTGGCTGCTGCATTCTCACCTTCGGCTTATACTCGAGTCAATAAATTTTCCCAGTTTTTTTGTGGTAAAATTAGGTACCTCGGCTTATACTTGAGTATATACAGTACTTTTTCTAATAGGTGTCCCTCATTCCAATGTCAAAGAGTTGGGCGGTATGATAGCCTGTTGTCTCAGGTCCTTTGTCCACAGTAATCGGCCTTTTCTGTCTTTATCTATACAGTGATAAAATAACATGTACATTTAATACTATCCTTTATTATTTTTATATTTAAATGTCATCATAATTACATAATCCAGTCTAATGTAATTTTATCTAAAATGTGAGAAGCTATTTTTAAACAAAATGTCTTTATTTGTCATATTTCTCTTCATATCAAAGGCAAAAACAAACCTGCAGGATCAACCATATGTTTATGGTGAAATATCCCCTGGTTATGGTCAAGCATATTTGGCTCTTAAACCCTTCTACTCCCGTAATAAGAGCTTCCTGAAACTACATTCCCTGGAAAAAGTCCTCCCGTGTGAAGGGCAGCAGGAGGTGCAGGTGGAATATATTATCCAACAAACAGAGCTGAAGAATGACATTGACCACTTTGACCTCCATTATTTGGTGAGAATCTTTTTTGCACTTTGGCAATAATAAAAATGGTTCCGGTTACTGTAAACAGCTAAACGTAAATGAATTGTATATGTAGGAAGCATTTTACATTCTAAACGATCTCACATTTTTTTTTTATTAGCCCACCCGTTCTTTCTATGGATGTATAGTAGATAGAGAATGACCACCCTTGCAGTTCTGTAGGCTCTTTGGGCCAGATTCCCAGAAAACTCCGGCGGCGTAACGTATCATCGTTACGTTACACCGCCGCAAGTTTTCAGCGCAAGTGCCTGATTCACCAAGCACTTGCGTGTAAACTTACGGCGGTGTATCGTAAAAACGTCAGGCGCAAGCCTGCCTAATTCAAATGGGGCGTGGAAAATTTTAAAGCATGCTATCCAACATTTGTCTGCGGAAAATCCGACAACAATTGTCCAATGTAGCATACAAACGGTCGGAATTTCCGACAACAGCCTATCATCACACGATTCCCGTCAGGAAATTCCGATTGTGTGTATGAGGCTTAAGCCTTATTTTCTTCTAGTTGCAAGGGGCATCACATTTAATGATTGGTAAGCTGCTATCTATTATTATTTTTGGTTTTGGGTTTAATACTGCTTTATTTACACAACAACCTATTCATTTTTTCCCCCCATTATTTTAAAAGGTGACTTTTAAAGGCTCTGTTCAAGATTATGGATCTTTAGAAATAAGCACTGAAAATAAAAATGAAGGTAAGATAAGTTCATGCTTGTATTGTATATTAAAGGGGTTGTAAAGGTACAATTTTTTTTCCCCATAAATAGCTTCCTTTACCTTAGTGCAGTCCTCCTTCACTTACCTCATCCTTCCATTTTGCTTTTAAATGTCCTTTTTTCTTCTGAGAAATTATCACTTCCTGTTCTTCTGTCTGTAACTCCACACAGTAATGCAAAGCTTTCTACCTGGTGTGGAGTGTCCTGCTCGCTCCCTCCCTTTGACTACTACTTTGACCTTACATTCTGATTCAACGATCTTTAGTGCCTATACACTTACAGTGCCTTGAAAAAGTATTCATACCCTTGAAATTTTGCACATTTTCTCATGTTACAGCCAAAAACTTAAATGTATTTTATTGTGATTTTATGTGATAGACCAATACAAAGTGGCACATACCGTATTTATCGGGGTATAGCGCGCTCCCGCGTATAGCGCGCACCCCTAAAGTTGCCCCGAATTTCTGTGGAATCCAGGGACAAGGTAAGTAAACACTGTCTGTGGATGCTGCGAGGCAAGCCCGAGTCTGACTCGGGGTTACCGATCGCAGCACAGAAATCTAACCCCGAGTCAGACTCGGGAACACCGCCAGGAGGGTTAACTAACCTATGGCGCCCACACACGATCGATTTGGACCGATGAAAACGGTCCATCAGACCATTCTCATCGGATGGACTGATCGTGTGTACGCGGCTTTATAGTTGGGAAAAGACTTGAGACTGGGCGGAGGTTCTCCTTCCAGCAGGACACTGACCCTAAACATACAGCCAGAGCTACAATGGAATGGTTTAGATCAAAGCATATTCATGTGTTAGAATGGCCCAGTCAGAGTCCAGACCTAAATCCAATTGAGAATCTGTGGCAAGACTTGAGATATTTTACAAAGAAGAATGGGCAAAACTGTCCCTCTCTAGATGGGCAAAGCTGGTAGAGACATCCCCAAAAAGACTTGCAGCTGTAATTGAAAAAAAAGCGGTTCTACAAAGTATTGACTCCGGGGGGCGCCATACAAATGTACACTTTTCACATATTTATTTGTAAAACATTTTTAAAACCATTTATCATTTTCCTTCCACTTCACAATGATGTGCCAATTTGTGTTGGTCTATTACATAAAATCCCAATAAAAAACATTTCTATTTTTGGTTGTAACATGACAAAATTTGGAAAATTTCAAGAGGTATGAATACTTTTTCAAGGCACTGTATTATATAGTTTGCCCCCCTCCGAGTTTTATACTCTTTTGTGCCTGATCCGGTGAGATATTGGGGCAGATCCTCGTACAGCGGCGCATTTATGCGCCGGGCGTAGCGTATCTAAGATACACTACGCCGCCGTAACTTTTTTTTTTTTAATCCACAAAGAATCCGCGCCGTAAGTTACGGCGGCGTAGTGTATCTTTGGTGGCGTAATGGCGCGGAATTCAAATGGCTGTGATGGGGGCGTGTTTTATGTAAATACGTCATGACCCGACGTAAACAACGTTTTTTTTAACTGCGCATGCGCCGTCCGTGGGGGTATCCCAGTGCGCATGCTTGAAATTAACCCGGAACAAGCCAATGCTTCCGACGGTGACGTCATTCTACGCAAATCCCTATTCGTGAACGACTTATGCAAACGACGTAAACATTTCAAATTTCTACGCGGGAAGGACAGCCATACTTAACATTGAGTACGCCTCATAGCAGCAGCTTTAACTATACACTGGAAAAAGCCAAACGCAAACGACGTAAAAAAATGCGCCAGGCGGACGTACGTTCGTGGATCGCCGTAACTAGCTAATTTGCATACTCGACACGGATTTCGACAGAAACGCCACCTAGCGGCCGCCGAAAAATTGCAGCTTAGATCGGACGGCGTACTAAGACGTACGCCTGTCGGATCGACCCGAGATGCCGTTGTATCTTGTTTTGTGGATACAAAACACAGTTACGACGCGGGAAATTTAAAATAGATACGCCGGCGTAATTGTTTTGTGGATCTGCCCCATTGTCTCCATTGTGGCCATACAGCCTCTTGTCAAAATCTTCCTAGTCACAGAAATCTATAAAACCAATATCTAGCTGGATCTCAAGCGAGTATAATGCCTTGTACACGCGATCGGAATTTCTGATGGGAAGTCGGAATTATTTTATCGGATATTCGGACCGTGTGTGTGCCCCATCGGACTTTTTCTGTCAGAAATTCCGACGGAGTTAGGCCTCGTACAGACGAGGGGATATCCGATGGAAACGGTCCGCCGAACCGTTTCCATCGGACTTTTCTCCTCCGGATTTAGATCCGATGGCTGTACACACCATAGGATCAAAATCCGCGGTGACGTATCCGCGCCGTGCCGCAACGATGACGTGCGCGACGCTGGAAGGTAAATACTTCCACGCATGCGTCGAATCATTCCAACGCATGCGAGGGATGGGGATCGGACGGACTTATTCGGTGAGTCTGTACAGACGACTGGATAAGTCCGACGGACAGGATTCCAGCGGATAGATTTTTGTAGCATGCTATGAAATTTTTATCCGCTGGAAATCCGTCGGCTGGATTTTTATCCGCTGGAAAATGTCCGCTCGGGCCTACACACGACCGGATCTATCCGCTAGAACTGATCCGCGGATAAATCCCAGCAGATAGATCTGGTCGTGTGTATGGAGCCTAAGAAGGAGAACATGTTCTCTTTTTTTTTTTACGACGGAAATCTTTTTTATTGGAAATTCCGTTCGTCTGTATGGAACTCGGACGGAGAAAAAAAAAACACGCATGCTCGGAAACAATTCAACGCATGCTCAGAAGCATTGAACTTAATTTTTCTAGGCTCGTCGTAGTGTTGTACGTCACCGCGTTTTTGACGGTTGGAATTTGGTGTGTCCGTGTGTATGCAAGACAGCTTGAATGGAATTCCATTGGTAAAACCTGTCAGAGTTTATTCCGACAGAAACTACGATCGTGTGTACAAGGCATGAGACTCCCTAATAATTTTCCCCTTAATGAAAAAAAAATATATGCATTACAAATGACTGTGCAAATGATAAACCTTGTTTGATCAGTATACCTCTCTGTGTGCTCTTCTTCTCCTGCAGATCTTCATGGCAAGGCCACACTGAAGCTTCCTTTAAGTGCAGGGACATCTTCAACTTTTCGGGCACTTGTGTATACTATATTACCAGATGGAGATATTTTGGCTGATTCAGCAAAATATAGAATACAGCAATGCTTTCACAATAAAGTGAGTGGTCTAAGCATTTAGCTTACTCTGTATGTATAGCAAGACTTTTCCTAAATAGCTTCCCTTACCTTAGTGCAGTCCTCCTTCACTTACCTCATCCTTCCATTTTGCTTTTAAATGTCCTTATTTCTTCTGAGAAATCCTCACTTCCTGTTCTTCTGTCTGTAACTCCACACAGTAATGCAAGGCTTTCTCCCTGGTGTGGAGTGTCATGGTCGCCCCCTCCCTTGGACTACGGGAGAGTCAGGACGCCCACTAACACACAGCTCCTTTCTCTATCTGCAACGTAGAGCGTCCTGACTCTCCTGTAGACAGGGAAGGGGTTAACACTAGGGGGCACTAAAGGGGTTAAATATGTTCCCTAGTGAGTGATTCTAACTGTAGGGGGAGGGGACTCACAAGGGGAGGAGACCGATGTGTGTTCCTCTGTACTGTTCACACACACAGATCCATGGTCCTGCCATGATCGCGGGTGCCCGGTGGACATTGTGGCCTTGCAACGGACTTTAACCACTTCCCTACCCGCCCATAGTCATATGACGTCCACAGATGGGATCTTCCATCCTGGGTGGACGTCATATGATGTCTTGGGTTTCCCGGCTGTCTAGGGGATGTGCGCGCGCCCGAGGGATGACACATTCGAAGCAGCCGCCACAGTGAAGCACGGGGAAGCCGTGTTTACATACGGCACTCCCCGTCCTTCAGCTCCGGGGAGCGATCGCGAGGGGGCGGCTAGAAACGAATAGCTGCCCCCTCATCCCGGATCGCTTCCAGAGCTACCGACCGCCGCATGTAATGGAGGGGGGGTCTCGATCGGACCCCCAACCCACGGAAAGGCAGGGACGTACGGGTACGCCCATCTACCTGTACGTGCCATTCTGTGGACGTATATATACATGCGGCCGTCGTTAAGTGGTTAACATTGGTGTCTATGGAAGTTCTTGGTCAGCTTGGCATGGCATGGCTCCAGTAACATTTTACATTGGCTCCTGGGAGATCTTGGTTAGCTTGGCATGGCATGGTTCCAGTAACATTTAACATTGGTGTCTATAGAAATTCTTCGTCATCTTGGCATGGCACGGCTCCAGTAACATTTAACATTGGTGTCTATGGAAAATCTTGGTCAGCTTGGCATGGCAACCAGACCAAGATTGCACCGCACTGCACATGCGCAAGTCCGGAAGGTGCATGCTGGGTTGCCAGAATTCACGGAATCCAGGAAGAAGGACACTGTGGCTTCAGATGCCCACACTGGAGATGGCCACTCTGTGCAGGAACTTCATAAAGTAAGAAAACGATGCTGCACAAATAGAAAACTGGGCATAGTTTACAGTATACCTTTGTTAACCACTTCCCTACCGGCCCATAGTAAAATGACGTCCACAAAGAACCTCTGCCGTTCAGAGTGGACGTCATATGACGTCCTGGGCTTTGTGGGGGGGATATCTGAATGATGCCTGCAGCTAGAGGCATCATTCAGATATCCTTCTAAACTGCCGGCGATTCTGCACAACGTAAGAACGATCATAGCGGCGGTTCCGCCGCTAGATCGTTCTTACAGGCGGCGGGAGGGGACATCCCCCCCCTCCCGCCGCCATCCGGTGCTTCTCCGGGCTCTCCCGTGCCATCGGGGGCCCGGAGAACGAATCGTCCGGCGCGCGCAGGAAGCATAGAGATGACTGGTGACCAGATGGTCACCAGTCATCTCTATGACCGTCGGAGGACCCGGGCGCGATGTGATGACGTCACGCCCGGGTCCCCGTAAGTAAACAAAGCCGCGATTGCGGCTGCTAAGCAACAGCAAGCATGAGATCGGTGAATTTTTTTCACCGATTTCATGCTTTCCAGCCTGGAGGAGAGATGTTGGGTCTTATTGACCCCGCATCTCTCCATAAAGAGTACCTGTCACACACATTCCTATTACAAGGGATGTTTACATTCCTTCTAATAGGAATTAAAGTGATCAAAAAAAAAAAAAAATTAAAAAAAAAAGTGTAAAAAAAGAAATAAATATATAAAAAAAAAAAAGAAATAAAATTTATTTTTTTAACGCCCCTGTCCCCGGTAGCTTGCGCGCAGAAGCGAACGCACACGCAAGTCCCGCCGTCATATGTAAACGCCGTTTAAACCACACATGTGAGGTATCGCCGCGTGCGTTAGAGTGCCAGCAACAATTCTAGCACTAGATCTCCTCTGTAAATCTAAACTGGTAACCTGTAAAAAATTTCAAATCGTTGCCTATGGAGATTTTTAAGTACCGAAGTTTGGCGCCATTCCATGAGTGTGCGCAATTTTAAAGCGTGACATGTTAGGTATCTATTTACTCGGTGTAACATCATCTTTCCTATTTTACAAAAAAATTGGGCTAACTTTACTGTTTTTTAATTTTTTTAATTCATGAAACAATTTTTTTCCAAAAAAAAGGCGTTTGAAAAATTATTGCGCAAATACCGTGCAAGATAAAAGGTTTCAATGACCGTCGTTTTATTCCCTAGGGTGTCTGCTAAAAAAACATATATAATGTTTGGGGGTTCTGCGTAATTTTCTAGCAAAAAAATTATGATTTGTACATGTAGGAGAGAAGTGCCAGAATAGGCCTGGTATGGATGGGTGTATAACTGCCCTGTATGGAAGAGGTTAAATGTCATATTTCGTCCGGAACTCTGCTTTAATAGCATCATGGGCCCCTGGGCAAAGTAATGCACAGGGAAATGATGGCCTGTGGTGCTCATGGTGCGCCGTGGTAAACAGTGGTTGTGTCGGTACTTTGTAAACCTGCCGTGGGCTACATATAGAATGCATGAAGGTAAAAAACCTTCCACCTTTAAAAACATTTTAATAATCTGTGCTACTGTTGTTTCCCCTTGCCAGGTATCAGTTGGGTTCTCCCCAGATGAGGTCCTCCCAGGTCGGGATGTGTCTCTCCAGGTTCAGGCTGCTCCTGGCTCCCTCTGTGGTCTCAGGGTGGTGGATCAGAGTGTGGTGCTAATGAAACCAGACAAGGAGCTGACTGCAGACAAAGTGAGTGTTGGATCTTCAAATTCAATAACTGTTATCTTCTTTTTGCTAGACTTTACTGCGATTATTTATTTTTTATTTTTTTTATTTTTCCATTTAATACTTTTTTAAGGTTTATAATCTATTTCCATTCCACGATGATGGAAGATATGACTATCGCATCAAAGAAAATGAAGACTCTTGTCCGTATTATCCCTTTAATTTTCCTTCACAAATGAGACCATTCGACCAACCAATTTCGCCCCGCTGGGGTGCACATTTTCGGGGTGATCATGATGTGGATGTGTACAGCTTATTTGAGGTATATATACACACAAACTGAAAAACAAAATTATAAATTGTTTATTACACATTTATTTGACATTTATTTGTTAGTTCTTTTTCGTTTTTTTTCAAATCATTCGTTATAATCGATATTCGTTATTTCAAACAAAAAAAAATTCAAATTTGTTACATTCCATTCGTATAGATGCGGTGTTTGTTATTTCGATAATTAAAAAAATGTGTATAAATTCATATTCGTTACGTTCACTAACAGCCAAATACAGTGGAACCTCGGATTATGAGCATAATCCGTTCCAGGAGAATGCTCGTAATCCAAGGTACTCGCATATCAAAGCGTGTTTCCCCATTGAAGTCAATGGAAACGAAAATAATTAGTTCTGCATTGACTTCAATAGCATGCAATACCGCATGTGGCCAGAGGTGGGGGGGCACTGGAGAGCCTCGAAAACACACGAAAAGGCCCGAGGACAGCTCGGCTGACCTTGGAAAACCTAGGAAAGGCTCTGGAACAAAGCATTTCCAAGCTTTTCTGAGCATTTCCGAACGGCTCTGAAGCTCCGGAGCCCCCCCCACCTCAGGCCAAACGTGGTACTGCACACTGCTGTGGCTTGGATCCTGCTCGTTTTGCGAGACAACACAAAAAAAATACTATGGCCCAGATTCACAAATGACTTACGACGGCGTTTCTCCTGATACGCCGTCGTAAGTCCGAATGTGAGGCGTCGCATCTATGCGCCTGATTCATAGAATCAGATACGCCTCAGGCCCCGTACACACGACAGAGGAACTCGAGTTCCTCGTCTCGTTTTGGGATGAAGCCGCCGAGGAGCTCGGCGGGCCGCCTTCTCCTATAGAACAACGCGGCCAACGAGAAAATAGAGAACATGTTCTCTATTTTCTCGTCGAGCTCCTCGGCGGCTCCATCGAGCCAAAACTGTACAGACGACAGAGATTCTCGGCAGAATCCGGGTTTTGACCGAGTTTCTCGGCGAATTCTGCCGAGAATCTCTGTCGTGTGTACGAGGCCTCACTGTTGCCAAGATACGACTGACGTAAGTCTCTTACGCCGTCGTATCTTGGGTGCATATTTACGCTGGCCGTAAAGGGGCGCTTCCGTAGATTTACGCGTAGAATATGCAAATGAGGTTGATACGCCGATTCACGAATGTACTTGTGCCCGCTCCGCCGTCTACGTTAGGCTTACGTCCGGCGTAAAGTTACCCCTGCTATATGAGGCGCAGCCAATGCAAAGTATGGACGTCGGAACAGCTGTCGAATTTTACGTCGTTTACGTAAGTCGTACGTGAATAGGGCTGTGCGTAACTTGCGTTCACGTCATAGGCAGTGTTCGGCGTATATTAGGCATTCTATCCGACGCATGCGCACTGGGATACGTCCATTTGCATGGGGTCACGGATCATTTTAATACAACACGCCCACCTCTTCCAAATTTGAATTACGCGGGCTTACGCCGGCCAATTTAAGCTACGCCGCCTCAACTTACGGAGCAAATGCTTTGTGAATACTGCACTTGCCTGTATAAGTTGCGGCGGTGTAGCGTAAATAGGATACGCTACGCCTGCACAAAGATACGCCCAGATACGTGAATCTGGCCCATTGCTCGTATTGTAAAAAGCTTGTTAACTGCGTTGCTCGTAATCCGAGGTTCAACTGTACCTATAATTTAAATTGAATTGAAGTCACACTCAGTATAGAAGGATGTGCTTTGTTCATATTTCATGTCTGAGGTTTACAACCACTTCTCAGGACCTGAGCCCAGTTTTCTTCCATGCATACATAAAACAGAAATCAACGCTTGATCACTTTTATCATTAAAGCGGAGGACCCCCTGAATTTATTTATTTTTTTAAAGAGGATGAGCAATCGGTCGGTCCTCGCCGCCACCGCCTTGCGGCTTCACTGCCTGGTTCCCTGCTGCTCATGCACGAGTGCGCGGCGCGCCGACACTGGGAAGTGAATACCCTGAAGTGGTGCAAATACCTGTTTTCTACAGGTATCTGAACCCCCTCCCCCTTGAAAGGTGTCAAATGTGACTGCGGAGGGGGGGAGGGTTCCGAAAAGCGGAAGTTCCACTTTTGGGTGGAACTCCGCTTTATTGACTCAATCAGTCAATTTTATAGCAAAATATAAAAAAAATATATATTTAAAATATATAAAAATGTAACATGTAAACAACAAATCTCAGAAAGAGGCTCGGTCCTTAAAGGGGTTGTAAAGGTAAAACATGTTTTTCCTAAATAGCTTCCTTTTCCTTAATGCCGTCCTCCTTCACTTACCTCATCCTTCCATTTTGCTTTTGAATGTCCTTATTTCTTCTGAGAAATTATCACTTCCTGTTCTTCTGTCTGTAACTCCACACAGTAATGCAAGGCTTTCTCCCTGGTGTGGAGTGTCGTGCTCACCCCCTCCCTTGGACTACCGGAGAGTCAGGACGCTCTCTACGTTGCAGATAGAGAAAGGAGCTGTGTGTTAGTGGGTGTCCTGACTCTCCTGTAGTCCAAGGGAGGGGGCGAGCACAACACTCCACACCAGGGAGAAAGCCTTGCATTACTGTGTGGAGTTACAGACAGAAGAACAGGAAGTGAGGATTTCTCAGAAGAAATAAGGACATTCAAAAGCAAAATGGAAGGATGAGGTAAGTGAAGGAGGACTGCACTAAGGTAAAGGATATTTAGGATTTTTTTTTACCTTTACAACCCCTTTAAGTGGTAAACAAAAAAGCTGGAGGGGGGCGGCCACATGCTCATGCTGTTTGGGCTCAAATACTTAAAGTGGAAGTAAACCCTCTCTATTGTTTTCAGCCAAGGAAGCTGCCATCTTGGCCTCTATTTTATCGTCAACTGCCATGATGCTACACATGTGATCAGTTATGACACCAGGCATTGGATGGTTTGACAGTTGGTTGAGAGCACAACCAATGGGAGTGTGTCATTCCCAGGACATGCCAGAAATGTAACTGTTTTTTGAAGCTGTTAAATAGACCCGCTTTAAGTCCTCTCAGTCCATTCTTACAGACCAAGCTTTTTATAAAAAAAGGCCTAGGTGCTTTCCAAAATGTAATTGTTTTAAGACAAAGGGGTAGATTCAGGTAGGGGCGCGCACTACTACGGAGGCGCAGCGTACCGTTTTTACGCTACGCCTCCGTAAATTACGCGCGCTACGCTTCATTCACGAAGCAGTAGCTCCGTAATTTGCGCGTGCGCTCCGTAAAACTGGCCGGCGTAAGCGCGCATAATTTAAATGATCCGTAGGGGGCGTGGATCATTTAAATTAGGCGCGTTCCCGCGCCGAACGTAGTGCGCATGCTCCGTCGGGAAACTTTCCCGACGTGCATGGCGGTAAATGACGTCGCAAGGACGTCATTTGCTTCAGAGTGAACGTAAATGGCGTCCAGTGCCATTCACGATTCACTTACGCAAACGATGTAATTTTCAAAAATCGGGTATACTTAGCATTGGCTGCCCCTGCTAATAGCATGAGCAGCCTTACGCAGAAACCGATGAACGCAAACGACGTAAAATGTGAACGCCGGGCGCGCGTACGGTTTTGAATCGGCGTGAGTATGCAATTTGCATACTCTACGCTGACCACTACGGGAACGCCACCTAGCGGCCAGCGTAAGAATGCAGCCTACGATACGACGGCATAAGAGCCTTATGCCAGTCATATCTTAGGCTGCAGTCGGCGTATCGAGCTTTCTGAATCAGGAGAAGTCGATACGCCGGCGCAACTAAGCAATTACGCTGCGTATCTATGGATACGCAGACGCAATTGCTTTCTGAATCCACCCCAATGTCCATATCTCAGAATGCTGTACACAAAACATATGTCCTTATAATTTTTGTATTTTTTTTCCTTATAAACTACAGGGATTACATTTAAAAATACTAACAAGTGCAGCAATTAAGAAACCCAAGGATTGTTCCCAATTTACAAATGCACGTTATAGATTACATGGCCCCGGAGGACCAATGGTATACGGTAAGTTTGTAGAATAAGGCAATATATCTTAGTCCAGATATGTAGCTGCTGTTGTAGCAGTGCATGCTGATTCCATGGGGCTTGGAGGTAAGGGAGAACAGTGTAAGGCCTCCCAGAGCCCTCATTTAAGGCTTATTTTGGTGGTCAGGGCCTAGGGCTGGGGTACACCATCTGGGAGAAATCCTACACACAGCCTAGAAAATTGTATAGTTTCTTGGATACTGTAATATAATTAACAGAAGTAAATGCAATTAGTTGTTTCAGGCACTGGTGTCCAAGTAACACACTTTGGGCATACCTCCCAACTTTTTGAGATGGGAACAAGGGACAAGGGACACCTGGGTCTCAATTAGGGATGAGTTCGACGAACAACGAACAATTAGGGGTGTTCGCGGCAAATTCGAAAAGCCGCGGAACACCCTGTTAAAGTCTATGGGAGAAATCTAAAGTGTTGATTTTAAAGGCTAATATGCAATTTATTGTCCTAAAAAGTGTTTGGGGACCTGGGTCCTGTCCCAGGAAACATGTATCAATGCAAATTTTTTTTTTAAAAACAGCATTTTTTTCAGGAGCAGTGAATTTAATAATGCTAAAAGTGAAACAATAAAAGTGTAATATTACTTTAAATTTCGTACCTGGGGGGGGGGGGGGTGTAAAGTCAGCATGTGAAAAAGCGCATGTTTCCCGTACATAGAACTGTCCCTGCACAAAGTGTCATTTCTGAAAGAAAAAAAGCCATTTAAAACCGGATTTGCGGCTCTAATGAATTGTCGGCTCTTTCAATTACAGAGATGATTCATTCATAAAGAAAAAAAAAAATTACGTAGGGTACCCCGCAAATATCCGTACCAGGCCCTTCAGGTCTGGTGTGGATTTTAAGGGGAACTCCACCCCAAATAAAAAAAAATGGCGTGGAGTCCCCCTAAAAATCCACACCAGACCCTTATCCGAGCACGTTAACCTGGCCGGCAGCAGAAAAGAGGGGGGGACAGAGTGCGGCCCCCCCCTCTCCTGAACCGCACCAGGCCACATGCCCTCAACATGGGGAGGATGTCCCCATGTTGATGGGGACAAGGGCTTCATCCCCACAACCCTTGCCCGGTGGTTGTGGGGGTCTGCGGGCGGGGGGGCTTATCAGAATCTGGAAGATCCCTTTAACAAAGGGGACTCCCAGATCCTGCCCCCCCCCTATGTGAATTGGTAATGGGGTATAGGGGAAGCACCGGCCACCCGTCACGTGACCCTGCCCCCTCTGACGCACCCTTGTACGTCACTGGGAAAGACCCTGAAAGACAGGGCTTTCCCAGTGACGTACGAGGGTGCGTCAAAGGGGGCGGGGTCATGTGACGGGTGGCCGGCGCTTCCCCTATATAAGTAATGTCACAGCTCCAGCGCGTCATTCCACTGGGCTGTGTCCAGCGGAGAGTGGAGCTCCCCTGCTGCACTCTGGACGGATGGATCTTCTGCATCGCTGGACCGGACCACTGATCATCCATCGCTGGAGAGATCATCCATCGCTGGATAGGAGACAGTGGATTCACATCGCTGGATTTTTTTTTTTTTATTAATAAAGGATTTTTTTCCTACGGTGTCTGTTTTTTTTTTTTAACTATTTACACTTCCTTCTTGAAATGGTAGAGGTACAGTGTACCCCAATACCAAATCACATAGGGGGGGGGCCAGGATCTGGGGGTCCCCTTTGTTAAAGGGGTCTTCCAGATTCTGATAAGCCCCCCGCCCGCAGACCCCCACAACCACCGGGCAAGGGTTGTGGGGATGAGGCCCTTGTCCCCATCAACATGGGGACATCCTCCCCATGTTGAGGGCATGTGGCCTGGTGCGGTTCAGGAGAGAGGGGGGGCCGCACTCTGTCCCCCCTCTTTTCTGCGGCCGGCCAGGTTAACATGCTCGGATAAGGGTCTGGTGTGGATTTTTAGTGGGACTCCACGCCATTTTTTTTTAATTTGGGGTGGAGTTCCCCTTAAAATCCACACCAGACCTGAAGGGCCTGGTATGGATATTTGCGGGGAACCCTATGTCATTTTTTTTTTTTTTTTTACGGCGGGGTTCCCCTTAATTTCCATTCCAGACCTGAAGGGCCTGGTAATTTAATTTGGGGGAACCCCCACACATTTTCTTTCTTTATGAATGAATCATCTCTGTAATTGAAAGAGCCGACAATTCATTAGAGCCGCAAAGCCGGTTTGAAATGGCTTTTTTTCTTTCAGAAATGACACTTTGTGCAGGGACAGTTCTATGTACGTGAAACATGCACTTTTTCACATGCTGACTTTACACCCCCCCAGGTACGAAATTTAAAGTAATATTACACTTTTATTGTTTCACTTTTAGCATTATTAAATTCACTGCTCCTGAAAAAACGTCAGTTTTAAAAAAAAAAATTGCATTGATACATGTTTCCTGGGACAGGACCCAGGTCCCCAAACACTTTTTAGGACAATAACTTGCATATTAGCCTTTAAAATTAACACTTTAGATTTCAAATGTTCGAGTCCCATAGACTTTAACGGGGTTCTAAAGTTCACACGAACATTTGGTGTGTTCGCAAGTTCTGATGCGAACCGAACAGGGGGGTGTTCGGCTCATCCTTATTCTCAATGGAATAGTCCAGAAAGATGAGCAATTTAGTGTTCTGGTAGTGTAGTTCTCCCTGTGCCCTGGCAGCCCTCAGCACCTCGTCTCTGTCCCAGAAATTGAGGAGGCGAAGGATAAAAGTGCGGGGAGGTGATCCCACAGTGCCTGGCTTCGGCGGCACACGATGCGCTCTCTCCGCCGTATAGTAAGGGAAGAAGTTAGCATTGGGCAGCAGGGTGTGCAGATCTTCCACAAATACTGTGGGATTTTGGCACTCCACACCCTATGTTAATCCCAAAATCCGAAGATTGTTCTGTCTGTTTGCAGTTTTCAGCGTCATCCACTTTATATTCCAGTGCTTTCATTTTAGTCTAGATGGTGCGGAGAGCGGAGGAATGGTCCGATACCGAATCTTCGGCAGTGCTTACCCGATGCTCCGCCTTCAAGACTCGGGAGTGGAGCTTGTCAATGTCCTGCCTCATTAGGCCCAAATCGAGCAGCCCCGCCTCAATTTTCGTCATCAGCGTAGACTGACATGTAGCGATCGCCGACATAATGTCCGAAACATAGCTTGGCTGTGGCGGAAGCTTCATACGGCAGGTCTGTTTGAGGTGCCATATTGCTTCTCCTCATGCCATGAGGTTCCACACAGGCCTCAGGAGACAGGAGCTGGAGCTCTTCAAGTGGCTGGAAACGTTCCAATATAACGACAGGAGACGGATAACAGCCGAAGGTGACTAGAAGAGCTCCATGATATGAGGCCGTTCAGGTCGCCATCTTGGACACGCCCCTCAAGGGACACCTATTGGCAAAAGTATGTAGGCATAGGACACACACCCTGCCACACCCCCTTAAAGAAGAACTATAAAAAAAAAGATTTAGAGCGCACCTCCTCAGGAGCTGGAAGTAGAATGGGATCCCCCACTCTGCACAGCCAGGCACACCAAATTTCCACAGGCACTTTTTTGTTTTGTTAGGGGTAATAAACTTGGATAGGATTGGGAGGTCATGGGATGCCCAACTGACTTTAAGCAAATTTCGGGGACAACTATTCCTTTTTACAGTCTTATATACAGCTCCTCTTCTTCCTCCTGCACACTCTTGCTTGCAGAACCCAGCTATATCACCCTGTACAGTAGTTAAGCAGAAATAAAGAAATGGAAGGCACGTGGCCTGATGCATATATCCGTTAAAAAGTTTATTTAAAACAAGATGCTAAAAGTAAAAATACTATGTATTCACGTGTTGCTAGAATAGAATCACATCACTTGGTTGAACGGTAATCCAAAGCATAATATGTGGTGCCCATAACGTGGGATAAGAAAATGGGTGATCGGCTAACGCGTTTCGAGGATTCTTTTATAAGGCTATGAGGAAGAGGAGAATCCTCGAAATGCATTAGTCGACCGCCCAGATTTTTATCCCACAATATGGGTACCACATATTATGTTTTGCATTACTGTTCAACCAAGTGATGTGATTCTTTTCTAGGATCATTTGTAAATACGTAGTCTTTTTACTTCTACCATCTTGTTTTAAATAAGCTTTTTAAAGGATATATGCATCAGGCCACGCGCCTTCCATTTCTTTTTTTCTGCTTAGCATTTCAGACTTCCCCCAGTCGGCCGAGACAGCGGGGTGTGCATGATCAATACCACCATGAAAGTACTTCGCACAAGCACAGAAGAGATTATTTTCCGTCTACTTTTGACCCTGTACAGTAGTACCCTGGATTACGAGCATAATTAGTTCCAGAAGCATGCTTGTAATCCAAAGCACTCGTATATCAAAGCGAGTTTCCCCATAGGAATCAATGGAAAGTCAGATAATACGTTCCAGTGCTACTGCTTGTATATGCAGTACCACATGTGGCCAGAGATGCGGGGGCGCCAAAGACACTCAGAGACTCATAGACACTCCAGAACGGAGTGTCTCAGAGTGTCTCTGAGTGTTTCTGAGCATCTCCGAGTGGTCTCTGAGCGTCACTGGTGCCCCCGCACCTCTGGCCATACGCGGTACTGCACATCCTAGAGGCTTGAATCCTGCTCGTCTTGCATGACAATGCTCGCAAATCGAGTCACGAGAGCAGATTGGGTGACACAGCTTCCATTTTTTTCCAGCACTTCCTCTCTGTAGTCACTGATTCCATTACCACCTCTTCAGGCACTGCCAACCCGCCTGGCTGTAGCTGCCCCTTACTAAGGGGATTATCTAGTGCATTTTATGCACATTTTTAGATGGAAGGGTAGATTTAGTGACTCTAAAGTATCACGCACCTAACCCCTGGTATTGAGAATGAAAAGAAATGGGGGGATGGGATTATAAAAGTGCTCAAAAAAGGAAATGTACATATAGAGTAACATTTTATAACTCTGTATTACATAAAGTAGAGAAAAGGTTCAATAAAAATAATTGACAGAGCATATGCAATTTGCTTTTTACAGGTTGGCTGCTGTCCACAAGGGCAAAGAAAGTCAAAGGTAGATGTTATATCCCAACATGTTTCGCCAGCATTGGCTTCCTCAGGGGATTATTTAGGACCACCAGTACTAGCACAGCTTTAGCACTAATAAGATATAAAAAGGTTTTCGTCAATTATGAAATATAAAAGAGAAGGCAAAAAAAAAAATACATAGATATAAGAAACACACATGTATACAAAACATCTGTCATGACTTCAAAGATATATACCTACCTACCTACCTCCACCAATCCTAGTCACAGAGCGCAGGATGGGAAAGCCCTGCCAACCCAACCAAAAAACGCCATGGGAGGCCATGCACAACCACAGGAGGTATAAAAGGACCAGGCTACAAATGCAAAAAAGGGCTAGTTTTGTGTTGAGGAGGATCCTATAAATAGATTAGCAGAGTGCTGAACCATTCAACGAACAGCTCTGAAAGTATTTACCTATGAGGAGAGGGGGTGTGTGCAGGGCAGCCATCACAAATTTTGGAGCCCCTTACACAGCTTTAGGCAGGCCCCCCCCCCTGGAGCAGAGAACCATGGGGGGGGCCCTCCTCTCTCCTGTCACGAGATGATAAGCGCGGGGGGGTTTGTGGTAACGAAAGTGTTAGGGCCAATCCTAGGCAGGGTGCACGGGCGCCACAGAGGTGGGGGCGCCGAAGCTCCAAAGTGCTCCCTTCCCTCCTCCTTGTCTGTGTCCAGAGGCAGAGCGCATGTAGCGGGTGCTGTGGTTCCCCATACCGCTTGCTCTCTCCGCTGGCAACTGACAAGAGCGCATACCGCTGTCCCCGGAATCCAGGTTGGGTACCGAAGCGTAGCCTAGTACCGGAACACATTCCGGTACTAGGCTCCACTAATTAATTCTGTCCGGTGTGCATGGAGCAGTCTCCTGTCTGCCCCGCCCCCTTTGCGTGTGTCAGCTCTTCTCCCATAGGCGGTGTGATAAGAGGCTTCTGGGTTGGCCGGAGCTGCTCCCAATAATCCCATGCACTCCCAGAAATGCTCTCCAAGTGCCACCCTCCTAGTAACCAAAGATGCCACGTATGCCCCGCCCCCTGTAATGTGCTTCTACTCCCAGTGCGCCCGAGCTACAGGGATCTATTGGACAGGTACTGATCTATGGAGACACCTGCTGTGTGGGAGGGGCTCTAAAGGGGGACACCTGCTGTGGGGGGGGCTCTGATGGGGGACACCTGCTGTGGGGGGCTCTGATGGGGGGCAACTGCTGGGAGGGCACTGATGGGGGACACCTGCTGGAAGGCTCTGATGGGGGACACCTGCTGTGGGAGGCTCTGATAGGGGAAACATGCTGGGGGGGACTCTGATGGGGGACACCTGCTGGGGGGGACTCTGATGGGGGACACCTGCTGGGGGGGACTCTGCTGGGGGATACTCTGATGGGGGACACTAATGAAGACTTCTTAGGGGAGCATCTCTGTGCTTGAGTCATAGCCATGAATGAATGAAAAACGTATTTAGCGCGGCGCATGCAAACTAAATCACCTCTGGGCGCTAGTTGGTCCTATCTTTTCTAGACATCAAAAGAGCAGAGTTTTGATCCGTCTTCTGAAGGCTAGGTGGTTTTCCTCCAACCGAATGCTGGTTGGTAAAGCGTTCCATAGTCTAGGACCTTGTACCGCAAACCTTCTTTCTCCCTTGGACTTGTATCTGGCTTTGGGTATCTGGACCAGATTTTGGTCGGTGGATCGCAAAACGCAATTGGAGTTGTGAGCTTTTATCTTTTCGCATAGATATTGCGGAGCCTTCCCATGGATGCACTTATGCGTCAGACATAGTGCTTTAAAAGCAATTCTGTCCTTGACTGACAACCAGTGAAGGGTTCTCAACGAAGGTGAGATTGATTCCCATGTTTTTTTTCCAGTCACAAATCTGGCGGCTGTGTTCTGAACGACTTGAAACATGTGTAAAGGGAGGAGTTAGTAAGATGACCATGCCCATGTGGGGGCGCCAGAAATATTTCGGCACCCAGGCGTCTGTGACCCTAGGATCGGCCCTGGAAAGTGTCATCTATTCTTTTCTCTCTCCTGCCACGGGATGATAAGCGGGACAGAGGGGGTTGGTGCTAACGTACAAAAGTCAAGTCTCTTCTCTTCTCTCTCCTGCCGCGAGTTGCTAAAGTCAGACTAAAACAGTAACTCGCGGCAGTCTGACACCCCCACCTTTAGCAACTCGCGGCAGGGAAACCCCCCCTTTTTTTTTTTTTACTTTGAAAAAAAAATCCCATTCCCGAGCCTTTCCAAGGTTTTCCGGGTTCAGCCGAGCTGTCCCCGAGCCTTTACAAGTATTTCCAAGGCTCTCCGGCACCCCCCATCTTTGGCCGCATGCAGTATTGCATGCCATAGAAGTCAATGCGGAACAATTTTTTTAAATCTAATAATATATAAAATAATATAAATAATAATAAAATATTAATCAAATCTAATTGAGTAACTAATTGAAAAAAAAATGGGGGGCGGTCCCCCTGCCGCGAGTTGCTAAAGGTGGGGGGGTCAGACAAAAAAAAATGGGAGAAGCGACTGGGCCCCTGGGCACCATGGGGCCCCTTACAGGTGCAGCGCCCCCTTACTTTCAGTATGGGCACTACGTTAAAGTTAGTGGGGAATGGGAGAGTTATTTTGCTCCCATTCACAATTTTCTAAATTTAGGCTGCTGTCATTCTGGAACTGTCCTGTGGGTCAGTCTGCGCTCCAGGGATGCCATCCCATCCCTGGGCGACAGTTGGCGCTAGAGGGGTTCTGACAGAGCCGCTTTTCGCCAGAAGCCAATTAGAGGAGTTTTCCCTCGCGGGGCATGCTGGGGGAGGGTATATCTGTGGCGGACGCCATTTTGTGTGGTTCTTCGTGGGTTTCCGGGTTCCAGGTGCGGTACCCACCTTCAGGGTGTGCGCATCCAACGGACCCCGGCGATGGCCTTCCAGGCCGGGGTCAGATACTACGCGGAGCTCCATGTTCTTGATAGGGGCCCCAGTGACACTTCGGCTGCCAGGCTTGTGGCAGAAGTCTGTCCGGAGGCGCTTCACCCACTCTGGCTAGAGTGGCGACGAACTGTATCTACTACTATTGTACTACTGAGAGCAGGATTGCTCTTTCTCATATCCAGGCCTGATACTGCAAAGTTCTCTCTCGCTTCATCAACCTTTTTGCTCCACCTCCTGTTGATGTTGGCCATGGAAATAAAGCATTTGAAAACCTTTATTCATTGATTGGAAATTCGCTCACTACTCTACTCATCAACTACACCCCTAGACAACACTGAAAGGTAACTTAAAATGCCGATCCCAAAACAATCAGCGGCTCCTGCGGGGGTAGCGCTACACAGGTGTAATGCCTGTACCCCCCTGATGGCAGTCCTGGGTGTGTGCATTTCCTCCAATCAGCTGTCTTGGCTGTATGCTCAGGCTTCACATCAGTGCTAAACAGAAAGAGAAAATCCCATAACACGATTTGAACTTTCTAAAGAATATATAAAGATGAAGACAGCAGATATACATAAAACGTGTGTAGGGAGATTTGTTTCATCCCTGTGTATCAGGTGAGGCTGTTCACTTCACTAAGAATATGTGAGAGTTTACATCCACTTCAACTGAAATAGTAATGTCTGATGGAAATCTAAGACCAGAAGGCAGTGTTAAATTAATACAAAATGTTTTCCAAGTGTCTCAGTTGACCACACTAGCCGGGAAAAAAAATCTCTAAAGGAAAAAAGGTTACTATGCGCAACCAAATCAGTTCAGATGATATGTAGTGTAGTCACACCTCTCAGGCCTTGTACACACGACCGAACATGTCCGATGAAAACGGTCCGCGGACCGTTTTCATCGGACATGTCTGCTGGGAGCTTTTGGTCTGATGTGTGTACACACCATCAGACCAAAATCCCTGCGGACATTGAACGCGGGGACGTAGAAGACACCGACGTTCTCTAACACGGAAGTTCAATGCTTCCACGCATGCGTCGAATCAATTCGACGCATGCGCGGGATTTCGGGCCGCTGGTTATACGTCATAACCAGCGGACATGTCCGATGAGTCGTACTAACCATCGGACATGTCCGACGGACAGGTTTCCAGCGGACAAGTTTCTTAGCATGCTAAGAAACTTTTGTCCGCTGGAAACCTGTCCGCTAGGCCAGGAAACCTGTCCGCTAGGCCGTACACACGGTCGGACATGTCCGCAGAAACTGGTCTGCGAACCTATTTCAGCGGACATGTTCGGTCGTGTGTACGAGGCCTCATATGTAGTTTCCCAAAAATATACATATAGGTGCATTCAATATACTCATGAACCTGTTTTTATTTATTTTTTCAGGTTCAATACCTGACCGAGGTAGTAGTGAAGGAATCATACCAATGATGGAGACATTTGAAGAGAAAGAAAAGGAGACGGTTCGGACATATTTTCCTGAGACCTGGCTATGGGAACTTATAGGAGTAGGGTGAGTCCCAGCTTGTACATTCATTATAAAAAGAGAAGTTAATTTAAAGTGGAAATGCAGCCAACACATGTTTTGTCTAGTGGAGAAATAAGGGTTAGATCATCTGTCAGATGTTTTCTGTGTCTTTATTTGGAGGATTCACGCTCATTTTTTGTAATGGTGAAATGTTACGGTTTTCACTAGATTTTGTCTCAATCTCAGACGCATCCATATTTTGGGGCACCGTTGCCTGTTTGGAGACCAGAAAATCATATAAGATCGGTAAAACATTCACTCAAGCCATTATATTTACAATGGGTGTTATAATCACTAGATGGGTGGCAAGCTTAATCGTTTCAGCCCCGGAAGAATTGTCTGTCCAATGACCAGGCCATTTTTTGTGATTCGGCACTGTGTCGCTTTAACTGACAATTGCGCGGTCGTGCAACCCTGTACCCAAACAAAATGGACGTCCTTTTTTCCTCACAGATAGAGCTTTCTTTTGGTGGTATTTGATCATCTCTGCGGTTTTTATTTTTTGCGCTATAAGCAAAAGAAGAGCGACAATTTAAAAAAAAAACACACAATATTTAGTACTTTTTGCTATAATTACCATATTTATCCTGGGTGCGTGTTATACGCCTATCCTCGCTGTCTCAGAGTGCCGTCAACAAAGACCAACAAAGACCGAGCCAAGCCGAGTGTACTGGGCACTAGGCTCGGCCACGCTCGGCTCCGCCCGCAGCCACGCGAGAAGAGCCGAACACACCAGAAATCAGGCTCTGCACAGCTCGACCGATGCACCAAACTCAAACACACAACGCTGCAACCCCCCGCCAGACGGACGCCGGACAAGGCTGCCGATGGACGCCGGGCAAGACAGCAGACGGACCCCGACAAGGCTGGACGGACCCCGCGCAAGGCCGCAGATGGACGCCGGACAAGGCCGCCGATAGACGCCGGGTAAAGCATCCAAAATTTTATTTTTCCTTAAATTTCCCTTCTAAGCTTGGGGTGCGTGTTATACGCCGGCGCGCGGTATAGGCCGATAAATACGGTAATATCCCAATTTTTTAAAAAAAAAATGTTTCCTCAGTTTAGGACGATATGTATTCTTCTACATATTCTTGGTAAAAAAAATCGCAATAAGCGTTTATTGATTGGTTTGCGCAAAAGTTATAGCGCCTACAAAATAGGGCTAGTTTTATGGCATTTTTATTTATAATATTTTCTTACTAGCAATGGCGATCTGCCATTTTTATCGGGACTGCAACTTTATGGCGGACACATCGGACATTTTTGACACATTTTTGGGACCATTGTCATTTATACAGCGATCAGTGCTATAAAAATGCACTGATTACTGTACAAATGACACTGGCAGGAAAGGGGATAACACTAGGGGGCGATCAAGGGGTTAAATGTGTTCCCTAATGTGTGTTCTAACTGTAGGGGGGAGAGGACTGACTAGGGGAAGAGATGGATCTGTGTTTATACATACACACAACACACATCCCTGTTCTCGCTCTGTAATGAGTAATCGCGGGTGCCGCTTCGGCTCCGGGGACACGCCTCGGCGGCTTAAAGAGCCGACATACAGCTACGACGGCTCACGCAGGGTGGCCGAAAGCGGTTAAAGGGTAACTCCACTTTTGAGGGGAAAAAATAGCAAATAAAGAAAAAATAATATAGCGTGCACAATTGCGACACAAGTCATATTGTAATTGAATGCTGTTAAAATGTTCCTTTCCTTTTCAGTCTGCAGCCACTGTAATTTTTCTGAGAATGCAATATGGCTACCTTTAGCTGTTCTGTACACAAAGTGTGTACTGACCACCCCCCAGAAACATAATTTCCTGCTTGTGTGATTGGCTCACAAATTTTCAGATTTCAGGCATCCCCTGCAATGTAATTTTTGGTGAGATACTCCAATTTTGGGCTATTGGCCTATTGGGCTCCTATTTCCAATTGGGTTCCCAGTAGTAACATGTCTAAGGCTGCTTTCACACTGGGATGCGGGCAGCGTCGGCGGTAAAGCGCCTCTATTTTTAGCGGCGCTTTACTGTCGTTTTTGCGGAGGTATTCGCCCGCTAGCGGGGTGCTTTTAACCCTCGCTAGCGTCCAAAAAAGGGTTAAAACCAACCACAAAGTGCCGCGCTGCCCATTCATTTCAATGGGCAGGAGTGGTGGAGGAGCTCCAAAGATGCTGCTTGCTGGAGTTTTTTTAACGTCCTGTCAGCGCATCGCCTCACCTCAGTGTGAAAGCCCTCAGGGGAGCCGTTTTCAGGCACTTTACAGGCACTTATTTTAGCCCAAAAAACGCCCTAGTGTGAAAGGGGTCTAAAGGGATGCAGGCCCAGCAGATTTCCTAATTAGTGCCCTGCAGTTGCACACCTGATTGATCATTATGAAACCACTCCCCATTAGACTCACTCATTACAGAGGCACAGAGGAACAAACAGGGATTACTTCAAAATAACAAAAGGTAGGAATCTGTAACATACCGTATATACTCGAGTATATCGTATATCGAGTTTTTCAGCCCTTTTTTTAGGCTCGGCTTATACTCGAGTCAGTGTACCTAAAAATCTTCTTAGACTGCGGGCGGCATCCATTGTTTAAATATCGCGGCTTCCTCCTGGTCCTGTTCCGTGATAGGCGTTTCCAGCAAACAGTGAGTGAGTGTACTGCCTATCACAGAGGCCCTCTCATTCTCGGACTCTGTTTCCCAGCAGGCACTGTGTTCAGTGTTCCGCCTATCATGGACGTTCTCTTGTCCGAGGATGAAAAGGCGTCCATGATTGCTGGAACACTGAATATAGTGTTTGTTGGAAATGCCTATCACGGGACACAGGACCAGGAGGAAGCCGAAATATTTAAACAATGGACGCTCGCAGTCTAAGAAGAATTTCAGGTACAATGACTCGGTCACAGGGAGGCTGCAATGGACACAGTGAGGTAGCAATGGGCACAGTAAGGTGGCAATTGGCACAGTAAGGTTTTTCTAATGCGTTTTTTTGAAAAAAAAAAATGCTTTACTTTAAAAAAAAAAAAAACAGTAAAGTTAGCCCAATATTTTTGTATAATGTTACAGATGATGTTATGCCGAGTAAATAGATACATGTCATACGTCAAAATTGCACACGCTCGTGGAATGGCGCCAAACGTTGGTACTTAAAAATCCCCATAGGCGACGCTTTAATTTTTTTTTAATGGTTACATGTTTTGAGTTACAGAGGAGCTCTAGGGCCGAAAATGATTGCTCTTGCTCTAACGTTCACTGCGATACCTCATATGTGTGGTTTCAACACTGTTCTTATATGTAGGAGGGGCTAATGTATGCATTCGCTTCTGCAAGGGGCACTTTATAAAAAAATATTGTTAATTTGACTTTATTTTTTTTTATCACTTTGATTCCTATTAAAAGGAATGTAAACATCCCTTGTAATAGGATTATGACATGATCGGTCCTCTTTACAATAAGACCCCACATCTCACCTCTAGGCTGGGAAGCCTGAAATAATAATAAAAAAAGCAATCTTGTTTGATTGCAGAGGCCGAACGTGACGTCATAACGTCAAGCCTGGCCTCCGACAATCATAAAGACTCCGGCGACCATCTAGTCCGCTGAAAATCCTTATGGTAAACATTTGGGGCCGGTGGGTCCTGTCTCCGTCTCACTGATTGTAGCAGTGAGTCGGTAGAAGCACCAGATGGCAGAGGGGGGTGGGGGGCATTCCCTGTCGCCGCCTGAAAGAATGATTAGGCGCCAGAACAGCCGATATCGGCATTTTTACGGTGTAGGAAATCGCCGGCTGAAAAAGCAGATATCTGAACGATGCCTGTAGCTGCACCCAGAGGTGTATTTAGGTTTTGTGCTGCCCTAGGCCTGACTAAACTTGCGCACCCCTGCACCCCCTAATATAAATATGACCCACCCCTTCCTGTCAAAACCACATCCCTTCTTCTTTAAGACCCACCCTGTCATCTTCATGGGAAGAGGACAGAGGGATGCAGTGGGTGAAGGACAGAGGGACGCCCTGGGAGAAGGACAGAGGGTTGCCGTGGGTGACGGACAGAGGGACGCCGTGGGAACAGGACAGAGGGACGCCGTGGGAAAAGGATGCCATGGGAAAAGGATGCCGTGGGAAGAAGACAGAGAGGGATGTTGTGGCGGTCAATAAGGCCTAGAGAATAGCAGGCTAGGCACTTCCTAATGGCTCAGTCTTACCAGACCCAGCGAAATTGCAACAGTGATCCCTCTGGCCGGCCGCCCCCCACAAAGTGCCGCCCTAGGCCTGGGCCTTATCGGCCTAGGCCAGAATACAGCCTTGGCTGCACCCATCATTCAGATATCCCTGCTCAAAGTCAAGAACATCATATGACGGCCAGCGGGTGGGAAGTGGAAGACACCAGAAGTTAAGTAGTTGGAGTTTCTAAAGGGTTGGCTATTTTGACAAAACACCCTGTATATTTTCAGTGAATAGAAGAATATAACATTTTACAGATTTTGCGATGTTACAAACAAAAGGGTAAATGTACTTTATTGGGATTTTATGTGATAGACCAACACAAAGTGGCACATAATTGTTAATTGGAAGGAAAATGATAAATGGTTTTCCAATTTTTTTACAAATAAATATGTGAAAAGTGTGGTGTACATTTGTATGGCGCCCCCCGGAGTCAATACTTTGTAGAACCACCTTTCTCTGCAATTACAGCTGCAAGTATTTTTGGAATGTCTCTACCAGCTTTGCACATCTAGAGAGTGAAATTTTTGCCCATTCTTCCTTACAAAATAGCTCAAGCTCTGTCAAATTGGATGGAGAGCATCTGTGAACAGCTATTTTCAAGTCTTGCCACAGATTCTCAATGGGATTTAGGTCTGTGACTGGGCCATTCTAACACATGAATATGCTTTTATCTAAACCATTCCATTGTAGCTCTGGCTGTATGTTTAGGGTCATTGCCCTGCTGGAAGGTGAACCTCCGCCACAGTCTCAAGTCTTTTGCAGACTCTAACAGGTTTTCTTCTAAGATTGCCCTGTATTTGACTCCATTCATCTTCCCATCAACTCTGACCAGCTTCCCTGTTGAAGAAACGCATCCCCACCACATGATGCTGGCACCACCATGTTTCACGGTGGGGATGGTGTGTTCAGAGTGATGTGCGGTGTTAGTTTTCCGCCACACATATCGTTTTTCTTTTAGGCCAAAAAGTACAATTTTCGTCTCATTTGACCAGAGCACCTTCTTCCATATGTTTGCTGTGTCCCCCACATGGCTTCTCACAAACTGCAAACAGGACTTCTTATGTCTTTGTTTCTCCAATGGCTTTCATCTTTTCACTCTTCCATAAAGGGCAGATTTGTGGAGAGCACTAATAGTTGTCCTGTGGACAGATTCTCCCACCTGAGCTGTGGATCTCTTCAGCTCCTCCAGAGTTACCAGTGACCTCTTGGCTGCTTCTCTGATGAATGCTCTCCTTGCCTGGCTGGTCAGTTTAGGTGGACGGCCCTGTCTTGGTAGGTTTGCAGTTGTGCCATACTCTTTCTATTTTCGGATGATGGATTGAACAGAAGCTCCGTGAGATGTTCAAAGCTTGAGATATTTTTTTTATAACCTAACCCTGCTTTATACTTCTCCATAACTTTATCCCTGACCTGTCTGGTGTGTTCCTTGGCCTTCATGATGCTGCTTGTTCACTAAAGTTCTCTAATGAACCTCTGAGGGCTTCACAGAACAGCTGTATTCATACTGAGATTAAATTACACACAGGTGGACTCTATTTATTAATTAGGTGGCTTCTGAAGGCAATTGGTTCCACTAGATTTTAGTTAGGGGTATCAGAGTAAAGGGGGCTGAATACAAATGCACACCACACTTTTCACATATTTATTTGTAAAACATATTGAAAACCATTTATTTCCCTTCCACTTCACAAGTATGTGCTGATTATGTGCTAATACATTTACGTTTTTGGTTGCAGCATGACAAAATGTGGAAAATGTCAAGGGGTATGAATACCTTTTCAAGGCACTGTATACCATTTGTTAAACTTGCTTATGATAAATGGAAGACTGAAAATGTGGATTTTGGTTGCTATGTGTAGTAGCTCCACATTTCTTCATGTTTACAATTACCATGCATAAATTCTATTTGGGAGGTTATGGAGATAAGAAATAGGGTAAGAAAACTGGATAAAAAGGTGTCCTTGTCAACCATTGACTTGCTTTGCTTCATTCTCCCCATGAATGAAGGATCAAAACTGATTGGCTGCTGTAATCAACTGCTTCACTTTTTTTTATACAACTTGGTTTGTTTTATTTGTATTGTTTGTTCTCTGTCTTGGCTTTTCTAGAGACTCTGGCATTGCTGACCTCCATCAAAAGGCTCCAGACACCATCACCGACTGGAATGCCGGGGCCGTATGTTTGGGTCAGAGTGGATTTGGCCTGTCTCCTCCTGTCTCTTTTCGGGTCTTCCAGCCATTCTTTGTGGATCTCACCCTCCCGTACTCCGTAGTGAGAGGAGAAACTTTCATCCTTAAAGCCTCTGTATTTAACTATCTCAAACAGTGCATCAAGGTATTGAACAAATCATGTGAATATCCTTTATCTGCCCATTTGCACAATGTTGCCATGTTATCCATGAAATATAATGTGCTTTCCTTATTCCTCTTAGATTTTTTGGTTACTTCTGAACTTTTGTACTCTTTGCTGTTTTATTTTTTTACTCATTATTTAATAAAACATTTGAACAAGGAATATTCTTTATCCAGTCAAGCACAAACTAACTGGATATAGACCTTTCTTGACTGCAGCCTAATCCATCCATGTATGTAAGGTCTATGGGTGCATTCCAACAACACGGCCTAGGCAGGCGGGAGCCAAACATGTCAGAATGTGCCTACCAGTGGCGGCTGGTGGTATATATTTTTTTTTTTGGGGGGGGGGAGATGAGTTGGTCGGGTCTCCCACACCCGCCCTCCAGGTCGGTCAATTGGTCTCCACACTTACCATATCTAGGTCGCTGGCTTCCTCCAGGCGCCGGCTTCACCCTGCTTCTCCTCCTTCCTCGGCTTCTTGGTGGCCCGGTTTCGCTTGCATCTCCTCCCTCCTCCTCCTTGGCGACCATGACCAGTGTATTCGAGATATCCTCCACTCACCAATATAACCCCTTACCTCCTTTTTACCCTTTCTTGTAACATTTACCACTATCTTACCCATTTTACCAAATAATTAGACCACATCGGAGTTGGAGTACAATTGGCCATAACAGCCTTTTTTATTAACCACTTAAGGACCGCCTCATGTACATATACGTCAGCAGAATGGCACAGGCAGGCACATCAACGTATATATACGTGCCCTGCTTGACATGGGTCGGGAGTCCGATCGGGACCCCCCCGGTACATGCGGCGGTCCCCGTGGCTTCAGGAGCGATCCGGGACGACGGCGCGGCTATTCGTTTATAGCCGCTCCGTCGCGATCGCTCCCCAGAGCTGAAGAACGGGGAGAGCCGTGTGTAAACACGGCTTCCCCGTGCTTCACTGTGTCGGCGCATCGATCGTGTCATCCCATTTATAGGGAAGACACGATCAATGACGTTATTCCTACAGCCACACCCCCCTACACTAGTAAACACATACACAGTGATCCCTAAATGTTACAGCGCCCCCTGTGTTTAACTCCCAAACTGCAACTGTCATTTTCACAATAAAGAATGCAATTCAAATGCATTTTTTGCTGTGAAAATGACAATTGTCCCAAAAATGTGTCAAAATTGTCCGAAGTGTCCGCCATAATGTCGCAGTCACGAAAAAAAAAAATCGCTGATCGCCGCCATTAGTAGTAAAAATAAAAAAATAAATAAAAATGCAAAAAAACTATCCCCTATTTTGTAAACACTATAAATTTTGCGCAAACCAACCGATAAACGATTATTGCGATTTTTTTTACCAAAAATAGGTAGAAGAATACGTATCGGCCTAAACTGAGGAAAAAAAATGTTATATATGTTTTTGGGGGATATTTATTATAGCAAAAATTAAAAAATATTGAATTTTTTTCAAAATTGTCGCTCTATTTTTGTTTATAGCGCAAAAAATAAAAACCGCAGAGGTGATCAAATACCACCAAAAGAAAGCTCTATTTGTGGGGAAAAAAAGACGCCAATTTTGTTTGGGAGCCACGTCGCACGACCGCGCAATTGTCTGTTAAAGCGACACAGTCCCGAACTGTAAAAACCCCTTGGGTCTTTAGGCAGCATTTTGGTCCGGGGCTTAAGTGGTTAAACAATAAAATAAATAACTCCAAATAGTAAATAACTGTAACGGTCACCACCATTTACGATATTCCCATTCTATCAGCCACGACAGCTTATCCTACAGTCCGACAGACATCAGACACAATCCATTCCATTTCCCAGAATAAACGAGACATACGCTCTGTTCTCTGGTTTCAAAATGTATGAATGAACACTTTTAATGGTATCTTAGCTTTCTTATATACAGTACAATCATGTTACAGTTAATCACAGGGACAAAGACACACTCCACCCACACATCACACAATGGGGCTTCAATCACATTATTTTGGATAATGACATTCAGAGGAGGTAATAATCCCCCAGACGTCCTGTCTCCGACAAGTTCCCCTCACCTGTTACACAAAAAACATTCCTTTACTAAACATAATTGACATGCTAATTCTCTACCCCTGAAAGGAGACATCTGACCTTTCAGACTTAATTAGCATCTCACCATGGAATGTCCAGTGAGCAGACGCAATTAACACCTCAAAAGCATGTGTCCCCCCATTGAATGAAAACACTCCATTTGGAGTGTGACTTTAAACAACTTGTAATATTCCAAGATATCCTGCAAAACATGAATTATCATTTTTCAGTCACCCTATGCCCAAAAGGGGCACAGGGTGACCCTAGACCCAAGAGTCATTAGTGGCGCTGGCACAGGAGTACCCCCCATCCTTCAAAAGTCTCTGGGTGTCACGGGTCATTCCGTTACAATAACTTTAATCCAATAACTTTTCATTAACATAACTTCCACATTTTAAATTACAGTTTCTTAACTCCCAGTCTGTTGGTCTCTGACGGCACCCCAAACCTTTTTACTTTCCATCACTACACTGCGGGACCATAATTTTACCATACCAGGCCTCAAGCCGTATCACCAGCTCAGAGACAGACAACCCCCTCCCGCAGTGCAACCATAACCGTATTCCAGCAGACACCGTTCAACTGGAATACATCAGAGGGGCACATACCACTGATGAGCCCCCCACCATTTTCATGACATCTGATTTTGGCCACCGTCAAAGACCAAAGACACCGTCTGCTCCAGCTGCTATGACGACCCAAAGTCATCCATCCTGCAAAAGAAGAAGAAAAACAACGCAGAAGACATAACCAAAAACAGGGAGGGTGGGTGGGAAAGCTTCCTCTCTCTAGCTAAAACCTCCCCCAAGTGCCCTCTGGAGTTCTCGCCCCTTCCTTTTATACCACTCCAACCCTCAGCTCATTCTTTACCTCAAGCCTCCACCTCTCTGTTGCCCTGTGTTGCCTCTCCTCTCCACCTTGTCATGCCCGGCCCTCCATTACTTTGTATTTATTGCCTCTCCATTACAGGCCTCGCTATAGGATCACTTCTCCTCGCGGACCAATCGGGTCTCAGGACCCACTTCCTGAGCTGTAATTCCCTGTGAGGAGAATCAGGAAGACGATAGCGAATATTAGTTTGTTATTGTCACACATCAGGGTGGTCAAATCCTGGTCAGTTCTCTAGCTGTATTGGGAGCTCAGCCTGCTCTCCTCCAATGATCAGACTTGTCCTGGCACCTCCCCCCCCCACATCCTTTCACTGGGAAGCTCAGTGTGCTACTGTTTTTCCTCCCCCAGCTCTTATGCAGCTGAGAACAAAGGGAAGTGTGTTAAAATATATAAAAAAAAAGGGGGGGAGTGTTTATAGGGTATTTGTTTTTTTATATATATCCATAAACAATTTGTCTTTCATTTCGGTTTTAAACTGAATTGGTTGCTTTTGCAAGGTGAGGGTTTACACAGGGCCAATCCTAGGCAGGGTGCTTTGCACCCAGGAGCCTGCAGAGGTGGGGGCGCCGAAGTGGCAGAGTTCTCCTCTCCATGTTTGTGTCCGTCCAGAACTAATGTTCTGAGCATCGGTGTGTGTCCATCCAGAACTGATGTGTCTCTGACCATCTCCTGTACTATGGCTGCAGTCTCTGACCATCTCCTGTAATATGTCTGCAATCTCTGATCATCTCCTGTATTATGTCTGCAGTCTCTGATTATCTCCTGTACTATGTCTGCAGTCTCTGATAATCTCCTGTACTGTGTCTGCAGTCTCCGACCATCTCCTGTATTATGTCTGCAGTCTCTGACTGTCTCATGTACTAAGTTTTCAGTCTCTGACCATCTCCTGTACTATGTCTGCAGTCTCTGACTGTCTCCTGTATCATGTCTGTAGTATGTCTGGGGGCTCTTTCTAACAGACTCTCTAACAGAAGCCCCCTCAGTGTCCATGAGAGAGCCCCCCCTCCAGGTCCCAATAAAGTAATCCTGTATTTTGTTTATTGTTAAGAGATCATGTAAGGATCCCAGGGTAATGAAGACTTTGTGGTGGAGCATCTCTGTGGTTAAGTCATTGCCATAGAAACATTTGTAAAGAGGAGGAGTTAGTAAAATGACCACGCCCATGTGGGGGTGCCAGAAATATTTCTGAACCCAGGCTCCTGTGACCCTAGGATCGGCCCTGGGTTTACATATACTTTATTAAACCTTGTTTTGACAGATTGAAGTCACGCTGGGACCCACAAAGGAGTTAGAGCAGACCCCTTGTACAGACTGTACCTACAGCAGCTGCCTGTGTGCCGACGAGAGCAAAACCTTCTACTGGAACCTGAAGGCCACCAAACTGGGTGAGAAGGGATTTGTGAACCCGATATTATTGTTTTGCTGGTTGTTGATAACTGGTCAACCTGTTCATTAGCAAATCATTAGTATAATGATACTTTAATCATTATATCAAGTTACTATTTTCCTTTTTTTATTTTACCTTTTTATTCTACCTCTGAGCATGAAACACATTCAGATGGATTTTAATTTTTTTTTTTTTCCTAAAGTGGGTGGGCTCAGGGCGCAGTGCTCTGAGCCCCGAGCCCACCCTTTTTTTTAAGCCAATGGGATCCAACTAGTTGTTTCTTTTCATTTTAGAGTAAACCTTTACTTTCTAGCCTTATTTAATGGTGACCTCATCTTTTTTCCAGGAGAAGTAAATATCACAGTACAGACTAAGGCTGTGAACACTAAAGAGCTGTGCCAAAATGAGATCCCATTTGTTCCCAAACAAGGAGCCACTGATACCGTTGTGAAACCCTTAATTGTACAGGTCAGTGCGGAAAAACAGATGTAGATTATAGGAACATGTGCAGCTTAGCCTAGTTTAGATTATTGAAAGGAATCATACTCACGTTCAGAAGCAAACATTTAAATTTGAAAGATAATATGTAGCTATTTGAAGGTAAAGCTTTATGGATTATTATGGGACTAGTGTGTGAGTATTCTGCATTTTCCGTGTGTGCTCTGATTACAGATGCTCTGCCCAACGCCAAAACCCCCCCCCCCCCGCGGGAGACGGATGGGAATGCAGTGATTGTACCCCCCCTTACGTGGGAGGCAGACGGGAGTGTGGCAGCGATCAGAGGTCCATCTTACCTTAGAAAGGAGGATGATCAGGCAGACATGGATCCGGGCTGCAGCTCCTCGCTCCGGGGCCATTGCTTCTCCTCTAGGCCAAACAGGAAATGGGTCCGGACTGAGACGTGATTGGCCGGGATTCCAAAGACTTCCTGGTTAAATGAGTCCCAGGAACTGCTTCCTGATTGGCCGGGAGGAGAATATTAATTCTCTATTGTCACACAAGTGGGTGGGCCCAGGGCGCAGTGCTCTGAGCCCAAAACCCAGTCTTTTTTAAGCCAATTAGCCTCAGGCTCTAATCATGTGCTCAAAAAAAATGGAAATCCATGCGTCTGTAGATTAGGAAATTCCGATCTTGTGTGGGCCTCATCAGACTTTTTTCCATCTGTGTTTAGAAATAGAACATGTTTTATTTTTTTCCAACGGAAAAATAACGATAGGAAATTCCTATCGTCTGTGTGCAACTCAGACGGAGAAAAAACACGTGCATGTTTAGAATCAAGTCGACGCATGCGCGGAAGCATTGAAATGTATTTTTCTCGGCTCGTCGTAGTGTTTTACGTCACCACGTTTGTATGCAAGACTGATGGAAGTCAGCTTCATCGTTATTCCGACGGAAAATTCCATCGGATCTTTTTCCATCGGAAATTCCAATCGTCCAATCTTAAGAGTATATTTGATATAACTGTTTATGATCTTTTTGCTGTTTACTGCATGTGGGGTGGCCCACAGTCTCCACTTTCTGGACATGCAATCTATCTAGAGCCCTGGTGCTCAACCTGTGGCTCTTTAGCCTCGTACACACGGGCCAGAATCTCGTCAAGGAAAAAAACTTATTTTTTCCTGATGAGATTCTTGGCAAGAATCTCTTGCCGCCCGAGTGTACAAATGCTCCTTTTAAAAGAACCTTGGTTCTTTTGGAAGGCAAGAACGCTGTGACATCATCGCGTATGACAGCAATGAGCTCATCACATTCAATGCCGTCGCCGCCATCTTGCTGCACCCTACCTATGCCTAGGAAGCTACCACGCATGCGTCAAAGTCATTTTGAGCACCCGCGGGTTCCCACAGCGACAGGAAAGTATACAGACGCTCGGGTTTCTCGCCGGGAAACAGGCCGACAAGAATCTCAAAGACAAAATAGAGAGCAGGATCTCTATTTTTATCATCGAGATTCTGGGCAGATTTCCAGACGAGGAACCTCAAAGCCTCGTACACACGCTCGGTTTACTCGGCTCTGCCAGCAGTTTTCTTGCTGGTTCTTGACGAGAAAACCGAGCGTGTGTACAAGGTGTTTGGTACTTTGTGTGCAGTCCTGAGTGTGCAAACACTAATCTGTGTTTCCCTATACCTCTTTTTATAGTAGTGATTTCCAGCCTTGTGTAATGTCTCCAGTCTATGAAGCAAGCGCCTAGTCTCCAATGACTCCTATATTATGTCCACAATCTTTGACAGTCTTCTGCAGCATGCCCACATTCGTTGATCATCCTGTATATCATGTCTGTAATCTCTGACCATCTCTTGTAACGTGTCTGCAATCTCTGATCACCTCCTATATTATGTTCACAGTCTCTGACCATTTCTTGTATCATGCCTCTAGTCTTTCACTATATTGTGGGTGTGGGATAAGCTTCCCTGAATAGATGAGTTTTCAGGGATCTCCTAAAGGTGGACAGGGTAGGGGCTGATCGGACATACCGGGGCAGGGAGTTCCAGATGATGGGAGAGGCTCTATTAAAGTCCTATAGGCAAGCGTGGGAGGAGGTAACAAGGGAGCTAGAGAGCAGGAGGACCTGGAAGGAGCGGAGGGGATGATTTGGGCTACTATTAGAAGATTAATGAGAAGTTTGTCTTTCCATTATTGCTATTGATCATTTTGGAGTATCCTGAGACCCCCTTCTCCTGTTAAAGTTCCTCAGCAATAAATACTAAAAACACATCCCCTAAAATGAGCCTGAATTGTCATTGTTCGTGGTTCTGTGCATGTGACTGTGAGCCTTTGTACTCTATGGGTGACCTGGGTTCATTCTCAGTGGCCCCTTTGGGGGTAAGCACTACACTTATTAATGTCAGTTAAAGGAATTGTGGGGTGGGTGGCTATTACTTTTCCTAAGGCCACATGCCCTGATCTAGTTCTGTCTAACTGTTTCCATTAATAAAATTAGAGCCTTCCTTGTGTATCCAGGTCTACTCTACAGTAAACCTGGATATGCAAGGAAATCAGAATCCATTACAAATGACTTTGATGGACAAAAGAACCATAGAAGTAAGGTTGGGTTTCGTTTTAGATTTTTTGATTGAATGATTGGCATATGTTGTACCTAACTTCAAAACATTTTTAACCACTTTAGTCCTGGATGATTTGGCTGCCCAATGACCAGGCCATATTTTGTGATTCGGCTCTGCGTCGCTTTAACTGACAATTGCGCAGTCGTGCGACGTGGCACCCAAACAAAATTGACATCCTTTTTTCCCACAAATAGAGCTTTCTCTTGGGGGTATTTGATCACCTCTGCGGTTTTTATTTTTTGCGCTATTTAACAAAAAAAGAGTGTCAATTTTGAAAAAAAAAAACAATATTTTTTAATTTTTGTCTATAATAAATATCCTCAAAAAAATATATAATTTGTTTTCCTCAGTTTAGACTGATGTGTATTCTTCTACATATTTTTGGTAATAAAATAAAAAAATCACAATAAGTGTATATTAATTGTTTTTTGCAAAAGTTATAGCGTCTACAATATAGGCATTTTTATTAAATATATATTTTTTTACTAGTAATGGCGGCGATCAGCGATTTTTATCGTGACTGTGATATTGCGGTGGACACTTTTGACACTATTTTGGGCCCATCGTCATTTATACAGCGATCAGTGTAGAAATGACTCTATAAATATGCACTAATGTCTGTGTAAATGACACTGGCAGTGAAGAGGTTAACCAGTAGGGGGTGAGGACAATGCTGTATGCTGGCCTAGGCCAAGGGCAGCCCTTTGCAGGGGGGCAGCATGGAAAGAGTCCCCGTCGGCTTGCGCTACAATGTCAGTGTAGCGCCAGTCTTATGGGGGGGGTCTGGGCAGAGAGGCAAATTAGTCTAGCGCCCCCATAAAGCGGCCTCACTGCCTCCGGTATGTGGGCGGCTGGCATTCCGCAACTGTGGGGGGGGGGGGGTGCAGTCTAATTTTGACTGTCCTTTCATCCTGGACCACAAACCTTCCTCACTGTGCCATATGTTTTCTGCTGCACCATTGGCATGGTTATATCTTTTTATTCCTCTCCATAAAATTATCAGAAATTTGTGCTTAAAGTAGAACTATAATCAACACTTTTTTTCATTTTGGAAAAAGTAAGGGAGGGTTATAGCCCATCAGAGATTTCCCTTCACTTCCTGCCCCATAGCCAAACAGGAAGTGAGAGGAAATCTATGCAAATTAAGGGACTCCATTGCCCCCCCAGGCCCCCAGATCTAGTGTCCCCACTCAAAATTTCCAGGGCGGGTCTTTAACAGCAAGGGGTGCAGCCTTGACAGGAAGGGGTGGGTCATATTTAAATCAGGGGGTGCACGAGTTTTGTCAGGCCTAGGGCAGCACAAAACCTAAATACACTACTGGGTGATGAAGGGGTTAAGTGTGTCCTAGGGAGTGATTATAACTGTGTGAGGGCTGGGCTAGCAGTCACACGACACTGATCGCTGCTCCCGATGACATGGCGAAGTAGATCACTGTCCTGTCACTAGGCAGAACAGGGAAATACATTGTTTACATAGGCATCTCCCCATTCTGCCTCTCCGTGACATGAATGAATGAATGAATGAATGAATGAAAAACTTATATAGCGCGGCACATGCGAACTGAATCGCTTCTGGGCGCTTGATGGTTCCTGTCTCTTGACATCAAAAGAGCAGAGTTTTAATCTGTCTTCTGAAGGTCAGGTGGTTTTCCTCCAACCGAATGCTGGTTGGTAAAGCGTTCCATAGTCTTGGACCCTGGAATGCAAACCTTCTTTCTCCTTTGGACTTGTATCTGGCTTTGGGTACCTTGACCAGGTTTTGGCCCGTAGATCGCAGAAGGCGATTGGAATTGTGGGGTTCTATCTTGTCGCAAAGATATTGCGGAGCCTTCCCATGGATGCACTTATGTGTCAGGCAGAGTGCTTTAAAAGCAATTCTGTCCTTTACTGGCAACCAGTGAAGGGTTCTCAACGAAGGTGAGATTGATTCCCATGTTTTTTTCCCAGTCACAAGTCTGGCGGCCGTATTCTGAACGACTTGCAGACGAGAGATTTGGTACTTTGGGAGTCCGAGGTAAAGAGCATTTGCGTAATCCAATCTGGAGTTCACAATTGTTCCCACCACGACTGCTACGTCTTCCTTAGGGATAAATGGGATAAGTCTGCGTAGTAGGCGCAGCAGATGGTGAGAACTGCTGACTACTGACCCTATTTGTGCGTCCATTGTCATGTAGGTGTCAAAAATGACCCCAAGACTTTTGACTTTGGAGCTAGGGGTGATGATTTGGCCCAGAATGGGCGGGGGTGTCCAGGTTGTTGCCAGTTGACTCTTGCGACTGGCCTGAAACAGGAGAAGTTCTGTTTTGGAATTGTTGAGTTTAAGATAACTCTTAGGCCCCATACACACGAGAGGATTTATCCGCGGATACGGTACAGCGGACCGTATCCGCGGATAAATCCTCTCGAGGATTTCAGCAGATTTCTATGCGATGGCGTGTACACACCATCGCATTGAAATCCGCGCCGAAATCCTCTGGCGATGACGTGTCGCGCCGTCGCCGCGATTATGACGCGGCGACGGGCGCGACGCTGTCATATAAGGAATTCCACGCATGCGTCAAATCATTACGACGCGTGCGGGGAATCCCTTTGGACGGATGGATCCGGTGAGTCTGTACAGACGAGCGGATCCATCCGTGGGATCCGATTCCAGCAGATAGATATGCTGTGCATGTCGACAAATATTTATCTGCTGGAATTCGGAAATATCCGCGGATAAATATCCGCCGGAGTGTACACACCATAGAATCTATCCGCAGAAACCCATTCGATGGGATTTATCTGCGGATAGATTCGATCGTGTGTACGGGGCCTCAGACATCCAGTTTTCTATCAAAGAGAGACATTTCTCTAAACTGGAATGATGATCCTTTTTGTTGCAGATGCGAAAATACAGTTGCGTATCGTCTGCATATGAGTGATAGAGTAGTTTTTGGCTACTGATAATATCAAAGAGAGGGCGGAGATAGATGTTGAAAAGCACCGGTGACAGGGGGGATCCTTGGGGGACTCCGCATGACACCGTGCGCCTCTCAGATATGAAAGATCCCAGTTTAACTGTTTGTGATCGGTTTTCCAGGAAGGAGGAAAACCATGGTATGTCACCTTCTGCGACTCTGGCTACCTCAGCCAGACGCCTCAGTAACAGTTTGTGGTCTACCGTGTCAAATGCTGCGCTTAGGTCCAGCAGAACCAGGAGACAAGATTCTCCTTCGTCTGCGGCCTCAAGGGCGTCGTCCCATATTTTGAGTAAAGCTGTTTCTGTCCCGTGTCCGGGACGGAAGCCTGATTGTAATGGATCCAGTAGATTATGGGTATCTAGATGCTGTTGCAGCTGTTGTACCACTGTTTTTTCCATTACCTTGGAGAAGACATTTAGGCCTGTTATGGGGCGACGGTGAGTTGGGTCCTTGGGGTCGAGGGTCGGTTTTTTCAAGATGGGCTGGATTGTGCCCTCTTTCAGCAGGGAGGGCACTATGCCTTCCTTAAATGAGTGGTTTATAAGCTGCGTGATAGGTGGTGCCAGGATGTCAGCACATTCCTTCAGCAGTTTAGTGGGGATAATATCATTGGGCGCTGTGCTGTTTCGCAGTGTACCGATGATATTTTTTGTAGCATCGATGGAGATGGGTTTCAGAGTGAACTTTGTTGCCTGTAGAAATTTTCTCTGGGTGTTGTGTGGTGGGCTGAGGGGGGTATTGTTTTGCAGAATGCTTTCCCAGATTCCCTCAATTTTATTGATGAAGAAATCCGATAATTCATTACAAAACTCTTGGGTGTCTGAATTGGGGGCTTCAAGGCATCCTGGATTCATGGTCTGGGTGACCATCTTGAAAAGTTCACGGGGGCAGTTTAGGGCGCTGTTGATCGCCATAGAAAAATGTTGTTTCTTGGCTTTGAAGATTTCTTTATGATATTTTCTTGTTATTGCCTTGTAGGTGATGAGGTTTTCCTCTGAAGCGCTTCTTTTCCAGGCGGCTTCCGCCCTTCTGCGCTCTTGCCTCAGTAGTGACAGCTGGTTGTTGAACCAGCCGGACTTTTTTTCCTGGGTGCGGGCTTTGCGTTTCGGTGCTACTAAGTCGGCTGACTGTAGTAGGGCTGCATTTAAGGCATCCAGTGTATCTGAGGCTGTTTGAAGTGGATGGATTGTTTTGATTTTAATTCCCAAGGTAGATTTGAAGAGTTCCGAATGGAGCTTCTTCTGCGATCTAGTCCAGTGTGTAGTCACCGGCTTGGGTGCTTTTATCTGTGGGGGAATTTTGGGAATTATGAATTTAATTGCATGGTGATCTGACCATGGCAATGGTTCATTTTCCGAAATGCTTATCTTCAGATTTTGTCTGAAAATTAAGTCGAGCGTGTGTCCTGAAGCATGAGTAGGCCCACATATAAGTTGCTGTAGCCCTAACCCTTCCAGGTGGTCAATACAGGCGTCAGCAATGGGGTCTTGTGAGGAGTTGGCCCAGAGATTGAAATCTCCGAGCAGCAAGAGGTGTTTGCTGTTAAGGGTGTAAGTGGAAAAAAACTCTGTTAATGATGGCAGAAGCTGCGATTTTGGCCCGGGTGGCCTATAGCAGAGAAGAATGTGGACAGTCTCCTGGGGGTTTGTTTGAAGTTGAAGAGTAAGGGTTTCCATGAATGGAAGAGGATTTTGAAGGACTGGTTTAGTGAATGCAAGGTGAATCTTGTGGATCACCGCCAGACCTCCTCCTCTTTGCCCTATTCTGTTTTCCGTTATAATTCGATAGTTTTCTGGCACCAGTTCTCCGAGAATGGTGTTGCAGTCGTCTGAGAGCCAGCTTTCTGTAATAAAGAGGCAGTCTAGATCGTGTTGTAGTATGAAATCGTGGATTTCTGATCGGTGTTTTACTGCCGATCTTGTGTTGATCAAAGCACATGATATGTGCTTAACCTGGGGTAAATGGTTGAAATTTTTGATGATCGATCGTCGATCGATTCTTAAAAGATGCTCTATTTTTAAGGCCGTTATGGTGACGGCTGGTAATGCTGTGGCAAATCGTCTCAGACCCCGAATGGTTTCTGCAGCGTAGCGGCGATTAGCCATAGTCGCCAGTCACCGGGGGGGGGCGCAGGTGTGGAGTGGTGATGGAGGGAAGATTCACTGAATCCTCTCCCTCGGCTTGGTCCAGAGGAAGGCAAAAAAACCCTGGCCGAGCTGAGCCAATATGCTGCGGCGGGGAAAAAAATTCCTTCCTGATCCCTGAAAGGCGATCGGATAAACCCTGGATCAAGTGCTGTTGGTTTTTGAGGGGGGGGGGTGAGAAGTGTCACTATTGCTGGGGTGTACCAAGATGGCCGCTGATCAGGACACAGGCCTCAAGGTAGGGGGCTAAAGCTGGGTAATTAAGTTGGATTTGTTGAATCCGGGGGAGGATGGGGTCCTCCAAGGATAGGGGGGGTGTTTCAGGGCAGTTTTGGGTGAATTTTGAGTATTTGTTGGCCTGTGTCAGGGCATCTGCGGCGCGCCGCTAGGCCGTGGCTGAAGCCGCGGTCTTTCCTAAGCGCGGCGGCCGCGAATCTGTGCTAGGCTGGCGCGGATGCGAAAGAGCATCGAAAATTGCCTCGGAGGTGGCGATGGGGTGGCGGGGGGGTGCCCCAATTGTAGGTGGCAGTGTGGGGGACGATGGGGGGTAAAGAAGAGAGGGGATCCGCAGTATTTAACCCGGTGAGATGGCTGTCCTGAAAAGGACGGCCATCCGTGGTTCCAGGGAGGATAGATGGCCCTGAGAGACAGGGTCTTACCTGCGGCGGAGAGGGGTCCAAGGGGGAGGAAGGAGCTGGTCCTGGAGCTGCAAGTTGGCTTGTGCAGCAAGGTTTGAAGGAGCCTGCCTGCCTGGCTAGTTAGCTGACTAGCTAGCTGTCTGGTCCCTGGGTGAGAGCAGACTCGATGAGGAAGGTCCGGAGCGTCCTACTCCACCACTGACTAGCTGACAACTGACTAGCTGACATGATCGCGGGACACCAGCAGACATTGAGTCCGCGGGTCCCGCGGGCACGGTCACGGAGCTTGCGGCAGGCACGTGCGCACCCTCTAGGTGGCAGATTCGAAGCCACGTACCTGTACATTGCTTTGCCATCCCATGCCATTCTGCCGACGTATATGAACGTGAGGCAGACGGCAAGTGGTTAAATAAACCCAACAACAATAGAAAATTTAACATTGAAATTTAAGGTGAACACTTTCTGTTCAGCAGCAGCATGTGCCCTGGTAATGCTATCACCATGTGTTCTTACATTGTGATCTCTCTGTCTTATTTCTATTGACAGCCCGGAGGAATCCTGGTGGAGAAATCACACAGCTCTTTGCTCTGCATCAAGGAGGGAGAAGGTGAGGAGACAATTATGCAAAACAGAGACCAATCGTATTCTGGGTTACTGTATTTTAACCTCCTAAACTAATCTAGCTGTGAATTAGAAATGTGCGGTTCGTTTTGTTCTGAATTAAAATTAGAATTAAAATAATACCGAGTTTAACCACTTCAGCCCCGGAAGAATTGGCTGCCCAATGAGCGGGTCATTTTTTGCGATACGGCACTGCGTCGCTTTAGCTGAGAATTATGTGGTTGTGGGACGTGGCACAAACAAAATCGACATCCTTTTTTTTCACAAATAGAGCTTTCATTTGGTGGTATTTGATCACCTTTGCGGTTTTTATTTTTTGCGCTATAAACAAAAAAAGAGCGTCAAATTTGAAAAAAAAACATAATATTTTGTACCTTTTGCTGTAATAAATAGGCCATTTTTTTCCCTCCGTTTAGGCCGATATGTATTCTTCTACATATTTTTGGTATTAAAAATCGCAAAAAGCATTTATTGATTGGTTTGCGCAAAAGTTATAGGGCCAGATCCACATAGAAATGGATCTAATTTTGTCAAGCTGGGTGATGCCGACAGAGCCACTCATGGTTCAAATTTTGGAAGATTCAGCAGGAAGCAGCAGAAATTCAAAACTTTTATGGCTAGTTTTAATTTTTTCAGTTGGTCATGAGTTACATTTCTGCTTTCTTGAAGAGCTCTGGTTCTTCCCACCAGTCATCATGTCACTAATGTGTTCTGTAATGACATAGGCCAGCAGAAAAAAAAAACACAGGTAAGTATAAACTTTCCAATTTTACAGGGTGTTTTTATTTTTTATTAACATAGTGACAGTCGCTTTAAGATAGCACAATTTTATTATATGTCATATTGCTATTCTAGATAATCTTAAGACAGAAGAGGTCTCCATACAGTTTCCCAAGAACATCCTGGAAGATTCTGAAAGAGCTTATGTGACTGTGTTGGGTAAGATTCTGCTACACGGCTTTATTCATCACCAGACTGAAGATTTTTTGAAGTGTTATACCTCAACCTGGAGACTCTTAACTTGAGCTATTATTATTATTATTATTATTATTATAATACCGGACTTATATAGTGCTGACAGTTTACACAGCACTTTTCAACATAAGAGCAGACAGTAGAATTACAATACAATTCAATACAAGAGGAATCAGAGGGCCCTGCTCATTAGAGCTTACAATCTAAGAGGGATGGTCAAGAGATAAAAAAAGGTAAAAACTGCGGGTGATGGCCATTGGCCTGATGGAGAACATCAATTTACAGTTAGGTGGGGGATGAAATGGCCCCTCTGAAGAGACAATGTCAGAAAAAGGGTACTCACCGAGGCCGAGATCCTGGGAATCAAAGGGCCCTGCTCATTAGAGCTTACAATCTAAGAGGGAGGGTCAAGAGATAAAAAAAGGTAATAACTGTGGGGTATGGCCTGATGGAGAACATCAATTTACAGTTAAGTGGGGGATGGAATGGCCTCTCTGAAGAGACGATGTCAAAATAAGGGTACTCACCGTGGCAGAGATACCGAGAGCGGTTCGCCCCCTGGAGGTGATACAGTGGGTGGATGGCACAAAGAGGCACAAGCTACCAGCAGGCAGGGTAGAGCTTGCGTGGAGGTCCTGTAGAACTGGAGCAGGGACCGATGGATATCAGGATCCAGCTGGAGAAGCCAGGTAGAAAGTCCGTGCAGGCTGAGGGTCAAACACAGGTAAGCAGACAATCCAGGTCACAGGCTGGTGGTCAAGGCACTGTAGACAGGAGTCAAGACTGGGTCACAAGCAGAAGGTCAAGGCACAGGAGACTGAACGTGAATCCGGGGTAACAGGAACAAAGTCCGCAAAACAAGCTGAGGTCGAGTCCAGGAGAAGATCAGAGTAGGTCAGGGTCAATCCGGGTCACAGCAGGTGATCAATCAACAGGAAAAAGTAACTCAGGTACAGGAAGCTGAAGACAAACCAGCATTTCCTCTGAGCACTTGCTCAGCTTTTATAGACAGCCAGGAAGTCATGTGGAAGTCATGTGGTGTGTGTCATGTGATGGCCAGTCTGCAGCTGAAGGTTTCTCTGACAGACGAATTGGAGATAGTCGGACAGATTGGGGTAGGGAGTTCAAGAGGATGGGAGAGGCTCTGAAAAAGTCCTGGCAGCGAGCATGGAAGGAGGGGACAAGGGAGCTAGAGATCAGGAGGTCTTGGGAGGAACGAAGAGAATGATTTGGTTGATATTTTGAGACTAGGTTAGTGATGTAGCTTGGGGCCGAGCTGTGAATGGCTTACACCAAAGTCATACACCAGCATTAGGATCCTTATTTTCTTGTTCAATATTTTTAATTGAGGTTTACATAAGAAAAACAGAGAAGTGTATAGATGTATACATGGGGTACATACAATGCCTACAGAATCATACATTCGCTTACATATCTATGAGTAAACAACAAGAATATGGTCCAGTAGCAATCTGTGTAACAAAGTGATTGAAAGAACTGGAGTGAGAGCCCCTAATCGTTTGGTGAACACAGTGAATCGTGCCTCCAGACCACCCATATACCCCTAATGGGCTCAAACTGTGAATGGGTGGGGGCACATTTATAAGGTGTTGGCGTGTCCTCATCTAGTACAAGAGGTTTGTTATACAAGGTACGAAGGGGTCATGCCATTCATATTGCAGTTCTCGATTGCTATGTGCAGTAGGTCAGTGTTGTAATATATGTGGATTTATGTGGAATGTTTATATATATATATATATATATAATGTCGTATTATTGTGTTATAAGTCCAAAATTGACCAGGCCAGATTTCAAACCTGTAATTTCATGTTACACATCAAAAGACACTTGTCCATTGTCAATAGGCAAAGAGACAGGGTGAATCTATTTTACACATCAAACCTGTAATTACATGTTAAAGATGCTTGTCGATTGTTAATAGGCAAAGAGACAGGATGAATCTGTTTTTACACATCAAACCATTTATCAGGCCATATGTAATCTAATTACTTATTAGAGGGAGCTTATTGGTATGCAAGGATGTATACTAGTTAGCTCCCTAATACTAATTGGTGACTCCGGCTGGGAGTGACAATTACCTGCCACTCTGAAAGACAGGATGTAGATCAAAGACGGCCAATCAAATTGCTCAGCTATTCAGTGGATAGAGAATATAATCTTGGAAATGAGCCTTGTCACTCAGAGAATATAGGGCCAGATCCACAAAGAGCCGCCGTAACTTAAATATTCTGATTTAAGTTACGCTGCCGCAAAATTTCTACCTAAGTGCCCGATCCACAAAGCACTTACCTAGAAATTTCAGGCCGTGTAACTTAAATTCTCCCGGCGCAAGGCGGTCCTCTTCTCCAGGGGGCGATTACAATTTAAATGAGGCGCGCTCCCGCGCCGGACGTACTGCGCATGCCCGTGACGTCATTTTTCCCGACGTGCATCGCGTGTTTTTTACGATACGCCGAGTTTTGAGGATCGCGCCGGGTTAAAAAATTGCGACGGGTTAAAAAAAAGATACGGCGAAAAAAAAAAATCAAATTTAAAAAAAAATCGCGGAGATCGAAAAAAAGGTCTGTTTTTACAAGGTGTAAACAGTTTACACCTTGTAAAAGCAGCCCTAATTTTACGTATGCAAACGTAAACTTACGCAGAAAAAACAAAGCTGAAAAGCTTTCTGGATCTCCGTAAGTCCTCATTTGCATACGCAAAGCGGCATTTCAACGCGAAATGCCCCCAGCGGCGGATGCGGTACTGCATCCTAAGATCTGACAGTGTAAGTGTCTTACAGATGTCAGATCTTCTGCCTATCTTTGGAAAACTGCTTCTGAGGATCAGTTCCAAAGAACAGCAGTTCCGCCTGCGTATCCCTTTTGAGGATTTGGCCCCTTATTTTCAATAAAGTGACAATTACTTTCAACTAAGTCCACTGAGTTGGAAAATTCCATCACATGGCTAAAATAAAGATCATTATCCACGTGTGTTAAAACTTTGTGAATTGAACTTTAAATCTGTTGCAGTATTGTACATTTTTCAGTTGATCGAAACAAATATTACCAAACAAAAAATTGAATGTACCTGCAGAAAATACATTTTCGTGCCAAGAATTCTTAATTTAAAAGTCATTTAAACTGAAATGCAATTTCTTACTCGGTGCGCTATGCTTCATGGTAAACGTAAGGCCTCGTACACACGGACGGACTGTCCGATGAAAACGGTCCGCCGGACCGTTTTCATCGGACATGTCCGCTGCCGGATTTTGGTCTGATGGTTGTACACACCATCAAACCAAAATCCCTGCGCACAGGATACGCGGTGACGTGGCCGCGCTGTCGCCGTGACGATGACGCGGCGACGTGCGTGACCCTGGAAGGTCAATGCTTCCACGCATGCGTCGAATCACTTCGACGCATGCGAGGGCTTTCGGCCGAGCGGACATGTCCGGTAAGTCGTACAGACGACCGAACATGTCCGACGGACACGCTTCCAGCGGACATGTTTCTTAGCATGGTAAGAAACATTTGTCCGCTGGAAACTGTCCGATCCGCCGGAAAATTGTCCGGTCGGACGTACAGACGACCGAACATGTCCGCTGAAACTGGTCTGCGGACCAGTTTCAGCAGACATGTTCGGTCGTGTGTACGAGGCATAAGAGTGAAAATTTTAAAAAGAACATGATATTCATATTTATACAGTATTTAATTCTACTTTTTGCTTTTGTTTTACCCTTACAGGAGATATAATGGGCACAGCATTGCAGAACCTGGACCGTCTCCTGGCCATGCCATACGGGTGTGGAGAGCAGAACATGGTCCTCTTTGCTCCCAACATCTTCATTCTGCAGTATCTGGAAAAGACTCATCAGCTGACCGATGAGATAAAGAGCAAAGCCACCAAATTTCTTGAAAGTGGTGAGACATTGTGAAATCACTGCTTTATTTTTGTGCAAGGATTGGTATACTGGAATATGTTAATTGTTTGGTATTGAAAGAAACACAAGGTGATTTTCCACCTATCATAAAATGTTCATTGTTGGATGTGATTGAGTCATCTTTAATATTATTATTATTATACAGGATTTATGTAGCACCAACAGTTTGCTGGGCATTGATGAGGCTGCATTAATAGGCACTGGTGAGGCTACATTGATGGGCACTGGTGAGGCTACATTGATGGGCACTGATCCGGCTGCATTGATGGGCACTGGAGAGGCTGCGTTGATGGGCACTGATCAGGCTGCACTGTTGAGGCTGAATTGATTATGTTGTTAATATTTATTTTTGTAACGTAATTCTGCATAAAACATTTAACAGTGTAATTTCATGAGATAATTTATGAGGGTGTGTTTAGGGGCAGAATTAGGGGTGCGGCAGGGTAGCAAGTAACCCTTAAAGTGGATGTAAACCCACTCTCATCCTTTCTAAACTACTACCATAGTGCTGATCTGTAAGGATATACATGTCTCCTGCATGTATCCTTACCTGTCAAATGTCTCCCCTCTGTCTGTTATAAGAACTGAAAAACTGCAGATTCTGTGGGTGGGTCTGTTGTCTGGAGCTCTGTGGGTGGAGTCATGATGTCAGTAGACTCCCCGCCCACCTTTAGACTCCCCTTGTCAACATGCATTTTCTCCTGTGTATTCCTTACACTAAATTCTGCTATGATCACTAACATCCAGTCAAAATCCAGAAAAGTAACCACATGACTTCAGAAAAGGAGTGTGGGGTGGGAATTAAAAAAAATGCCTGTCTCCAGGCTAGTGCATGAGATATGTAAATAACCTGTCACTCACAGCAAGGGGGAGGAACAGAAAAGGGTTTTCTCCTGTTTGTCCGTTTTATTTCACTGAAAAAAAGAAAAGAGGATTGCTCAGAGCTGGATTAACTCTTTGTGGCAAGACTGGGTACAGATGATAGGAAATCTTTTACTCTACATTGTGATAGCAAGAAAAAAAGAAAAGAAAAAATGTTGGGTTTACATCCAATTTAAGGCCTGGTTAGTAGCTCAGGACTTGACATTTTGAGCCCGGACTTATAACAAATTTGGAATCTATAAATACATCAAATCTACAGACCCTTGATATCTGAGCACTTATTACTTGCTTATTGCTGGTTATGAAGATTACATATTGCAGAAGTTTCTTGTAAAATGTTTTAAACATTTACAATTTGTATGTGTTTTGTTTAGGATATCAGCGACAGTTGACATACAAGCGTGATGACGGCTCCTACAGTGCCTTTGGAAAGAGTGACCCAGAGGGTAACACATGGTGAGTGCCATGATTTACAATGATTGGACAGACAATAAGCTCATAAAATCGATCCAATAACCCTAACTGAGCAATGTTTAATTTGCATAAGAACTATAGGCCAGATTCACAAAAGAGATACAACGGCGTATCTCCTGATACACCGTCGTATCTCTGAGATACAATTGTCGTATCTATGCGCCTGATTCATAGAATCAGGTTACGCATAGATAGCCCTAAGATCCGACAGGTGTAACTGTGTTACACCGTCGGATCTTAGGCTGCAATTCTAGGCCGGCCGCTAGGTGGCGATTCCATTGCGGTCGGCGTAAAATATGCAAATGACTAGTTACGGCGATTCACGAACGTCCGCTTTGCCCGTCGATCTAAATTTACATAGTTTCCGTAGAGATGCGTCGCGTAAAACTAAGCATGCCCTCTAGGTGGTCTAACCAATGTTAAGTATGGCCGTCGTTCCCGCGTCAAATTTTTAAATTTCACGTCGTTTGCGTAAGTCGTCCGTGAATGGCGCTGGACGCCATTTACGTTAACGTCGAAACCAATGACGTCCTTGCGACGTCATTTAGCGCAATGCATGTCGGGAAATTTTAGGGACAGCGCATGCGCAGTACGTTCGGCGCGGGAACGCGCCTAATTTAAATGGTCCCCGCCCCATTTAAATTAGGCGAGCTTGCGCCGGGCGGATTTACGCTACGCCGCCGCAAGTTTACAGGTAAGTGCTTTGTGAATCAAGCACTTACGCTGTAAACTTGCGGCGGTGTAACATAAATGGGATACGTTGCAGCGCCGCAGCGTAACGCAATTCTCTGTGAATCTGGCCCTATGTATGAAAAACAATTGACATTTTTTTAACTGTCGTCGTTTTGGGCTCTTCGTTAAAAAATAGCATATTTCTTAAAATCTACAAATAGTTTTCTCAATCTGCTCCCATGGTCCCGTTCTCAGGGTTCATATCTGCCTTTTCAAATGCAAAGCAGACATCTACAGTATGCCCCCTCCTAACCAGAGTTACCATCATGACTTAGCATAAGGCATAGAGGCTAGCCCACATTTTGATACCAGTCTAATGCCGTGTACACGCGGTTGGAATTTCCGACAACAGATGTTCGATGTGAGCTTGTTGTGTAGGCTCCATTGGACATTTGCTGTCGGAATTTCCGACAACAAATATTCGAGAGCTGGTTCTCAATTTTTCCGACAACAAAAGTTCTTGTCGGAAATTCCGATCGTGTGTAGCCAATTCCGGCTCACAAAAATCCACACATGCTCGGAATCAAGCAGAAGAACCGTCGTACATGTTGTACGTCACCGCGTTCTTGACGCTCGGAATTCCAAACAACATTTGTGTGACCTTGTCTATGCAAGACTAGTTTGAGGCAACATTCCATCGGAAAAAAATCCACGGTTTTGTTGTCGGAATGTCCGATCGCGTGTACGCGACATTAGGGTCCACCAGCTGGGAGCTGATGTTTCAAGATGTGCAATATGTAAGTTAGCTAACCTCTGCCCCAGTCAACTGTTAAAGGGGTTAGTTGGAAGCTCAACTCATTTACTATCAAATTTGAAGTGTAACTCTTGAGTTTCCACTTGTAGAAACATGTACAGTAAAACATAAGGGCCTGGATTCACATACCTCGGCGCATTGTTATGCCGGCGTAGCGTATCGAATATACACTACGCCGACGTAGCGCAGAAGGGCGAGCACAGTATTCACAAAGCACTTGCTCCCAACGTTGCGCCGGCATAACGTAAATTCCTAGGCGTAAGCCGGCCTAATTCTAAGTAGGTGGAAGTGGGCGTGATCCATTTAAATGAACCGTGACCCCATGCAAATGATGGACGCTTCCCAATGCGCATGCTCAGAATCACGTCGGAAATACTCCATAAGATATGTCGAATCGCTGCCTACGACGTGAATGTAACCTACGCCCAGCCCTATTCACGTAGTACTACTTAAACTACGTAAAATACGATGGCTGTTCCGTTGTCCATACCTTTGCATGGGATACGCCTCCTATAGGTGGAATAACTTTACGCCGGACGCCCTCCCCTCACTCCCACACACCTCTTTGGGACAATCCCCTCCTACCTGAGCTTGCCTCTATCCCTGACCGCGGCCTGTGGATCAGCAGGGGAGTCATTTACCTGTCACAGGTGGTGGCTCGGGGTTCAGTCAAGTCGTTTCAATCCCTTAAGACTAAATTTACACTGCCCAATCATATGTTTTTTCGATTCCTTCAACTTCGACACGCACTCAATACACAGTTTGAAGGCCCCATACCGGCCCTTGGGATTCCCCTCCCTGTGGATATAGTATCGGGGTCGGACGGCCAAAAATTAATCTCCCAACTATATGCATATCTCCTTCAGCCGGCTGCGGCTGCTACGGCCCACCGCCTGAAGGCATGCTGGGAACCCGACCTAGGCACGCTGACCGACGAGAACTGGGGTGAGGCCCTTACTAACTGCAGGACAGTCTCTCCCAAGCTCTCTGACCGCCTCACTCACCTATTCATTCTCCACAGATCATACCTGACCCCACACCGCCTTTCCAAGTTCCGACGAGACCATGACCCTAAATGCCCCAGCTGCGGCCACCCTGACGCGTCCTTCTTCCATCTACTCTGGACCTGTCCGCCCGTACAGGGATACTGGACCCAGGTGGTCCGGTTCCTCCACGACCGCATGGGCTCCCCCGTATCGCTCTGCCCACGTCAATGTGTGCTGGGGCTCCTCTCGCTCCCCGAAAGTCGAAAATACCTTAATACATTTTTGCAGGAAACATTATTCCTCGCCAGGATGCAGATCGCTAGGAGATGGATGAGAGGGGCACCACCCACCCTGCAACAGTGGATTAGGGCTGTCAACACTACCCTCCCCTACAAAAAAGTAATGTACTCCCGTAGGGGATGCCCAAAGAAGTATAACAAAATTTGGGACAAGTGGCTGGAAGAACCCTCCACTTGGTCCTCTGGGAACTAGACGCTACCCCTACTCACTATCTGTCCTCTCCCCCCCTCTCCTCCCTAACCCCCCAGCCCTCTTGATCCCCTTCAAAATGCAATGACTTCCCTTTGTCTGTGCGCCTGGCGCTACCGCGCTCTGGCCGTGTTGTGTCTTCTCCTCCTGTTTGAAACCATCTATTTCCCATATCCCCCTATCTCAATGTGTATCAACTATGCATGTCCTTATGAATGTCGAATGGATAATATCTGCACCTGTAGTGCATGTTGCACTTCTGACCCGATTGTTTACCTACTTTTATTTTATGCTCAATAAAAGTCGTTTTGATTAAAAAAAAAAAAAAAAAACTTTACGCCGGACGTACGCCTTACGTAAACGGCGTATATTACTGCGAAGGGCGCAAGTACGTTCGTGAATCGGCGTATGTCAGTCATTTGCATATTCTACGCGTAAATCAATGGGAGCGCCCCTTGCGGCCAGCGTAAATATGCGCCCAGGATGCGACGGCGTAGGACACTTACATCGGTCGGAGGAAGACAAATTTTAGGCGTATCTTGCATTAAGTATCCGGCGCATAGATACGACGACGCATCTGTGCACTTACGCGGCATATTTAGAGATATGTCGGCGTAGTGCTACGTGAATCCGGGCCAAGATACTCAATATTGTGTATCCTTTTTCCTTTCCATTGTTGGGTTCACTTTTAGGTAAAAAGAGGAACACAATCATTACTTTGGAATATCAAAAAAATGGGTCTCGTTTGGTGGGTAGTAGTTGCCACCAAGCACTGCAGTTTAATTCCTGCAGTCTAGCCTCTTGCCTACTGACTATGGGCCCTCTCTTTTAAAGGAACACTACTCTTTGTTGGGTGTATGCTGGGGAGACCCTTGGAGTAATGTTACTTTGGATTCAAGTCCATGTCTCCCCAAGACACGTAGACTTTGGGACTCTAGGCCCAGGGTCCCTGTGTAGGTCCTAGTTGCCCATTACCAATAAGGACTGCTCCACACAGCCAGACTCATAGCAGATGTTAATTTCATCAGCTCAATCACCTGTCTTCCACAAATTGTTATTTGTGCTAATTAGTTGACCTTTTGTCTGCTAGCAAACTATTGAGTGGGTGTGTTTACACAAACAGGGGTCTCCTGCTATTGTCTGTTTATTAAGGTGTTATGTGTTTTCTGTTAAGTATTGTAACGGAACGTCCCACACTCCGCTTGAGTGCTTCTGTCATGTACCGCTTCCTATCAGTCTGGATATAGATATCAGATATTCCAGCTGCTCACAAGCACACAACGAGACGAGACTTGTTTGTGTGCTGAACATGGAGTGTTTATTAGAACCAAGAATACAACCTTATATACAGTTAGAGGAGGTAACCAGAACATAAATTAACATGAGCTAATTAACTAATCATTTACCCAGACTAGGTGACTCCGAGATATGACATTTCAAGGTAGACATCTTGTCTCTTCGCTCACCTGCTATACAATACACATTATCATAAGTGTAAACACAGGACATTTTCACACAATAACAGGGTCAATTAGCACAGAGAACAAACAGATGGCTGGAGGTGAGGACATTAGCATCTAACAGTATGTGTCCCAACATTATACATGAGTCACTTTTACAATTAACCCCTTGAGTTCAGAATCAACAAGCAGTAAATAGTTATTTACAGATATCCTGGAATATATTGTGCATAATAATTACATAATAATCCCATCTCAGGTAGTCTAAGATATCATTTCTCAGTCATCCTATGCCCCTAGTGGACATATGATGATTTTAGACATAAGAGGGTCCGTGGATGTCCCGGGTGAGTCTGTCACAAGTATGTCTGTCCCATTGTTAATTGTTGGGTCACCAATTGTCTAGTTAATCACAACGTTGTCTGGGTGGGCAATGAGTCACCTAGGCTGGTTAAATGATTAGTTAATTATCTCATGTTAATAATGTTTTTGGTTACAGTTTGTATCATTTGGGTATTATGATCAGGAGAGGATGTCCTCCTGTGGGATATAAACGTATGTGTTTGAGTTTCAAAAACAGTTTCAGTTTTGCAGCCAAATGAGTCCTGCCTAGTTCTTGGTTGCAATAGGCGGCTATAATATCTGATATCTATGTTCAGACTGGAGAAAGCAGTATACTGACGGAAGCACTCAAGTGGAGTGTGGGAAGCAGCTCAACCGTGTGATTTTACTGCTCTTCGACTGCATGTGTAAAGACTGCATGTCCGCTCACCCAACAAAATAAATTCAAAATACTAACAACTACTTCACAGAGCCATCCACAACTCTGCCCCCAGCTATATCACTGGCCTAGTCTCAAAATACTAACCGAATCATTCTCCTTAATCCTCCCAAGACCTCCTGCTCTCTAGCTCCCTTATCACCTCCTCGCCTCCAGGATTTTTCCAGAGCCTTTCCAAGCCTATGGAACTCCTTACCCCCATCTGTCCGATTATCTCCTACTCTATTAGCTTTTAGACGATCCCTGAAAACCCTTCAGAGATGCCTATCCTACCCACACCTAACAACTGTATTTTACATTTTCTCCATTAGATCATCCCCCACAGTTATTACCCTTTTGTTTTACTTGACCCTTCCTTCTAGACTGTAAGCTCTAACGAGCAGGGCCCTCTGATCCCTAACTGTACTGTTTGCCCCCATGTTGTAAAGCGCTGCACAAACTGTTTAGCGCTATATAACCCCTGTATAATAAACAAAGTAATAATAAAGAACCCTAAAGGCAATTCCAGAGGTATCATCTCAATATCAGGATGTAAAGCCAATAACCACAGTGGCTGTCTAATCTCCTCAGTCAGTTCAATGCTTGTAACAGAAAAATAACTATGCTAAGTAGAGAGATGACAGTAATAAATCTTTTACAGCAGAGCTTCTGCTGATGGTTGCTGCAATACTTCCCCACATGCAGGGGTGGACTGGCCATTGGGACTACAGGGAGTTTCCCGGTGGGCCGATGGCTCAGTGGGCCGGCTTCAGTGACAGCGGACTGCCGCCCCCCCTCCGCTCCTCTGTCTCTCCCTCCCCGCAGCGCTCACCTGGGGGGAACAAAGAAGAAGGGGGAGGACCAGAGAAGCAGGGGAGACGACAGAGGAGCATGGGGGGAGGGGACAGACAGCTGACTCAACAGCTATGGCCTGGGAGATCTCACTTCTGCCTAATCTTGTCCCGTAAGGGGGGCACCGAACTGATTCTTTGCCCCGGGTGAAATAATGTCTAGCTTCCCCACTGGTACTGCCTATAAGAGTACCAGTACCAGCCGTTCTACTTTAATAAAGTAGAACGGCTAGTGGCTAGTGAAGAGGGAGAGGGGGCTTGGGTGGCCGGGGGGGTGCGGGAGTTGTCCGGCCACCATGGGACAGACCTGTCAAAGTGGGCCAGTCTGGATGAAGTCCAGGGCCAAATTTCTGTCCCAGTCCAACCCTGCCCACATGTAGTCTACACTTGGCCATGGATGATCATTGGCTCTGGTTCTACTGCCGATGCCGAGGCATCCTATGAACCTCAGTCACCAGTTGTTTCTCAGTTTTACCCAAGTGTATTTTAGGAAGTATATTGTGATAATTGGCTCAGGTTTTTAATAAAAGGTCTACTAAATACATTTGTTTCTCTATCCTACAGGCTATCTGCATTTGTAGTGAAGTCCTTTAGCAAAGGGCGGCCCTACATATTTATAGATGACAGTCATCTAAACCAATCGTTTACCTGGCTTCAGAAAATTCGTAAAGATACTGGCTGCTTCCGCAATGTAGGAAGACTACTGAATACTGCTATGCAGGTGATTTTATTATCATTCTTACAAAATGACTAATGCAAATTGTGATACAATGTTTATCGTTACGTTGGTTATATTATAAAGACATAGGGCCAAATTCACAGACAAATACGTTGCGCAGCGGCGGCGTAACGTATCCCATTTACGTTACACCGCCGCAGGTTTACAGCGTAAGTGCCTGATTCACAAAGCACTTACCTGTAAACTTGCGGCGGCGTAGCGTAAATCCGCTCGGCGCAAGCCCGCCTAATTCAAATGGGGCGGGCACCATTTAAATTAGGCGTGTTCCCGCGCCAAGCGTACTGCGCATGCTCCGTCCGTAAAATTACCCGACGTGCATTGCGCTAAATGACGTCGCAAGGAGGTCATTAGTTTTGACGTTAACGTAAATGGCGTCCAGCGCCATTCACGGACGACTTACGCAAACGACGTGAAATTTAAAATTTCAACGCGGAAACGACGGCCATACTTAACATGGGTTACACCACCTAGAGGGCATGCTTAGTTTTACGCGACGCATCTCTACGGAAACTATGTAAATTTAGATCGACGGGCAAAGCGGACGTTCGTGAATCGCCGTAACTAGTCATTTGCATATTTTACGCCGACCGCAATGGAATCGCCACCTAGCGGCCGGCCTAGAATTGCAGCCTAAGATCCGACGGTGTAACACACTTACACCTGTCGGATCTTAGGGCTATCTATGCGTAACCTGATTCTATGAATCAGCCGCATAGATACGACGGGCGGATGACAGCGATACGCCGTTGTATCTCTTTTGTGAATCTGGCCCCTAGTACCCTCTATGTCCAGATACTTGAATGTCTAGATTTTGATGTTTTGTTAGCTTGAATCATACGTTTTTTTTTTTCTGCAATTACATTCCTTGTCATCAGTTTCGGAAATACGGAAAGGTTTCTTCACAGTAATGCCCCGTACACACGGTCGGTTTGTCTGATGAAAACAGACCGTTTTCATCAGACAAACCGATCGTGTGTGGGCCCCATCGGTTTTGTCCCATCGGTGAAAATAAATAGAACCTGTTTTAAATTTTTCGTATGGTTAAAAAACAGATGGAAAAAAACGATCATGTGTGGGGAAATCCATCGGTCAAAAATCCAAAAAAAGTGTGTACGTGGCATTAGAGCTGTGAAAATGTGGAACAGACTCCCTCCAGAGGTGGTTCTGGCCAGCTCAGTAGATTGCTTTAAGAAAGGTCAGGATTCTTTCCTAAATGTACATAAAATAACTGGGTACTGACATTTATAGGTAGAGTTGATCCAAGGAAAATCTGATTGCCTCTCGACGATCAGGAAGGATTTTTTTCCCCCGCTGTAGCAAATTGGATCTCATGCTCTGCTGGGGTTTTTTCTCCTTCCTCTGGATCAACTGTGGGTATAGATATGGATATATGGGATTGTACGATATTTTTTATTTTGTTTATTTTTTTATGGTTGAACTAGATGGACTTGTGTCTTTTTTCAACCTGACTAACTATGGGCCAGATTCACAGACGAGATACGCGGGAGTATCTACTGATACTCCGGCTTATTTTCAAATTTGCCGCGTCGTATCTTAATTTGTGATTCACAAACAAGATACGACGGCTTTTGGCTAAGATCCAACAGGCTTACGGCTTCGTACGCCTTCGGATCTTAGGCTGCAATACTTCGGCTGCCGCTGGGTGGAGTTTGCGTCGTTTTCCTGCGTCGGGTATGCAAATGAGCTTTTACGGTGATCCACAAAGGTTTTCGCGTTCGTTACGTCGTCGCTAGTAATTTTTTCCCGTCGCAAAGTTAAGCCTGTTTTTACATGGCATAACTTTAGACGAGCCATGTTAAAGTATGGCCGTCGTTCCCGCGTCGAATTGAATTTTTTTTTTTTTGCGTAAGACGTCCGGGAATATGAAAGTACGTTACGCACGTCGCCGTTCAAAAAAATGACGTCACTTTGCGCAAAGCACGGCGGGAATTTCAAAACGGAGCATGTGCAGTACGTCAGGGAGCGCGCCTAATTTAAATGGTACACGCCCCATTTGAATTAGGCGGGCTTGCACCGGATGCCTTTTCGTTACACCGCCGTAAGTTTACAGGCAAGTGCTTTGTGAATCAAGCACTTACGCTGAAAACTTGCGGCGGTGTAACGTAAACGGGATACGTTACGCAGCGGCGCAGGTACCTGAATCTGGCCCTATGTTTCCATATATTCTATCCTTATCAGCAGTTCTTGTGTAAGAAAACTTCTTTCCTGACGCATTCATGGCAGCACACACTGGGTTGTGACTCCGCCCCCACAACCTGACAGGATTGGTTAGCTATAAATTTGAAGAGGAGACGCCCCGCACCATTCTCTTTTTTTATCCTCACCTGACAGATTGGACGAACAAGCTAGAAGCATGCCTCTTACCGCAGATCGCCCCAGCAGGTTCAGCCTCTCCTGTTTGGAAGTCCCTCCTGTACAGTCTCTAAATGAGCTTTATGGTGGGAACCCCGTTCTGGTGGTCTCAGGGGCTCTGGAATTATACTGGCATCTGTAGTAAGCTTTAAAGAAGCTTCAAATCTCGCAGTGGCCCCCACTTTCGCTCTGTCTTTCCTTCCAGTGCAGTGTGTGCTTCCACAAAGGTATTTGTATCATTACATTTGCCACCTAAGGTTAGTCCGTTTTGTACCTTTGCCTGCCTGTTGTTTTTTTCTCAGCTCTGATGAGCCCTGTGGTTCCTCTGACACCCCATACTCTCGGGGTCACCGCCGCGTACCCCTCAGCGCTCTGCGCATGCACGCAGCTCAGTGATGATGCCGCCGGTCTCCTCTGCCCTCTTCCAAATGGCGGCGCCGTTTAAAAAAAAAGGAAACAGTCCTATCGCTCTGTAGTTCTGGCTGCAGTCCTGCTGCTCTGCTCTACTCAGAGTGAAGATTGCACCAGGTGTGTGCAGGCTCATCCCAGTTCAGCCTGGGCCAATTGATTACACAAAAAAAAAAAAAAAAAAGACATAGGAACAAATAGGTTAGAAGATATAATACATTTATATATCAATTTATAACATATTATAGGAGAAAGTATATCCATAATTAAACAATTAATATAATTCAAAAAATAAAAAATAAAATAAGGATAGATATATGTATATAAAATTATTATATTTAATAAATAGAAATGTTGGGGGGGACATATTGTAATGTTTTCCCTTCTCTCTTTTTTCCCACCTTTCCGGGCTGTCTCCCTGCTATCCTCATGGGGGCCACTGCCCTCGCAGACCACCATCAGTTGACCAGGTATAGAGGCCGTCCAGAAGGTGGTAAGTAGAGAAGAGACAAAAAAGAGAGCTTGGCCACTGACGCTACAGTTTTGGTAGCCCTATTGGGTCAAAAGACGCAAGTTTGCGGCACAGAGGGAGATTCTAGCCATGCTTCCGGCAGAAGGCGCAAGAAGTCACTCAAGGTTACCCTCTTGCTTTCTTCAATCAAGGCATAGCCGCTCGCGTCACAGCCACTCCTGTCATAGTCGGTCCCACCGCAGACGATTACCTTCAACCCAGATGGAGCTATCTTACCCGCACCACAGCAAATGTTTGCCAAATATGCGGGGCGCCAGCCTTGCCAGGGGAATTGGCCTGCCGCTCGTGCTTCATTGAAGTAACCAAGGATTCGGAGGCCAGAGTATATACTGAGCTCCTAGGAGAATCGCACAGGGATCAATTGTGGGCTATCCTTCCCCAAGCACATCGCCCAGCACCCGGCCGTTACGCCAGGCTGCAAAAACCCTCTCTAAGAATGAGGAGTGTGAGCAGGCGTCGGACTGTCTCTTCTTTTAGTTGAACCATTTGCCCATTCAGTCGAGGAAGCGATTGGCTGGGAAGGGGTTATGGCAGAACCTCTGAAGGTTCAGAAATATTTCCTGGTGCTGAAAAGGGGGTCCTGAATCATTTCCCTTCATCCTGGAGCTGAAAAACCTCATAAAGGATGAGTGGGGGAGATTGCATAAGCGGCCCAGTATGAGCAACAAGTTTGCAGATTGTACCCCTTGTGGGAGTCTAGGATCAATTCTTTGATCAATGCAACTACGGTCGATTCATCTTTAATGCGACTCGCTAGAGACGTTTCTCTACCGATTGAAGATGCAGTTACCATCCGGGACGTTCTTGATCGTGAAATCAATATAGAACTGAAGAAAGCCTGCTCCACGACAGGAGACGCTAGTAGGCCGGCTATCACCACGGCGGCAGTAGCTAAAACTATCGCTGCATGGGCGGCTAACGTTGAGAATTCCATTCTAGAAGGAGCCGACCAGGGGAAGATATTCTCCTCCCTGCAGGGAAATTAAGTTGGCTTACGGCTCCTGAGGGGGCGACTTCATGACTGGGAAGAGCCTTATGGCTGAGACCCTGGATAGCGGAGGCAGCATCAAAATCAACTGGTGCAAAACTCCATATGGCGGCTCAAGTGTATTTGGCACAAAGATGGACTTGGCCATCTCCAAGGTTACCGGGGGGAAATCCGGGCTGATTCCCTCCGATAGGAGACCAGAGCCCCAGAAGGGCCCCGCTTACAGATGCGATCTTCCTGTCAAGTACAGGGATGCTAGATCCTACCGTCCCGGCAGGGAATTTAGGAGGGACTGGAAGACTCGACCCTCCTTCATGTATTTACAGTAAGCCAAGGCTATCACAGCCGGGGAACAGCAGAAGTCCTTTTTGAGGGTCCGTCTGCCCACCCAGCTCAGGTGGGCACCAGACTCAAGAGATTCGCTCGGATATGGGCAACTCGTATAACAGATTCATGGACACTATCCTCTATCAAGACTGGTCACAATTGGAAATTCATGGGCACATTGCCAGGGAACACATTCCAGCCTACCAAGTACCTCCGCACCAGAAAGGGAGGGGGTTTTATTCCCCTTTATTTCTGGTACAAAAAAAAAAACAGGGGATCTACGTCCAGTCCTGGACCTAAAGAGGTTCAACAGACGATCAAAATAGAGGCCCTTAGATTGGAAAAGCCTTCAGTCCATTTTGTTGACAGTGGACGTGGGAGACTGGATGCTATCTCCTAGATTTTTCGGACGTTTACCTTCACGTCCCGATCATCCCGCCTTCCAGAGGTCCCTTCGGTTCTCAATCTATCAATCTCATTTCCAATTTTGGTGCCCCTCATTCGGCATCGCCTCAGCACCCAGAGCATTCAGCAAGTCAGGGTGTTCCTAGGGGCAGAATAATATACCAGGTTGTATCGGGTGCAACTCCCTCAAGAGAGGCTGAAGCCCTTACTCCAGAAGGTACAGAATCTGCTATCATCCAGACGTCTACTGTCAGAGCCTGCCTCAGTACCCGGGGGTCCATGTCAGCATCCATACCTTTGATACAGTGGCCCCTGTGACACATGCAAGTCTTACAGAACTCCTTTCTCAGGCAGTGGAATGGAACGTCAATACTCCAAACCATTCACATCCCGAACTGGGTAAAGCAATTAGTATGGTGGTGGACACACCCGTCCAACCTCAGGGAGTCCATTCCAATAGTTCCCCCAAGTCCAGAAGTAGTAACATTGGATGCCAGCCAGGGGGGATGGGGTCCACACTATCTAGACCAAGTAGCCCAAGGACAGTGGCACTTTCAGGCTCAGGGCATAGTGTCAAATATTTTAGAGCTCAGAGCAGCCTTTCAGGCTCTCCTGGCCGTTGCGCCTCTTCTAGAGGGGAAGAGTGTCCTGATCAGGATGGACAACAAGTAGCGGTGTCATGTATCCAGATACAGGGGGGCATCAGGAGTCGCACGCTTCAAGAGGAAGTTTGCCCATATTGGAAAGGGCACAAGTGCACCTGTTAGATCTATGGGCAGTATACGTCCCGGCAACACAGAATTCGTTGGCCAACTACCTAAGCCGAGAGACACTTTCAAACAACGAATGGTCCCTGAACCAACAGGTATTCTCCATTCTTACGAAAACTTGTGGAATACCAGAAGTCGACCTAGCGGCCACGCCAAAGAACTCCAAGTGTCAGAGGTTCCTGTCCAGAGCCCACTTTCCATCAGCCGAAGGGACAAACTGCCTAGTTCTTCCATGGAGCTTCGAGCTGGGGTACATTTTTTCTTCCAACTTCTCGGATTACAAGATTCCTGTCCCGACTTCGGAGGTCCTCAGCCACGGTTATTGTACTAATACCGTTCCGACCGAGGAGGCCATGGTTTACGACCCTGCTACAACTAGGTACGCGGCCTCCAATACATATTCCAGTAACCTGGGATCTCATACATCAGAGGCAATTCTTCCATCCAGCCCAGAGAAGCTGCATTTGCCAGCTTGGAAGTTGAGAGGGCTAGGTTAGGGGAACTAGGATACTCTCAGGAGGTAATATCAACCTTATCACAAGCTCTAAGGAGCTCCACTGATGTCACCTATACTAGGATCTGGGAGAGGTTCGTGTCGTCGCAGCAAAGAGATTGGAATCCCATCTCAAATTCTTGAATTTCTTCAGTCAGGGCTTAACAAGGGCCCGGGCCCGGGTACCTTGAAGGTGCAAGTATCCGCCCTTTCAGCCATGACGGGTACTAGATGGGCTCTTCATCATCCGGTCACTCTGTTCCTCAGGGCCTGCGTAAGATCAGACCACCTAGGAGGCCAGCCTTTCCAACAGGGGATCTCTGTGTAGTACTCGAGGCCCTGTCCAATCCACCCTTTTCTCCATTCAACTTAGTCTCACCGTGGAACCTAGCTCTGAAGATGGCTTCCCATATTGCTATCACCTCAGCTAAGAGGACGTCGGAGATACAAGCACTTATGGCTACGGAACCCCTATTTAGTGTTCTCCCCTGACAGAGTGGTTCTGAAGCCCTCAGACCATTTTATCCAAGGGTAACTTCCTCCCTTCATTATAACCAGGACATCGTTCTTCCGTCTTTTACTAATGAGAGGGGCAAATCCCATGCCTAGGATGTCAAACCTACCATCTCCAGTTACTTCACAGCTACATCTCAGGAAGACTGATTCTGTCTTAATTATCCCACACGGGAGCAGACAAGGTCAGCCAGCTACCTCCCGTACCATTACCTCTTGGTTGTTAGGGCTATCGCGGAGACCTTTTCCATCCAGCAACTTACGACTCCTAAAGAGCATTAGGGCTCATTCGACAGGGGCAGTGGCCACTTCTTGGGCAGCATATTGCGGGATTTCACCGGAAACCATAGGCAGAGCAGCAACTTGGTCTTCCCAACACATCTTCATTTCTCACTACAGAGTGGATTCTGCTCTCCTGGCTACCGTCGACTTTGGCAGATCTGTTCTTAGAGCCAATTCCTCAGCGCTATAGAGAATAAATATTACTGTTTTCTTGCACCCTCCCGACTGGCGAGTTATTTCCCAGTGTGTGCTGCCATGAATGCGTCAGGAAAACGGAAAATTGTGTACTCACCTTTCCGTAATTTTCCTTTCCTGACGCATCTTCATGGCAGCACACAGATGCCCGCCCTGCTGTTTTATGATGATATATACAGAGAATGGTGCGGGGCGTCTCCTCTTCAAATTTATAGCTAACCAATCCTGTCAGGTTGTGGGGGCGGAGTCACAACCCAGTGTGTGCTGCCATGAAGATGCGTCAGGAAAGGAAAATTACGGAAAGGTGAGTATACAATTTTCCGTTTTGTATAAGTTTAACAGTTTACTTATATGTCTGGGAAAAATGTAAAAAAAATGCATTCTAAAAAAAAAAAAATGCATGCTGCAATACATTTACATTTCAAAACCAGTGAAAATGAAATATACTGTATATACCAAAGTGCATATATGGCAAAATTCACAGTAGCGTAACAATAACACCTAATTAATTCAGTGTTCAATACAAAAAATGTGATGATCGAATATATATATATAATATTCCATGTGCAAAGAAAATATAAAAAATATAAACATAAAAACACGTGTTTCTGTTTTAAAATGTTGCATACAAATATCCTCCTTCATATACCGTATTTATCGGCGTATAACACACACTCCAAGTTTAGGAGGGATGCTTAAGGCAAAAACTTAAATTTTAAAGCGGAGGTTCACCCAAAAAACAAGTATATAACATTACATTCAGTATACCTCAAACATGTACAGTATGTCGTTTTTTTTTAGGGGGGGGGGGGGGTACATACGGTATTATCAGTATTTTCCTCCCGGCTTCCGGGTACTCACTCCCACGGGACTGGGGTTCCTGTGCAGTGCCGCAATGTCATCTGGGACTTTGCCCATATGATTGACGTGCCTGAGAAAAACTCCCACCAACGGATAAGGCGCCTCATGACTTTCCGAAAATAGCCGAACTGCTATACGGTGCCTGCGCAGTCAGCTCTACGCGGCTCCTAGTCGGTGCGCAGGCGCCGTATAGAGCCAACTCGCAGTTCGGCTATTTTCGGAAAGTCGTGACGCGCCTTATCCACTGGTGGGAGTTTTTCTCAGGTACGTCAATCATATGGGCGAAGTCCCAGATGACATTGCGGCACTGCAAGCCGGGAGGAAAATACCGATAATACTGTATGTACACCCCCCCCCCCAAAAAAAAAAACGGCATACTGTACACGTTTGAGGTATACTGAATGTAATGTTATATAACTTGTTTTTTGAGTGAACCTCCGCTTTAAATGCCCATCAATGCAGCCTTATCAGTGTCCATCTGCAGCCTTGCCCATCCATCTGCTGCCTTGCCCAAACAAGGCTGTGTAAAATGTTTGCAAATCACAAGATTGCAGGACATACATACAGTGTCTTTGGCAGGTAGATCAAATCCCTGAGGGAACGAGCGCCGCTGAGATACACACAGCCAGATATCCTGTGTACTCTGCTCCTCTTGGCTCGTCTTGCAGTCCCGTCCCTTGACCCGGCTCCTATGATGGAAATAACAGGGGTTCAATGGCGGGAGGCGGGACTGGGCGTGACTGCGAGTGGAGCCGAGTACACAGTACACTCAGCTCTGTCTATTTCGGCGGTGTTCGTTCCCTCCGAGGCAGCCGTTCGTAAAACACGCACCTGCGATTTCCCCCTGATTTTAAGGGGGAAAAGGTGCGTGGTATACACTGACAGATACGGCATATTGCCAAAATATAGTCTGCTACATTTCTTTGGTAGCAATAACCCAAATCCGTGTATATCATTTAGCGTGTGTGAAATTTTGAGTCTACAAACTATGATATATGTATTTATAAATGCCCTAAAATGCCAGGACGGTACAAATACACCCCCCCCCCCCCAATTGATGCCTTTTTTTATGTAGACAGTTCAAGGTATTTAGTAAGAGTCATCGCAAGTTTTATTGAAATGTAATTATTTTTTTGTCACAATTTTTGGGAAATTTTTTAAATAATATTTGTATTTAGATACCATTATTTCTGGTATCTATACCTGTCACAGCGGCCAGATACCAAGCACCACAATCTGTGCGCCAGTGTGCATGAGCATCGCAATGCACTGGTACATCTTGGTGCCTGCTCAAGCCTCTGGCCAGCAGTAAAATTACTGTTGGCTGGATCAGCAAGTGGTTAAGGAAAAAGCTCTGAAAAGTATGAAAATTATGACAATCTTTAACATATCTTCACTCTTTATCTTGCTAAGGAAGCTTATTTGAAACAAAAACATATGTAACCAATATGGGTCCTAGCGTCTTGGTAGAAGAGATACAAAACCTTTGTTCGTATTCAATTCTTACAAAAATTCATGTCTACTAGATGTCCTCAAACATGATTAATCCAATCAACTAAACAATTGATTTACAAGGATAAAAACTTAGGCCCGGATTCTCGTATGAGTTACGCCGGCGTATCTCCAGATACGCCGTCGTAACTCTGAGTCCGAGCCGTCGTATCTATGCACCTGATTCTTAGAATCAGTTACGCATAGATTTGTATTAGATCCAACCGGCGTAAGTCTCTTACGCCGTCGTATCTTAACTGCATATTTACGATGGCCGCTAGGGGCGTGTACACTGATTTACGCCTAGAAATATGTAAATCAGCTAGATACGCGAATTCACGAACGTACGCCCGGCCGACGCAGTACAGATACGCCATTTACGTTAGGCTTAAAGTTACCCCTGCTATATGAGGCGCAGATGCGGCGTACCAATGTTAAGTATGGACGTCGTTCCCGCGTCAAATTTTGAAAATTTTACGTTGTTTGCGGAAGTCGTTCGGGAATAGGGCTGGGCGTCATTTACGTTCACGTCGAAAGCATTGGCTTCTAAATCGTCATTTACGTGGGGTCACATTTGAATTAGGCGGGCTTACGCCGGCCTATTTACGCTACCCCGCCGCAACTTTGGTTTGACAATATGGCACTTGCTTGTCAAAGTTGCGTAGGCGTAACGTAAATAGGATACGTTACGCCCGCACAAAGATACACACTTCTACGTGAATCCGGGCCTTAGTGCGGTGATTGAAATAAAGACTTTTAGGGAGTGGGTTCATGTTTTCTTCTTTTCTTTTACTTAAACCTCTTCAGCAAAGTTTCAGTCTAATAAGACATAAAAAATTGGACTTCATTACAGGGAGGAGCGAAAGATGATGTCTCCCTTTCTGCGTATGTGACCATGGCTCTAATAGAGGCCGGTGTATCTCTGAAAGTAAGTGATCATCAACATTTAAAAATATTGTTACATTCCTGTATATGTTGTTCCTAACCAAGAGAAAAAGTGATCTTGCAAAGTTACTTCCGAGCACAACACCTTTTTTTTCAAACAATCGCTTAATAGTAGGTAGATATGTGCATTCCCGTTCGTACGAATGTTATTTTGTACGAAAATGTTCATTTTCGTACCCGCGGAATAAGCACCAAAATACGAAAACAACGGGATTAAGAATTATCCGACGAAAATACGACAAAACGAAAACGGCAAAAGAACGAAAATGACATCTATAACAAAAGATTTGCATTCTGTATTTTGAATTCCTTTTTTCTGTTCGTATTTTAGATTCAAAATACAGAATGCAAATCTTTTGTTATAGATGTCATATAACAATACGACTGCAAATACCAAAAGAAAAAGGATTCAAAATACAGAATGCAAATCTTTTGTTATAGATGTCATTTTCGTTTTTTTGAATGGGCAGTGAGTGTAGTTAGTGAAGCAGCTTCTCTTTTGTGCTGAGTAGTACAGTAAAGCCAAATAAACTTTTCTGTGGATTTTCATCTGAAGGGAGATCAGTTGGCCAGACTTTTGAACCCAAAAATGGTTTTCTGATGGAGTTTAAAAACAAACGAATTTTCTGAGAACGAACGGAAAACGATCGTTTTTATGTTTGTTGTTAAAGTCTGACCAAGTGTATGGGGCTTAACAATAGTTAATATGGATGAGCCGCGTGTTGAAAGTGCAGCGAATCCCGCGATATATTTACGAAAGTACAAAATGACGAAAATCCTTTTTCTGTTCGTATTTTCAGTCGCATGTTCATATGACATCCACAACAAATTGTTATAGATGTCATATGAACATACGACTGAAAATACGAACAGAAAAAGGAATTCAAAATACAGAATGCAAATCATTGACGAAAATTCACGAAAATGATTGTCTAACAAGTAACGAACATGAATTAAACAGAATAATGAACCATCCCGCATGTACGAAAATAAAACGGTAACGAAAATACGAAACGATCGGAATACGAAAAAATCTCGCCGTACGAAAAACGAACGGGAACGAACAGGAAAACGGGCGTCTTACAAAAAACGAACGGAAACGAACCCACGGAACGATACGAAACGGAACATGTCTAATAGTAGGTATTGCTATAATGTGTGTACAGTTTGCCACTGGTGTTTCATATTAATTCCAGTACTTGTTAGACTGTAACACATCACCCCTGAACATGGGTGAACAACTGGGCTTGAAGCAGCTCCCTTCCATGTTGTGCTATGTAATAAATCTATGCCTAAGCCGAAAATCAGATATGACCTTTAGTGGGGTAGTAGTAGAAAGGACTATACATATTGACAAAAAAGGTGAATGTTAATATTTTTACCGAATGAAAATTGGGCATGATCTCCACTTTTTGGTTAAATTTGATTTTAACATCAGATTCATTATGCATCTTTATCCTCTTGATTACTCTTCCAAATTTTAAATCAAGAAATACTGAGATTTCATATTAGTTTAATTTATTTCTAGGATCCTCTGGTCAAAGACGCAGTGTCCTGTCTGCGGGAGGCTTCTGCGAATGTGACCAATGTATACACTTTGGCTCTGCTGGCCTACACCTTTACACTGTGCCGAGAGACAGAACTCAGGGCGGCTGTATTGGACAAACTGGAGGAAAAAGCTATAAGAGAAGGTGAGGAATAGATTTACTAAAATGATTCTAGGCAGAATCATTGTATACAATAACTGATTTTTTTTTAAGTTTGTTTTTAAAAATCAAGTTTATTCAAATACAATCCTTCTTCTGTTGGGGCTGAAACTAAGTGCACTGATTATTAAAAGGGAGAAATAATCAGATACAAAGATAATTACCCTGTAAGTGGAAAACCTATTAAAAGGTTGCCTTGTGTACACCCTGGGACACAGACATCTGTCACACACGCTGCTCCGTGGCCTTCTGCTTTGACTGCAGTGCTTGTCTATTGGCGGCGTTACCGGCTTAAACATTTCCATAATTGGATTCACATGTTGTATATGGTGGCCACTATCTGCTGTCCCAGTAAGCCTGAGACCATCTTAATTAGTCTTTTTGAGCTGTGCAGTTTGCCTGGGATTTTCTAACCCTGCAATCCACGGACCATTCGTTTGACCTTTATCGGTCACCTAAGATCCCTGGTGCTGTGTGTGAAAATTCCTGCCAAAACTCCACTTTCGACGTATGCTGTCGTTTACTGTGCATCATATATGCCTTATGGATACTTCCGTTGAGGACCATCTGTCATATACAAATCTGTTTTTCTGCTAAACATGCATTCCTCGTCTTCGTCCTGAAGAAGCCCCACGGCGAAACGTGCGTTGGCGACTTCTGAGGAATATACAGTGGCTAATAATAATAATCTTTTGTAATATTATTTTGTATTATTGTTTTGTATCTATATGCTATTAAATTAAACTTTTTTAACCTACTTCCTTGGCCTGAAAGTCTGACCATCAATGTCCACTCGTTAGATATTGTTTTTTCTCTTTTTTACTATTAAAAGTGGGATTTAGGCCAATTATATATTGTTTATGTTTATACTTTTTAAAAGTTATATTTTATCAAGTATAACATAAGTAGACATGTGCAATTTTTTTAGTTACGAATACGTAATTTTCGTAATTTTAGTTGATTCGTTAACATACGAATGAACGAACGGTTTAGCGCAATTAATAACGAATAACAATATTTTCAAAATAACGAATATGGAAAACAACGAAGATACGAAAGAAGAAAGAAACGAAAACATAGAAACAACGAAAATACCGAACCCAAAAAAAAAAATTATTACGAAAAACAAAATGAACGAAAATGCAAATTTACTAATATTCGAAGACCGAAAAGAAAACAACCGAAATGCCGAACAAAGAATAAAAAACGAAAATCAAAACTAACAAAAAATAAATTACGAATCTTCGGAAAACGGAAATGAAAACAACGAAAATACGAAATAATGTAAATTAGCTTTCGTTAGTACTGAAATATTTCTGGACATTGACCAATAGCCACTGAGCGCTGTCCCTTTCCTCTGAAGAGGTTTGTTCCTTCCCCCAATGAGCTTCTTTCTCATTACCTCCTGGCTCCTTGTGTCTTTTTCTGTGTTAGACTGCAGTGCATCTAATTTCTAGATTTGTATTTGTAATATCTGACATATTTTAGTTTTCTTCTACGTCAGACTTCATTCTAGACAGGGTGTGTGTGCTAACTAAGACAGTCAAGTCAATCACCGTAAAGTACGAATTACAAAATGACGACGAGTAGTGTGTTGAATAAACGTAAAATGTATTCAGAATTACGAATGCAATAAAATCTACAAAAGTACGTTTTTACAATCAAAGGAAATTGGACACGAAAATACGAATGATCATAAATCAACGAATATATATTTTTTACGAAAATACGAACGCGGCATGATGGAAAATATAATGTAAATACGAATAGCAAAACAACGAAAATTAAACCAACGTAAAAACGAAGGAACAAATAAAATCATTTTAAAAATACCAACGCGGCAGAATACAACATATAACGAAAATACGAATCTCGATTCAACGAAAAATAAACTAACAGAAAAAAAACAGAAACGGTAAAAAAAGTGTTACGAAAATACTAAAGAGTACGAATACGATAACTAACGTCTTACGAAATTACGACTCGTTACGAATCACGATAAACGAACAGAAACGAAACAGAAATAAACAAAAATTTTTGCTGTGCACATGTCTAAACATAAGTTGCTGAGCTAAACAATAAAAATAATAAAGATAGTGAAAACAGTGTCTATATATAAACATCTCATATTAGTCTCCAAACCCCCAAAAAAACAATGTAAGTGAACACAGTCTCTTTAAGTGAATATCCAATGGGAGTGAATAAATATTTTGAATAAATATTTTGTGAATTTTCACCCAGGTTCACCTCCACCTTGAATCATGTGAAATGCTTGCTTACCAAAGATCTAGACTCTAAATTATATGAGTCGAGTGATACACAGAAGATCTGTTCAGTTCCCACAGTTTAGGCTGAATAGGATAGTGTCATGGCTGGCAATGAAAATCATCCCAACTCACAAACCATAGGGGGGGAAAAAAACAGTCCACATAGTGTAAAACTGTATGATATTTCATTAAAAGAAAATGATGCTAAGAACTCCAGATAAAATCCAGCATGTAAAAAATCAATGGTTCGGCATGCCCCCGAGGATGTCAATTCTGACGAAACACGCAGGGCGGAGTCCATGTCTGTGATGTTACCACGCAAGTCGAGCCTGTCTAAATGTGGACTCGTTTCTGGAAACCATTGATTTTTTACATGGAGGATTTTATCTGGAGTTACATTATATAGTCAAAAGTATGTGGACATCCCTGCAAATTATTGGAGTTTAGGCAATTCCAGTAATGATTACTGTCAAAGCTGAACCATACAGTATAAATATATTTTCGACAACTGTCTCCCTGCCCTGAACTAGCCCTTCTTAATATAAGTATTGATAACTACCCAAAGAACTACAGACAGGTAGTAATGCACATACTTCTAGCAGCCAGGTCTCTAAATCCTAAGGCGGTGGAAGTCAACATTAGTTCATATGAACCAAACTAACGTAAAACCTCTACTTTTCAGCTCACTATCAGCTGACGCTTAAATATGTTTTCTGAAATTGTACTTAATAATCGTAACACAATTGAGTACTGTACCTTCTGTATCCACTTTACTACTGTTGATCTGCAACTGTTGACCCCGTACAAACGTTTTATACAAAAAAAATTGTACTAATTTCTTGTTAAAGTGGAGGTCCACCAAATTTTTTTTCTTAAGTCAGCAGCTACAAATACTGCAGCTGCTGACTTTTAAAATAAGGACACTTACCTGTCCAGCGTACCCGCGATGTCGGCACCCAAAGCCGATCTCTGTTTCGGCTCATGGGTGCTGCCGCCGCCATCTTCGGCAAGGGAATCAGGAAGTGAAGCCTTGCTGCTTCACTTCCTGGTTCCCTACAGCACGTGTGGGACTTATCGCTGCTGTCTTCTGGGACCGTGTGTGTGACCGTGTGTGTGACCCAGAAGACAGCGGGCGGCGCCGGACATGACATAGACCCCAGCAGAGAGGTATCTGCTCCCCCTCCCCCTGAAAGGTGCAAAATGTGACACTGGAGGGAAGGAGGATTCCGGACAGCGGAGGTTCCATTTTTGTGTGGACCTCCGCTTTAAACTGTTGAAGGCTCTTTTCTGTTCTAACACCAGTATACAAAACCAGGTGCTTTCCAGCTTGAGTATTTGACTTAAGCAATACTCTTTTGGCTGAATAGGAACAAATTCCTACAGGCGCTCTCCATAACCTGTGTTCTTCCCACTATTCTCAATGGATTTCCCTTATCGTACATTTTAGTCTACATTTCAAAATATAATGGTAGGCATTCGCAAAAGAGTGAAGGCTGTTATAGCCACAAAAAAGCTGCCCACCCCTTATTAATACTCATGGTTTTATTATGGGATGTACAATAAACTCATCGTCAAGTGTTACCAATAGGGATGAGCTTCGAGTTCGAGTCAAACTCATGTTCGACTCGAACATTGCCTGTTCGCTGAACAGCGAACAATTTGGGGTGTTCGTGGCAAATTCGAAAAGCCGCAGAACACCCTGGAAAAGTCTATGGGAGAAATCTAAAGTGCTAATTTTAAAGGCTAATATGCAAGTGTTTGGGGACCTGGGTCCTGCCCCAGGGGACATGTATCAAAGCAAAAAGTGTCATTTCTGAAGGATAACAAGTGCTCCCGAAAAAACTGCAGTTTTTAAAACTTTTTTTTGCATTGATACATGTCCCCTTGGGCAGGACCCAGGTCCCCAAACACTTTTTAGGACAATAACTTGCATATTAGCCTTTAAAATTAGCACTTTAGATTTCAAACGTTCGAGTCCCATAGACTTTAATGGGGTTCTAAAGTTCACACAAACTTTTGGTCTGTTCGCAAGTTCTGGTGCGAACCGAACGGGGGGGTGTTCGGCTCATCCCTAGCCACCAACATTTTGGCCATATAGTATTTGACAAAGGATTAGCAGAGAATTGTGGTTTGAGAGAACTGATGTCTATTTTCAGACCTTCTCTCTAAAACCTTGGACTGAGCCATACAAGGTGGTGACGGAGGGGGGAGGGGGAGAAGGAGATGGAGAATTGACTCATTAATTAGGTATAGTTGTCAAAACCAACTCTAGCTTTGATGTGTCAGAATTTTCTATAAATGCCAGTTGCATTATCTCCTTTAGTCCTGGCTGATGCCAAATAAAAGTCTACAGAGATCCTGCACAACCTATAATAAGGTGCTATGTTCAGTTTTTAGAGAAAGACAAGATGTAATTATGTGGTGTCATCATATTTACAGATGGACAGCTCCACTGGGCACGGGATACCACTCCTCCCATTCAAGATTCATACTGGCACAGAGCCCCATCTGCTGAAGTGGAAATGAACGCCTATGTCCTCCTGGCTATACTCTATGATCCTAAACCTGACCTGGGCAAATCTACAGAGATTGTGAACTGGCTGAGCAAACAGCAGAACCCCTATGGAGGCTTCTCATCTACACAGGTGACTGATAACTTTATAATGCATTACATATCTAATTTTCACTTAATGGGGTTGTAAAGGTAAAAAAAAAAAAAAAAAAAAATCCTAAATAGCTTCCTTTACCTTAGTGCAGTCCTCCTTCACTTACCTCATCCTTCCATTTGGCTTTTAAATGTCCTTATTTATTCTGAGAATTCCTCACTTCCTGTTCTTCTGTCTGTAACTCCACACAGTAATGCAAGGCTTTCTCCCTTTTGTGGAGTGTCATGCTTGCCTCCTCCCTTGAGGGGGCGAGCAGGATAGTCAGGACGCCAACTTACACACAGCTCCTTTCTCTATCTGCAACGTAGAGAGCGTCCTGACTCTCCTACTCGCCCGCTCCCCCCTCAAGGGAGGGGGCGAGAACGACACTCCACATCAGGGAGAAAGCCTTGCATTATTGTGTGGAGTTACAGGCAGAAGAACAGGAAGTGAGGATTTCTCAGAAGAAATAAGGACATTTAAAAGCAAAATGGAAGGATGAGGTAAGTGAAGGAGGACTGCACTAAGGTAAAGGAAGCAATTTAGGATTTTTTTTTTTACCTTTACAACCCCTTTAATAAAAAATGTATTCATTTTTGATGTACTTTGGTTTAAACTAAGAGGAGAACAAAGCAACTTCTCAATTAACCTCATATGTCCCTTTCCCCGTAGTGGTTGAAGCAATGATAGTCTCATACCTAAATGTTAACCCTATTTCCATGGGCTCCGTCAGATAAACAAAATGGTAGGGGATCACTGCGAAGATGAGTATCAGAGGGCCGGTAGGCTTTCAAGAGAACCCTTTACTATGCCCTAAATGGCCAAAGTGATAATTTTTTTTTAAAGACTAAATGTTTGAAAAAGATGGCCTTTAATTAGAAACACTGGCCCAGATTCAAGTAGAATTGCGCGATATTTGCGGGGGAGCAGGGCAACGATTTTGCCCTGCGCCCCCGCAAATATTTTGCGCTGCCCTCGATTCATGGAGCAGTAGCTCCGTGAATTGCGAGGGCGCGCCGGCAAATTTGCCCGGCGTAAGCGCGTGCAAGTTAAATGATCCCGCCGGGGGCGAGAATCATTTAAATTTGGCGCACTCCCGCGCCGCGCTTACAGCGCATGCTCCGTCGGGAAACTTTCCCGACGTGCATTGCGGCAAATGACGTCGCAAGGACGTCATTTGCTTCTAAGTGAACGTGAATGGCGTCCAGCGCCATTCACGTTTCACTTACGCAAACGCCGTGAAATTCAAATTTCACGGCGCGGGAAGGCCGGCTATACTTTAGCATTGGCTGCCCCTACTATTAGAAGGGGCAGCCTTGTGCTAAAAGTAGCCGTACGGAAACTCCATACCTGGCTTGCGCGGGCCTGCGCAAGCTTGTGAATCAGTGGTAGTATGCACAAGAATGCAGCCTAAAATCTGCGAGGCATAAGAGCCTTATGCCGAGCAGATTTTAGCCTGCAGTCGGTGTAACGAGGTTCCTGAATCAGGAGCACTCGTTACACCGGAGCAAGTAAGCACTTGCGCTGCGTAACCTATGGTTGCGCGGGCGCAAGTGCTTCTTGAATCTGGGCCAATATGTTAGTTGCCGGAACTGAGCACAATCCAAAATCTGCTACCTCATTAGAGGAAGGTTTTGATTATGAGATGAAGGCCTTCACAAACATTATTTTCTTATTCCATGTAGGACACAGTCGTAGCTCTCCAAGCTCTGGCCAAGTATTCAGAGCTCACGTTTAGTGATAAGGGCGATGTGACTGTGACTGTCAGTGCCAGCTCAGGATTTCTGGAGAAGTTCCATGTAGACAAGCACAACCGCCTCCTCCTTCAAAAAGCATCGCTACCGGCTGTTACCGGAGATTACACGTTGTCTGCCACAGGAAACGGCTGTGTTTTCGCACAGGTAAGAGGAAATCAACCCTCGGCCTTCCCTTTTCTTGTGTATAGTCATCCTCAAACTCGAATTTTCTCTTCTCACCTCACAGGCAGTTATGAGATACAACGTCCCTCCACCCAAAAGGGACACCAGCTTTTCATTAAAGGTGACAACACTTTCAAACAGAGAGTGTCTGGGGGATCCAGTGACAAATTTTGAGATTCACATCAGTGCTACGTGAGTTGTATTATTGTTTTCCATTATTAATCGGAGGGGACGCAGTTAGGCCTCATTCACACGGACGGACCGTGTTTGTACTTTGGAGATTTTTTCCCGATGGACTTGTGTCCACACGATCGGATAATCCAACATCACACATTTGTTGGCGGAAATTTTTAAAGCATGTTACCCCACATTTGTCAGTGGAAAATCCGACAACAATTGTCCGATGGAGCATGCAAACGGTCGGATTTTCCGTCAACAGCCTGTCATCACACAATTCCCGTCGTAAAATCTGATCGTGTGTACGAGGCAAGAACCAGCAAGAAAACTGCTGGCAGAGCTTTCTTGCCGAGTAAACTGAGCGTGTGTACGAGGCTTTGAGGTTTCTCGTCAAGAAAACTGCCCAGAATCTCGACGAGAAAAATAGAGAACCTGCTCTCTAATTTCTCGTTGTGATTCTCGGCAGTGTTTTCCTGCCGAGAAACCCGAGCATCTGTATACTTACCTGTTGCCGTGGAAACCCGCACATGCTCGAAATGACTTTGACGCATGCGCGGTAGCTTCCTAGGCATAGGTAGGGTGTAGCAAGAGGTTGGCCATGGCATTGAATGTGAGGAGTGCATGCTCGTCGTACGCGGTGACGTCACCGCGTTCCTGCCATTCAAAAGAACGGCGGTTCTTTTGAATGGAGTGTCTGTACACTCGGGCGGCAAGAGATTCTTGCCAAGAATCTCGTCAGGAAAAACAATCTTTTTTTTTCCGTGACGAGATTCTGCCCCGTGAGTACAGGGCTTAAACTCACTCAACCGAAGATGTATTTGTGTTTGCGTTACTGGTGGAAAGATTTTGTCTCACTTCTTGTACAGACGGGATCTCAGACTTTTTGGTGAGATATCCCTGAACCTAAGCACCCAGTCCCCCCATAATGGAGGGGGGGGGGGTTGGGGGGCGCTATTAAAAGGAAGCCACTGTGCACAGATCAACCTGGTATTTTTCCATAAATGGTTCCTCTCCAGGTTACCAGATCACATCACACACAGAAATGATAGCTGATAGCTAACCCATTGTGTGGCACCTGCTTGCTTAATAGGTGTTGCTGCTGTTGGAATCTAAGGGCCAGATTCACCAAAGAGATGCGACGGCGTATCTCCTGATACGCCATCGTATCTCTGTGTTAGGGCCGTCCTAACTATGCGACTGATTCATAGAATCAGGTTACGCATAGCTAGCCCTAAGATCCGACAGGTGTAATTGAATTACACTGTCGGATCTTAAGAATGCAATTCTAGGCCGGCCGCTAGGTGGCGAGGCCATTGCGGCCGGCGTAGAATATGCAAATGAATACTTACGGCGATCCCCGAACGTCCGAACGGCCCGTCAATCTAACTGTACGTCGTTTCCGTCTAATTGCGTCACGTAAAATTAGGGCTTAGCCCTAGTTGTCCTAAGCCATGTTAAGTATGGCCGTCGTTCCCACGACGAAATTTAAAAATCAACGTCGTTTGCGTAAGACGTCCGTGAATGGCGCTGGACGCCATTTACGTTAACGTCTAAGCAAATGACGTCGGTGCGACGTCATTTAGCGCAATGCACGTCGGGTAATTTACCAGACGGAGCATGCGCAGTTCGCTCGGCGCGGGAATGCGCCTAATTTAAATGGTGCCCGCCCCATTTGAATTGGGCGGGCTTGCGCCGAGCGCATTTACGATACACCGCCGCAAGTTTACAGGTAAGTGTTCTGAGAATCAGGCACTTACGCTGTAAACCTGCGGCGGTGTAACGTAAATTACATACGTTATGCTGCCCAGGAGCAACGTAATTATATGTGAATCTGGCCCTATATGCCTAAAAATTATTCTAAAGTATTAAGGGGCATGACAGGGTATTTCACTCTAGACCTGTATTTTATTTATTTATTTATTTATGTTTTACTTTCACAGTTACACTGGAACCAGGGAAAGAACTAATATGGTTGTTATAGAGGTGAAGATGCTGTCTGGATACATTCCGGTCAAGAGTACAGTGAGAAAGGTAAGGATGGCTACTGACAAAAATATTCTATTAGCATGCATTAAAGTGGTTGTAAACCCTCACATATACCCAGTGAAGTGAACAGCCTCAGGTGATACACAGAGATCAAACAAATCCTCCTACATATGTGTTACTTGTTTATCTGCGGTCTTCCCCTCTCTACACAATTTCAAAAGTGCAGACCTTGTTAAAAATCTTTCTTTATCTGTCAGCAGCATAGAGGAGAGGGTAGAGAGAGCTGATTGGAGGAAAGGCATACACCCCCCCCTCCACACAGCAGAAGAACTGTGTTGTAAATACACCATCTCCATTCTGAGCACTCCCCCCTCCCGACACAAATGTATCTCATGTGTCGGAAAAACTTTTCAGAAGTGACTCATGCCGATAACAGAGGAACAAAGCATTAGAGAGAAACAACACTCAGAGCTTTGGAGAGAGATAAGTAAACACTACAGATATATGTGTTTTGCAAAGATTCCATGACTCAGGTTTTTAACCACTTTAAGATAAAAAAGTTTAGTGTTTAAAGGGTTTGTAAACCCTCGTGTTTTTTCACCTTAATGCATCCTATGCAGACCTCGTCAAGGCTCTCTGTGTACTGCAGTCCTAACTCTAAAATTTAAAGTCTCCTCAGTGGAAGCACATGCATGCTGATGGATAGATAAAGGGCAGGTGACTGGAGGTAGCCCAGCCCTCCTTAAAGGGGCAGGAGCACACTAAACACCCAGCACATAGAAGCAAAGGTGCTAGTGCGTTGCCTGACCACAATGACATAAATACAAAAAACAAATGTCACTGCCCCTACCTATGATTGGCCATGCGTCGTATGACCTTACAATCATCTGCTTGAAGAAAAAAATTCTCCCCAAGATATCACGGAAAAGTCATTTTTTTTTTCAGGCAAGATGAGGCGCATGATGACATTGGCGTCCAGCCCATTCCTTCTCCACTGAGCCATCAATGACATCATATGCCTCATCTTGCATATGCTTTGTACCAGAATTTTTTTATTTATTTTAACAGAAAAATTGTGAGGGGAAAGCGGGTAAGTACTACTAACTTTATTAGTTTTAGTTAGTAGAATGTATTATGTTATATTATAAAATGTCACTGCCCTTACCTATGACTGGTCTATACAGTAAGGAGCACTGGAAAAGGCGTGTATGCATACAAAAACAACATAGAATATCCAAACTCAAACTTACCGACCGATCAGCAACCAACCAAATTCACCTGTCTAACAGTATGCGTTAAAAACAGAGGTTTAGTTGCAGTACACAGAGAGCCTTGACAGGGCAGGCAGCTTACACATGCATTTACAAATGCGTGCAACTAAACCTCTGTTTTTAACGCATACAGTTAGACAGGGGAATTTGGTTGGTTGCTGATTGGTCGGTAAGTTTGAGCTTGAATATTCTATGTTGTTTTTGTATGCATATGTGCCTTTTCCAGTGCTCCTTACTGTATAGACCAGTCATAGGTAAGGGCAGTGACATTTTATAATATAACATAATACATTCTACTAACTAAAACTAATAAAGTTAGTAGTACTTACCCGCTTTCCCCTCACAATTTTTCTGTTAAAATAAATAAAAAAATTCTGGTACAAAGCATATGCAAGATGAGGCATATGATGTCATTGATGGCTCAGTGGAGAAGGAATGGGCTGGACGCCAATGTCATCATGCGCCTCATCTTGCCTGAAAAAAAAAATGACTTTTCCGTGATATCTTGGGGAGAATTTTTTTCTTCAAGCAGATGATTGTAAGGTCATACGACGCATGGCCAATAAGAGATGCAAAGGTTGTGATGTGCTGCATACTGATGACAATTTTTGTTAAGGTGGAAAGGTCCACTTTAACTTGGCTAAATTCATTAAGCTGAAATGTAAGTTTAGAATTTATTTCACAGTTATGATCCAACTACCAGGACAAATACTAACCCAACACCACCACCAAATGGTAACAGGAGACTTTAACACTTTTTTTTTATTATTATTATTTGAATATCAAGATATGGTATTGTTTTTTTTTTCCACAGATGCAGGACAAACTGATACAGAGAAGTGAAATACAGACGGACATGGTCACCTTATATCTGAATGAGGTTTGAATGCCTTTTTTCATCTACCTATTGAATTGAGATGGTAGCTATATGATGCATCCTCTCTGCAGCATGATTGTGACATACTTGTAGCCAGGTGCAGTTTACTTTCTCCACTGCAGGTGGCGCTCTTCAAGAGGAAGTCAAGAGAAACATGGTTCCTCTATGGTTTCCTGGGGAAGCTATCCCATTGGATGCTGCCACTCCATGTGACTCTAGCAGCCATCTTAGGTCAGGCAGAGCCTTTTTAAGGCCCTGGCTCCCAAGTTTGGTACACATTTTGCGAGTTGGTAGAGTAGGGACAGGTACTTCGTCTGGTAGGGACAGAACTAGTGGCAGGAAAAGGTTCCTGACGAGGAGGGAAAATGTAGGGCTCACAACTTCTCTGGCATCTACCTGCTTGGGTACAAGACAGCCAGGCCACATTCTGCCCCTCTCAAATAGGCTCTTACAGTTTAGTTGAATCCTGCTTTCTACTCGCTGTTAGAACCGTGAGTGTTCCCAGTTGGGTTGCCTTCCAACTGGATTATTTGTGAACTGTCTTTGCATTATTTCAACAAAAAAGTTCTTTCGTCGCACTAGGACTGTGTGTGCTGCACTGGACCTACATACAAATGCATCTAATTTGAATCTCATTGTGCAGTCAGCAGAAACTTGCATGGCCAGTGTGTTGTCATATTCTGCTCCCTATCGCAGAATGCTGCGGAAGTCACGTGGCGGGCAACTGCGCATTCGCAATGCGCTCCAACGGCAAATGTGATGCGTTCCACAGGATTTACGACACTACCCTTCAGTGAACCCATCACAATTTGTCACGGAAGTGACGTATTACCATAGACGGAGCGGGGGGAGAGAGAGAGAGACACATTCAGAGCGAGAGAGAAATAGAGATATACAGATACTGAGATACATTCAGAGCGAGAGAGAGATTGTGTACATATATTTTATATAAGGGAAGTAATGCACATAGGGGAGGAAATCCCCTCCCTGAGCCCCGGTTCTCTCTCAGTATCTATATATCTGTATCCCTGACCGGGTCATTTTTGGTCCTCAAATGGTTAATATTGCTATAATTTTTCAATTCAACAATTAAAACTGACAACATTTCCAAAACCCTACTCAAAAGGAAAAAATGGCAAGAGATATACACTTTAAATACAGCATAAAATCACTCGTTATTGTATTCATTAACTTGTTCATTAATAAGTCTTCATCTTGAAGTACATCTGTCACACATTTGTATCATCTATCACACCTGATATTATTCTGCAACTGGTAGAAACCAAACTGTTACCAACCTTTCCTTTGTATCTGCGATTTTGTCTTGTTCTTCGATGTTATCAAGCGCTGTAAAATTATTTTTCTTATAGGTGGGACATGATCCTATAAATCTTTCCTTTTTGGTGGAACAGGACATTGAGGTCAAGGATCTGAAACCAGCCACAGTAAAAATATACGACTATTATGAGACAGGTAATGGCGTTCTCATGTTTGGTCACCATTATCATTCTCGTGACCGCTTTTTTTTTTAAATAATGACCCATTAAAGGGATTGTAAAGGTAATTTTGTTTTCCCCTAAATAGCTTCCTTTACATTAGTGCAATCTTCCTTCACTTACCTCATCCTTCCATTTTGCTTTCAAATGTCCTTATTTCTTCTGAGGCCCCGTACACACGAGAGGATTATCGGCTGGAAACGGTCCTCCGGACCGTTCCCGCGGATAAATCCTCTAGCGGATTTTGATCTGATGGTTGTACTAACCATCAGATCGAAACCCCCTTGGAATCCATCCGCGGTGACGTGTCGCGCCGTCGCCACGATGATGACGCGGCGACGTGCGCGACGCTGGAAGGTAATGACTTCCCACGCATGCGTCGAATCATTACGACGCATGCGAGGGAGGGGATCGGACGGATTGATCCGGTGAGTCTGTACAGACCACCGGATCAATCCGCTGGACAGGATTCCAGCGGATAGATTTCTTAGCATGCTAAATCCATCGGCCCGAAAAATATCCATGGATAAATATCCGCTGGGCCGTACACACCACAGGATCTATCCGCTGGAATTGATCCGCGGATAAATACCAGCGGATAGATCCTCTCGTGTGTACGGGGCCTCAGAAATCCTCACTTCCTGTTCTTCTGTCTGTAACTTCACACAGTAATGCAAGGCTTTCTTCCTGGTGTGGAGCCTCTTGAGGGGGCGAGCAGGAGGGTCATGACATTCTACTTTGCAAATAGAGAAAGGAGCTGTGTGTTAGTGGGTGTCCTGACACTCCTGCTCCCCCCTCCCCCTCAAGAGGCTTTCTCCACACCAGGAAGAAAGCCTTGCATTACTGTTCCTATCAGAAAATCCGCTCGTCTTTATGCAATTCCGATGCGCAATAAAAAATGCATGCTCAGAATCAAGCAGAAGAGCCAAAATGGCTATTGAACTTCATTGATCTCGGATCGTTGTACATCTTGTACGTCACTGCGTTCTTGACAGTTGGAATTTCCGACAAGATTTGTGTGACGTTTGTATGCAAGACAAGTTTGAGCCAACATCTGTCAGAAAAAATCCACGGTTTTCTTGTCAGAATTTTCAATCGTGTGTACGCGGCATAAGAGTTTGTTTTTGGTGGAGGATGATGAAATAATGGTATGGTATGAAATCACCCCTTCTATATCACACACTCATTACTGATTGGAGTGTCTGTCTTATGTATCTTGTTTATGTCTTTGATGGCATTTTAAATGTTCTTCTTTTACCTTCCAGATGAACAAGCAGTGACAGAATACAACCATCCCTGCAACACAGGTAATGATGTAAGATTTGTGTATTTAGATGGGTAAAACAATTTAAAGACTCATTTTTTTTTATATTGTGAAAGATAATGTTACGCCGAGTAAATTGATGCCCAACATGTCACGCTTCAAAGTTGCGCCCGCTCATGGAATGGCGACAAACATTTACCTTTAAAAATCCTTTTTTCTTGATTTAATAAATATCACAATTTAAAAAAAAAAAAAAAAAACATTTAGCCAGATTCAGAAAGACTTACGACGGCGTATCAGTAGATTGTTTCTCAAACTGAGATACGCTTCTCTGTTGCTAAGATACGACCGGCGTAAGTCTCCTACGCCGTCGTATCTTAGCTGCATATTTACGCTGGCCGCTAGGGGCGTGTACGTTGATTTACGCCTAGAATATGTAAATGAGCAAGATACGCCGATTCACGAACGTACGTACGTACGCCCGTCGCAGTAAGATACAACGTTTACGTAAGACATACGCCGGCGTAAAGATAAACCACCAAAAAGTTGGCGCAGCCCATGCAATGTATGGACGACGGAACAGCCGTCGTATTTAACGTCGTTTGCGTAAGCGTACGTGAATGGGGCTGGGCGTAGGTTACGTTCACGTCGAAAGCATTGAGCCGACGTTGTGACGTAGGGAGTATTTGCAACGTGATTCTGAGCATGCGCGCGCATGTGCCGTAAGAACGGCCTTCATTTACATGGGGTCACGATTCATTACCATACAACACGCCCCCTACCTGCCTATTTTGAATTAGGCGGGCTTACGCCGGGCCATGTGCGCTACGCCGACGTAACTTAGGAGGCAAGTGCTTTGTGAATACTGTACTTGCCTCACTATGTTACGTCGGCGTAGTGCAAATGGGATGTGCTACGCCGACCTAAAGAAGCGCCTGAATCCGGCTAATATTTTTTCCCTCAGTTTAGACCTATATGTATTCTTCTAGCTATTTTTGGTAAAAGAAAAATCGCAATAAGCGTTTATTAAATTTGCGCAAATGTTATAGCATCTACAAAATAAGGGATAGATTTATGTCATTTTTTTTACTAGTAATGGCGGCAATCTGCGATTTTTATTGTGACCGTGACTTTGCGACGGACATATCGGACACTTTTGACACGTTTTTGGGACCTTTCACATTTATACAGCAATTAGTGCTATAAAACTGCACTGATTACTGTGTAAATGTGACTGACAGGGAAGGGGTTAACACTAGGGGGTGATCAAGGGGTTAATATGTTCCCTAAGAGGGATTCTAACTGTTGGGGGAGGGGACTCACAAGGGGAGGAGACCGATCTGTGTTCCTCTGTACTGGGAACACACATCTGTCTCCTCACCTCTGACAGGACATGGATCTGTGTGTTTACACCCCATTATTACACTATTGTGGGCAATCTCGGGTGCCCGGCGGAGACATTGCTGGCGACGGGAATGCGCACCGGGTCCCAAGCGATCCAGGGGGGCACACGTGCGCCCCCTAGCCGCCCGGGAAGCCCAGAACGTCATATGATGTCCACCCGGAGGGAGGGAGGGTTCCCGTCAACGTAGTTTCACAATGACTCGGTAGGGAAGTGGTTAAGCTTGAATCTCAAAAAATATTCCGTTAGCCGCACAAAAGGTATCGCCAAAGTTTTAACTTCCGTATGACTGTCTAACACATTTTTGCCATTTCTTGTATTATAATATTTTAACACACTTATAGACAAAACTGTAATTTTTCTGTACTTTTGTTCTGTTTTGTAGGCGACTCTGGCAATTCAAGATGAAGACAAAGTTACTGATGTCACTAAATGAACAATAATTAATAAAATATATCACTGTTCCATTAAATGAGCCTTATGGCATCCATAAACCATGTGACATAAAACAACCAATCAGTGGCAAGCACTGCATTTAGTACTTGGGAACAATGATGCTGCCTTTCACTGTGATGCTTTTAAACTGAAATTATGTTGTACACCATTAACATTTTGATGAATTAAAGCATATTTTACCTGCCAGTGTTTTTTTCTGTGACTGGAGAAAGTTATGCCGCGTACACACCATCACTTTATGTGATGAAAAAAAATGACGTTTTTAAAAACGTCACTTTAATTGACCGTGTGTGGGGGAAAACGTCGTTTTATGTCTTGTAAAAAACGACCAAAAAAAATTCAAGCATGCTTCAATTTTATGTGTCGTTTTTCAAAAGTGCACTTTTACTTCACAGAAATTGACCGTGTGTAGCAAAAAACGTCGTTTTCTAAGACGTTTTTTCATCCACGCATGCCCAGAAGCTACTTATGAAGCGAGCTTCAATGGTAAAACGTGGTGGAACGTAACCTCACTTTGCAAGATCATTGTGAGAAAACGATGGTGTGTAGGCAACTTCGTCTTTGAAAATTGAAGTTTCAAAAACGTCATTTTTTTATAAAGTGATGGTGTGTATGCGGCATTACATGTTACACCCCCTCAACATATGGGGGCTTACCTTGCCAGAGAAGGTTTGAATTGCCGGCAAACGACATTCCATTGCCGGTTTCTTTAAAAATCAAATAAAGAAAGGGCGCACTCCCCTTTAAAGGTCCCCAAAATACAAAGCAGACCCTTAAAAGTCAGAAAGATTTAATTTTTAAATGTCAGTATTTAAAAAAACAAAAAATAGAGGAATTACTGCTCCTGACCAAGTAGAATTTAACCGCTTCCATACAGGGCTTTTATACACACCTCCATACCGGGCCTATTCTGGCACTTCTCTCCTACATGTACAAATCATAATTTTTTTTCTAGAAAATTACGCAGAACCCCCAAACATTATATATGTTTTTTTAGCAGACACCCTAGGGAATAAAACGACGGTCATTGAAAAGTTTTATCTTGCACGGTATTTGCGCAATAATTTTTCAAATGCCTTTTTTGGGGAAAAAAATTGTTTCATGAATTAAAAAAATAACAAAACAGTAAAGTTAGCCCAATTTTTTTGTAAAATATGAAAGATGATGTTACACCGAGTAAATAGATACCTAACATGTCACGCTTTAAAATTGTGCACACTCATGGAATGGCGGCAAACTTCAGTACTTAAAAGTCTCCATAGACAACGCTTTGAAATTTTTTACAGGTTACCAGTTTAGATTTACAGAGGAGATCTAGTGCTAGAATTGTTGCTGGCACTCTAACGCACGCGGCGATACCTCACATATGTGGTTTAAACAGCGTTTACATATGTCGGTGGGACTTGCGTGTGCGTTCGCTTCTGCGCGAGATCTACTGGGGACAGGAGCGTTAAAATAAAAAAAAATGATTTCTTTTTTTTTTTTACATATTTATTTATTTATTTATTTACACTTTTTTTTTTTTTTTTTTGATTATCACTTTTATTCCTATTACAAGGAATGTAAACATCCCTTGTAATAGGAATGTGTGTGACAGGTACTCTTTATGGAGAGATGCGGGGTCAATAAGACCCAACATCTCTCCTCCAGGCTGGAAAGCATGAAATCAGTGAAAAAAAATTCAACGATCTCATGATTACTGTTGCTTAGCAGCCGCAATTGCGGCTTTGTTTACTTCTGGGTACCCGGGTGTGACGTCATCACATCGCGCCCGGGCCTCCGACGGTCATAGAGATGACTGGTGACCATCTGGTCACCAGTCATCTCTATGGCTTCCTATCCGGTGCTCAGTGATTCTTTCTCCGGGCCCCCGATGCCACGGGAGAGCCTGGAGAAGCACCGGATGGCGGCGGGAGGGGGTGTCCCCTCCCGCCACCTATAAGAATGATCAAGCGGCGGAACCGCCGCTATGATCATTCTTATGGTGCGCAGGATCGCCGCCGGCAAACAATGATATCTGAATGATGCCTCTAGCTGCAGGCATCCTTCAGATATCCCCTCACAAAGCCCAGGACGTCATATGATGTCCACCCAGGATAGACGATCACCTCTGTGGACATCATATGACTATGTGCGGTACTGAAGTGGTTACAAAAAGAAAGAAATTATTGCTCCTGACCAAATAGAATGGAAAGAAAAAAAATGATTTAATAATATTTTAAAAAATTCCTTAAAGAATTTGTTAACCTAAAAAAAAAAGATCCTGTTACTTTAGAAATTAAATAGACTCAAATTAATTGGCATGTAAATGCCATCATCCCTGATTTAAATGGAAAGAACCTCAAAAAGAATGGGATTTTAAAGGACTTTAACCACTTTCATACCGGGTTCATTCTGGCACTCCTCTCCTACATGTAAAAATCATCCTTTTTTTGATAGAAAATTACTTTAAATTTTTATTTTGATCAGGGTTAGGCTGGGAGAATTTACATTGTGACCAAAAGGACTGTCCATCCATTAACACTTTCAGTAGACTTACTACTTACTCACTACTCACAAATTTACTTGGCAGGAGTAGTTATCCTGGTTGATTAACCACTTAAGGACCGGACCAATATGCTGCCTAAAGACCCAAGGTCTTTTTACAGTTCGGGACTGCGTCACTTTAACAGACAATTGCGCGGTCGTGCGACGTGGCTCCCAAACAAAATTGGCGTCCTTTTTTCCCCACAAATAGAGCTTTCTTTTGGTGGTATTTGATCACCTCTGCGGTTTTTTTTTTTTGCGCTATAAACAAAAATAGAGCGACAATTTAGAAAAAAATGCAATATTTTTTACTTTTTGCTATAATAAATATCCCCCAAAAACATATATAAAACATTTTTTTTTCCTCAGTTTAGGCCGATACATATTCTACCTAGTTTTGGTAAAAAAAATCGCAATAAGCGTTTATCGATTGGTTTGCGCAAAATTTATAGCGTTTACAAAATAGGGGATAGTTTTATTGCATTTTTATTAATTATTATTTTTTTACTACTAATGGCGGCGATCAGCGATTTTTTTCGTGACTGCGACATTATGGCGGACACTTCGGACAATTTTGACACATTTTTGGGACCATTGTCATTTTCACAGCAAAAAATGCATTTAAATTGCATTGTTTATTGTGAAAATGACAGTTGCAGTTTGGGAGTTAACCACAGGGGGCGCTGTAGGATTTAGTGTTCGCTTAGTGTGTGTTTACAACTGTAGGGGGGGTGTGGCTGTAGGAATGACGTCATCGATCGAGTCTCCCTATAAAAGGGATCACTCGATCGATGCGCCGCCACAGTGAAGCACGGGGAAGCCGTGTTTACATACGGCTCTCCCCGTTCTTCAGCTCCGGGGAGCGATCGCGACGGAGCGGCTATAAACAAATGACATATCGACGGCAGCAAAGTGGTTGTAGAATCCTGACTGGACGTCATATGACGTCCTCAGGATTCTGAGCCGCTGCGCGCCCCCAGGGGCGCGCATCTCGGCGATCGTTGTTGCAGGGTGTCAGTCTGACACCCCGCAACACCGATCTCGGTAAAGAGTCTCTCACGGAGGCTCTTTACCACGTGATCAGCCGTGTCCAATCACGGCTGATCACGATGTAAACAGGAAGAGCCGTTGATGGCTCTTCCTCACTCGCGTCTGACAGACGCGAGTAGAGGAGAGCCGATCGGCGGCTCTCCTGACAGGGGGGGTTCGCGCTGATTGTTTATCAGCGCAGCCCCCCCTCGGATCGCCACACTGGACCACCAGGGAAGCCCACCCTGGACCATCAGGGAAGGGCAAACAAAACAAAAAAAAGTCTGAAAAAAAAAAGCATTACAAAATAAAAAAGATGCCAATCAGTGCCCACAAATGGGCACTGACTGGCAACATAGGTAAATCAGTGCCGCCCCACAGTGTCCATCAGTGCCACCCCACAGTGTCCATCAGTGCCACCCCACAGTGTCCATCAGTGCCACCCCACAGTGCCCATCCATGCCCAGTGCCCACCTATCAGTGCCCATCTGTGCCACCCATAAGTATCCATCAGTGCCACCCATAAGTGCCACCCATGAGTGCCCATCTGTGCCGCCTATGAGTGCCCAGTGCCACCCATGAGTGCCCATCAGTGACGCCCATCAGTGCCGCCCATGAGTACCCATCAGTGCCGCCTATGTGTGCCCATCAGTGCCGCCTATGTGTGCCCATCAGTGCCGCCTATGTGTGCCCATCAGTGCCGCATACCAGCACCGCCAATCAGTGCCACCTTATATGTGCCCGTCAGTACTACCTCATCGATGTCCATCAGTGCCATCTCATCAGTGCCGCCATATCAGTGCCCGTAATTGAAAGAGAAAACGTACTTATTTACAAAAAAAATAACAGAAAAAAATAAAAACGTAATTTTTTTTCAACATTTTCAGTCTTTTTTTAGTTGTTGCGCAAAAAAAAAATCGTAGAGGTGATCAAATACCACCAAAAGAAAGCTCTATTTGTGGGGAAAAAAGGACGCCAATTTTGTTTGGGTACAGCGTAGCATGACCGCGCAATTGCCATTCAAAGTGCGACAGTGCTGAAAGCTGAAAATTGGCTTGGGCGGGAAGGTGCGTAAGTGCCTGGTATGGAAGTGGTTAAATATAACCAAAAGCTATTTTTTTTTAGATTTGAATGGTGTGGTGAGCATGGCCACATCTAGAGGGTGCTGGGGTGGGCTGCACCCCCCAGATTTCAGTTGTGCCCCCCAGACCGTCCCTCCCATGAATGTTGTGCATTGCCACTGAGCTCCTTCTCCCCATTCCTGCATTTAGGGCTGGGACAAGGAGAGGGCAACCCGATGCAGTGAAGTCCGGAAAATTAGAGAACACTGTCGTAATGACTCCTATACAATGCCCTGCTGACCCCGTATCCTCTGCCCCCTGGCGTTTTTTAACTGCACCCCCCAAATCAGGCAGGCTAGATCCAGCCCTGGTGATGAGGGGTTACAAAGGACTGACATGTTTTGATTTCTGTCCCTGTTAGGGTTTTACTCTCTCCAAACTGTTCCGACCACCATTTAAAATTAAAAATTTCAAGTTGCCACCAAAACAGGAATAGAGGTGACATCTCTATTTGGGGATTTCCCTCACATTGGAAAATAGACATCACTTCCTATTGAACGCGTATTCTATCTGTAGCACCTCTAGTGCTATAAGTAGAAATAGATTTATTTATTTTTTAGCACATGTAAATGTATGTAGGCTTGCTAATAGCCAAGCCTGTCTGTTTGTGTTTATTGGGTTGGGCAGAAAACCAGGGAGAGCTGAATGACTCACAGGCAGCATCACTGAGACCTCCCCCCTCTTTCTAGAAGGCACTAAAACCTTCTGGAAAGGAGGAGGGGAGGTAAGGTGGAGATGCCTGGAGGTATTCTGAGGGCCCTGACCAATCCCCAACTTGGATTGGCAGGGGGAAGGCCTCCTCAAATACTCAGGGTCAGCCCAGCTTGGGAGGACGAGTTTGGGTGGAAGATGGAAATGGAGTGCTAGGCTGTCATGGCCTTTGAGGGAGCTCCCCCAGTCTGGTTTGGGGGTGACCTTGGGCCTGGGCTCATGTGCAGACAGGACCCTCTCAAGACACATGGAGGTGTCCTGGACACCAGCAGCCTCGATGTCTGCCATCCACCTGCAATCGCACACAACACACAAATCCCTGTTTTGGCATGAGAGGAGAGACAGATTGTTTTTTCCAAGTAATTAGAAACAGCGATCTGTCTCCTCCGATCTAATCATTCCCATCCCCCCACAGTTAGAAACACACATGAGGGAACACATTTAACCATTTGATCGCCCCTTAATGTTAACCCTTCCCTGCCAGTGACATTTAAACAGTAATTTGTACATTTTTAGCTGTTTAAATGTCAATGGTCCCAGTAATGTGTCAAAAGTGTCTGATCTGTCTGCCGCAATGTCGCAGTCCCACAAAAAAAATTGCAGATCGCCGCCATTACTAGTAAAAAGTAATAATAATAGAAAAATGCTATAAATCTATCCCCTATTTTGTAGACGCTATGGCTGGGATTCAGAAAGGACTTACGACGGCGTATCTCCAGATACGCCGTCGTAAGTCCAAAAACGCGCCGTCGTATCTATGCGCTTATTCAGGAACTGAGATACGCCTGAATTTTGCAAGATACGTCTGACGTAAGTCTCCTACGCCGTCGTATCTTGGGTGCATATTTACGCTGGCCGCAAGGGGCGCTTCCGTAGATTTACGCGTCAAATATGCAAATGACCTAGATACGCCGATTCACAAACGTACTTGCGCCCGTCAGATTTAGCTACGCCGTTTACGTAAGGCTTACGTCCGGCGTAATTTTACCCCTCATAAAGCTGGGGTAAGTCATGTTAAGGTATGGACGTCAGAAACGTCGGAACAGCATCTTATTTTACGTCGTTTGCGTAAGTCGTACGTGAATGGGGCTGGGCGTAAGTTACGTTCACGCCGAAAGCATTGAGCCGACGTATCTTAGGGAGTATTTGCGACGTGATTCTGAGCATACGCGCGCATGCGCCGTTCGATCGGCCATGCATTTACATGGGGTCACGCTTCATTACAATACAACACGCCCACTGCCTTGCTACTTTGAATTACGCGGGCTTACGCCGGCCCATTTACGCTACGCCAACGTAACTTTGGGAGCAAGTGCTTTCTGAATACAGTACTTGCCTCTCAATGTTACGTCGCCCGATCAAAGATACGACAATGTATCTGAATCGCAGCCCTTAACTTTTGTGCAAACGAATCAATATACACTTATTGCATTTTTTTTTTTTTTACCAAAAATATGTAGAAGAATACATATTGGTCTAAACTGATGATGAAGACATTTTTTTTTGGGTGGGGGGATATTTATTATAGCAAAAAGTAAAAAAATATATACTATTTTTCTTCAAAATTGTCGCTCTGTTTTGGTTTATAGCGCAAAAAATATAAATCGCAGAGGTGATCAAATGCCACAAAAAGAAAGCTCTATTTGTGGGAAAAAAAGGACATCAATTTTGTTTGGGTACAGCGTCGCACGACCGCGCAATTGTCACTTAAAACAATGCAGTGCTGTATCGCAAAAAAAATGGTCTGCTCTTTAAGGGGGAAAATCTTCCGAGGCTGGTGTGGTTAAATATATATTTGACCATTCTATATTTAATCTTAAAGTGGATATAAACCCAAATTATTTATTATTATTTTTGATGTCACAATGTAGAGTATAAGATTTCCTATCATCTATGCCCAGTCTTGCCACACAGAGTTAATCCAGCTCTGAGCAATCCTCTTTTATTGTTCGGTGAGAAAAACGGACTTACAGAGAAAAACCTTGGTCCGTTCCGCCCCCCCTTGCTGTGAGTGACATGTTATTTACATATCTCATGCACTAGCCTGGAGACAGGCATTATTTTTTAATTCCCACCCCCACTCCTTTTCTGAAGTCATGTGGTTACTTTTCTGGATTTTGACTGGATGTTAGTGATCATAGCAGAATTTCATGTAAGGAATACACAGGAGAAAGGGGAGTGTAGAGGAGGGCGGGGAGTCTACTGATATCACGACTCCACCCACAGAGCTCCAGACAACAGATCCACCCACAGAATCTGCAGTTTTTCAGTTCTTATAACAGACAGAGGGGAGACATTTGACAGGTAAGGATACCTGCAGGAGGCATCTATATCTTTATAGATCAGCACTATGGCAGTAGTTTAGAAAGGATGAGAGTGGCTTTACATCCACTTTAAATAATAAAAACATGTGGCTTTAGATACAAAGGTTTCTGTGCTCAGCACACAAAATATTTGCTGTTTGAGTTTGGAAAAAAAGATTTGTGGGGCGCATGCACGACTTCCTCAGGATCGGCAGCATGTTTAGGTAGCTCCGTTCTACCAGAGCCGTTTAGCCTGTTTCCTGGGGCAAAAAGAGCACGATTCTCTCCTTAACTGCTTCCAACACCCCCCGAATCGCGCTGTGCATGCCGCCAAAGAATAAAAAAGGACAGAAGTCCGTGCAGAGATCACTTACCTGCTGCGGACTCAGGAGAAATACAGCATGTCTTAAGATGGCGCCGACAGCCCTGCTTCTCCTATCTTGCAGGCTTCACAGGACAGCTCCGCTCCTCCACAGGACAGTGAGTACTCCCCTCCCCTCACAAAGGAAGATTTAGACAGGAGCCTGGAGTCCATCTACAGCAAAATAGCTACCAAGTTCCAAACTGAACTACACAAAAGCACAAATACCCTGACACAGGAGTTTTCTGCTCTGGGAGCCCGCACTGATCGTTTAGAGACTAAACATGATGAACTCAGTATTGCCCACAATGACCTTTCTAGAGAATTTGAATCCCTTACTGCGACTGTCTCTCAATTACAGTCACAAGTCGAGGACCTCGACAACCGAAATCACAGGAACAATCTCTGTGTCAGAGGGGTCTCTGAGTGTAACACCGACCTTATCCCTGCTATGCACAAGTTATTCCAGTCCATATTACCAGACCATGGGATTGAAACTTTTACTTGTGATCGTATACACCGGGCTCTTCGCCCAAAATCCTGATGGGGGGCCCTGATAAACCCCATCGGGACATTGTTCTCTGCCTAAAGGACTTCCTTATTAAGGAGGAGATCCTCAGGGCTGCCCGCAACTCTAACAATGAATGGCACTCCTGAACAAATCTATCCAGACATCCAGGGTCAGATTAAGAACATCATGGTGCTGAGGATTTTGGTGGGCCTTTTATAAATGATAAATAAATAAATATACAAACAATTTTTTGTTATAACAAATTAAATTAAAGAGAGAGAGGGAGGATTAGAGAGGGGTGAGGGGTAAGGGAGGGAGGATGAGAGAGAAAGGGGGGATGAGAGAGAGGATGCGCATTAGCATGCATGGGAATGACATCAATGCAGCCCAGTCAAGTCAAGTGACCGAAGGCACAGAGCCCAGAAGGAAGACCGGGTGAAGATGGAAGCGCCCGGGACCCGCTAGACTGATCACAGCACAGCACTGGAGGGCTCAGGCCCTGTACACACGGTCGGTCCATCCGATGAGAATGGTCCGACGGACCGTTTTCATCGGTTCACCGCTGAAGTGGCCTGACGGCCTGATATGCGTACACACCGTCAGTTCAAAATCCGATCGGGTCAGAACGCGGACATGTAAACCACGTACGACGTCACTATGAAGGGGTAGGCCAAAGCCTTCGTCACCGCCCTTGAGTCCGCTTTTGCTAATTCCGTGTAACCGCGTGTTAGCGAAAGATTGGTGAGAGCCGATTCGCGCTTGTCTCCGTGCTTTTTCAGATCGTATTCTCGGGTTCAGTGTGTGCTTGTGGGTTCGTATTTGTCATTCAGTGCTGGCTTTCGGGTCGTTTCTGCTTTGCAGTGCTGTCCTGTCCGCACGTATCTGTGTGCGTTCTTTACAGGTATTGCTGGATTTGGGGGTGCTTTCTGTTTGAAGTGCGTTCTGAGCAGCCGACCGGTTTGAAGCCATGCTAGACTTCGTGCTGCGTATGGGCTGTCTTCTGCAGTTCATAATAACTCAAGGACTTTGGCCAGGAACAGGGGGAGGAGGAGTTCCTGAGCCAAGAATTGGTTGCGCCAGCATGACCAATTCTCTCATATGCCTCTGCTTAGGGAAATCCAGGAGAATAATCCTGATGACTTCAGGAACTTTCTCCGTATGACGGACCCCGTTTTCCACCGTCTATTGGATCTTCTGTCACCCTATATCACAAGGCAGGATACTGTGATGCGCCAAGCCATCACGGCCGAGCAGAGGCTTATTGCCACGTTGCGGTACCTGGCGACTAGGAGGAGCCTGCAGGACCTCAAGTTCTCGACAGGCATCTCTCCCCAGGCGCTTGGGATCATCATACCGGAGATGTGTTCTGCTATCGTTCAAGTCATGCAGGAGGAGTATATTAAGGTAAGCTTCCTCCTTTAAACATCACAATCTATGTTTTTTTAATGCATGCTAATGTCTTCTATTTTTTTGCAGATTTCCCTACTTCCCATGATTGTAATATGCTGTGAATGTTCCCTTTTGTCCCTACAGCTGTATGCCTGTTTGAAGCTTTCCCTGCTCTTTTCTTGTCCTACATGCATCTTTCCCTTCACTAAACCTGTCCAGCATGCTATCCTAGGGCCAAACACACCTAGCCTAGTCATTTTTCAACCTTATTTTTGTCTGCTCCATTGTAGTTCTCCCCCCCCCCCTCTTATTTTTTATATTATTTTTTATAATTTATTATATTTTTAGGCATAGTGCTACCTGTTTAGAATTTTAGGGCATACACTTAGCTAGAACCCCCCCCCCCCTAAAAATGTTTAATGCCCCATCAGAGGGGTGAGGAGTCTGATTAAGTGGGCCTATATTTTTGGCCATGTAATACTCACTCCAATGCTAATAAATGTTATAATGATGTGGCACAAGGATGTTTTTGGAAATGTGTTTGCAATGTTTATTTGGCAAATTTCTAATTGTAATTTTTTGTTTGTCCCCACAGTTTCCCTCCACGCCACAGGAATGGCAGACTGTGGCTTCCCAATTTGCCCAGCGGTGTGATTTTCCGAACTGCGGAGGGGCAATAGATGGGAAACACGTCCGCATAGTGCCGCCACCCCGTTCGGGGTCGTACTATTTTAACTACAAAGGTTTTCATAGTATCGTGTTGATAGCGGTGGTGTCGGCACAGTACGCATTTTTGTATGTGGACGTGATGAAGAACGGCCAGCTGTCTGATGGGGGAGTGTTTGCGCAGACGGAGTTTGCCAAGCGTCTACAATCTGGTGGTCTGCCACAGGATGAAGACAATTTGGAGGGACTTCCGTTTGTTTTTCTCGCGGATGAAGGTTTTGGGCTTGGACCTCACCTCATGCGGCCTTTTCCCCAGAGGACCCTCACCCCGGAGAGGAGGGTTTTCAATTTTCGGCTGGCCCGAGCTCGGAGGGTAGTCGAGAATGCCTTTGGGATACTCGCCAACCGGTTCCGCCTGTTCCAGACAGCAATACATCTGGCGGAATATAAATTGAACACTGTTGTTTTTGCCTGTTGCATTTTGCACAATTTTTTACGCAGGCACTCCTAGTCGTTCCTATCCAACATTGGTGCTGAGGCAGGACTACCCTCAGATACCTTTCCTGGCATGGACACTGGTCGCGCTGGCTTGGCCTCCCAATCTGCTAGTGAGGCACGCGACAAATATGTTGAGTACTTCATGTGTCGGGGGGCCATTGCTATGCCAGAAAATATTTCTTTCTAATTCGGCCCCCAAAAGAAAGAAATATTAATTACATAATAAATAATTTGACCATTGGACTTTATACAGTTGTTTGTCATTCTTGCTTTGGTTTCATTTTCTCTGTCTCCCTGGTTCTCCTTCTAGTGCACTTCTAGTGCCAAATGTAGTTATCAGTTTTAGTGAATAAACACAATTGCACAGTAGTCACTCATCTACATACTGGTATTGAGCATAGAAAGAAGAAGCCACTCCATTTTATTATTTTTCAGGGGTTTTTATTCTGTGCTCAACCTCTGTTTTATTTTTTCTGGTAACAAAATATAAAAGTTTTTGTTTCTGCACAACTTGTGCTTTTTATTGTTTTTAAATTATTATTATTTTTTGGGTTTTTTAAAAAAAAATAAAAAATTCAGGTTGAACAAAAACCATTTGTTTTTACAAAAAAAAACAATATCTCCAAACAATGGAACTTACAAAGTTCAACCTTATTCCAAACACATGTGATGGGGTGGTGTCACCCCAGAACAAGCCAAAATTTGAAGATGCACATATTTTGACTGGCCAAATGTGGAATTCTCTCCTGATACCATGCCAAATGTCAACATGTGCTATCTGCCATCATGGGTAATCAATGGATGTGTTTTGGGGGGCAACCCCTTCCTCTCACCTACTTGAGTAGCGAGGAAAGGCTTGAACCCACAAAGCAAAGCCAATCGATATCCTGTGATGGCAGATAGCACATGTTGACACTCTGGGCCAGATTCATGAAGCACTTACACCGTTTTTTTGGTAGATGCGCGGCGTAAGTGCAGATTTGCACCGGCGGATCCCTGCACCGTACCCAGAGAACCAGATTACGCCTCCAAATAGACTTCATTGCCTCGGTGTAACCTTTCCACGCCGGCGCGGCGTTGGCGCAGATTTACGCTGGTCGGATCTGGCGCGGCCATGGTTTTTGTGTTTTAAATATGCAAATGAGGTTGTTGGGCCGATTCATCAACTTAAGCTTGACCGGCGCAGGCTACTCCCGGTGAGCGGAGCTGAAATTTCCGGCGCCAAGTTACACCTCATAAAAGCAGGGGTAACTTTGCACCAAACTTGCAGAGGTCAGCTGGAGAGCAGCTAAAGCAGCAGCGTTACAAACGAACTGAGCAACAACACTTGCTGGACAACACATCTGTGTGCCAACATGCCAGGGGCAGCCGTGGTCCTTGCACTATTGCGTCGAAGGGCACGTAGGAGGGCACGGGAGAGGATCTTCCGCCCGCGCATTAACGTCTTTGACATGGGGGAAGTGGAGGTGTATCGCACCTACAGGTTCAGCCGTGAAGTCATCCTGGAATTAACCAGCATCCTGCAGGATGACCTCACCAGCCATAACTGCCCCACCACAATGCAAACGACCTAGCTTGGAAAAAAAAAGCTTAAATACATTTGCACCTGCAGGGCGGAAGTCTGGGCTGATTTATGGACTGGGCGTTGGTAGTGGACCGGCGTAGCTCAGGGATCATGCCAGGGCGCAGTTCTGAGCATGTGCAGATTGGGGCATTTACCCCTGGATGTCACTGAGCATGTGCGGTCTAAGATGCGCCCCGGTGTGACCCCTGCGCCTTGGTCGGCACTTCATTAGCATAGGGTGACTCCCAGTTGGCCTTACCCCGCCTTACGCCGTCTAAAATCCACCCCGCTGGGGCATCGTAGACAAAAAAAGTTTCTTGAATCACCTAACTGCCTCTCCGCGCTGGACCGGTGTAGTCTAAAAATTATGCACCACGCCGGTGCAAATCTGCACCATTGTTCATGAATCTGGCCCACTGTGTGCATCTTCAAATTTTGGCGTCTGGATTATCCAATACAAATTGGTGTGCAAAACATAACCTTGAAATAGGTTTTTTGGGGGGGGGGGGTTAATCTTGTATACGGCCCATCATGTCAATGATGTTTTTAAAATTTTGCTCCATGACATTCATCCTATTCCTCATAATGTCCATTTCAGTACTGCATTCCATAATTTGTTGGATAACAATTTGGGCACTAGCCCTGGAAAAATGTATACTACCAGATGCAGGGATACCACCATCTTCATCCCCTAAAAATAAAAAAAAAGTTTTTTTAGTAATGTGCAGGCCTACCTACATTTCTTTTTCCCTGTGAAGTTGGGGGCACACTGACCTGTTGTGCTGATAATCTCCACCTCTCCATCTTCCACAACTCCTTCTTCCACCACTCCTTCTCCTTCTTCCTCCTCGATTTCTTCCACCACTCCTTCTTCCTCCACTCCTTCTTCAACATCCTCCTCCTCCACATGCTGTGGTTGGTGGGGTTTCTTGGGTCTGGCCCTCCTTGCCTCCTCCGAATGGTGTCCTGTTCTTTCCCCTAATAACAAGAAAAAAAAGGTATACTCAGCACACCGAGTTTTGAGGGCAGAAAGAGAAAACATTGTTTAGAAGTGGGCTCTAATTTCCTGTTTAGGAGCATTCCTACAAACATAAACTTTGTTTGTCTGACTTCTCCCAAGCTGGGATCCTGACCCTTTTTGGCAAAGTGACACACATGGATGCACCCCAAAAACAATATTTGTGGGTGACCCTATTAAAAAAGTTAGTTATGGGGGACACACAGGTGCTCTTGAGTCCAGATGTGAAAACAGCTGTTTATTATCACTGTGTGAATGAATGATTCACGTTTGCCCTTCACATTCTAGTACGGTTGAACAAACACATCATCTTGTCAACATTGTTTCTAAACGATGTTTTACGCCAAATAGGCATGTCCACAGGTGTGCTTTTCCTGGAACAACGGAAAACATCGGATTTGTGAGGAACGATGTGGAGGAACGATGTTTACTACGAACGGGAAAATAATATACTTTGCAAAAACCAACAAATAACTTTGCCATGTTCAAAAGTACAACCAGGCCAAAGAAGCACATGGAGAAAAACATGTTCACAAATTAGAAAGTCAATTGCAAAAAACACATTCAAATTACCGACTTTTTTCAATAATTCGCTTGATCCTCCTATACTGCTCTGGCTCACGCAGTTTCAAGTCCGACCATCTCTTTCTCAGCTGCTCCTTGGACCTTGTGACCCCAAATATGGCATAAAGTCTCCTTGCCACTTTATCCATTATTTTTGCCTTCCTCCGATTAGGGGTGTTGTATGGGCCATAATCCCCATCATAATCTTTCCTCCGCAGTATGTCCACCATCTCCACCATTTCTTCTAGTGACATATTTGTCGCTTTGTATGTACAGGAAAGGAATGTGGAGATAAAAATAGTTGGCAGTATGTAGAGTGTGAAGGGTGAGGTTGGGTTACAGTATGTACAGGAGAGGAGTGTGGGGGGTAAGGTTGGGTTACAGTATGTACAGGAGAGGAGTGTGGAGGGTATCACAGTGGGCGGTATGTACAGGAGAGGAGTGTGGATGATATGATAGTGGGCAGTATGTACAGGAGAGGAGTGTAGATGGTATGATACTGGAGGGTATGATGGGGGCAGTATCTACAGGAGATGAGTGTAGAGGGTATGATAGTGGGCAGTATGCACAGGAGAGGAGTGTGGATGGTATGATAGTGGGCAGTATGCACAGGAGAGGAGTGTGGAGGGTATGATAGTGGGCAGTATGCACAGGAGACTAGTGTGGAGGGTATGACAGCCGGCACTATGTACAGTAGAGGCCGTGTGGAGGGTATGACAGTGATTAGTATGTACTGGAGAGGAGTGTAGATGGTATGATACTGAGCAGTATGTACATTAAATGAGTGTGGAGGGTATGACAGTGGGCAGTATGTACAGGAGAAGAGTGTGGAGGGTATGGCAATAGGCAGTATGTACAGGAGAGGAGTGTGGAGGGTATGACAGTGAGCAGTATGTACAGGAGAGGAGTGTAGATGGTATGATACTGAGCAGTATTTGTTTATAGCGAAAAAATAAAAACCACAGAGGTGATCGAATATCACAAAAAAGAATGCTTTATTTGTGGTAAAAAAAATGGACATTAAAATGTACAGCGCCGCACGACCGCGCAATTGTCAGTTAAAACAATGCAGCGCAGTATCACAAAACAATGGTCTGATCTTTAAGGGGGGAAATTTTCTGAGGCTGAAGTGGTTAAATATATATTTGACCATTCTATAAATCTATTAATCTTAACCACTTGCTTACTGTGCACATATACCCCCCTCCTGCCCAGGTGAAATTTCAGCTTCCGGCACTGTGTCGCTTTAACTGACAATTGAGCAGTCGTGCAACGTGGCTCCCAAACAAAATTGACGTCCTTTTTTCCCCACAAGTAGAGCTTTCTTTTGGTGGTATTTGATCACCTCTGCGGTTTTTATTTTTTTGCGCTATAAACAAAAAAAGAGCGACAATTTTGAAAAAAAAAAACCAATATTTTTTACTTGTTGCTATAATAAATAGCTAAATTTTAAAAAAAATATCTCAGTTTAGGCCGATACGTATTCTTCTACATATTTTTGGTAAAAAACAAAACAAAAAAAAACGCAATAAGCGACTAGTTTGCGCACAAGTTATAAAATAGGGGACAGAATTATTATTTTTACTAGTAATGGCGGCGATCTTACATAGTTACATAGTTAGTCAAGTTGAAAAAAGACACAAGTCCATCCAGTTCAACCACAAAAAAATAAACAAACAAAATAAAAAACACAGTACAATCCCATACACCCAACTCCATACCCACAGTTGATCCAGAGGAAGGCAAAAAAAACCAGCAGAGCATGATCCAATTTGCTACAGCAGGGGAAAAAATTCCTTCCTGATCCCCCGAGAGGCAATCGGATTTTCCCCGGGTCAACTTTACCTACAAATCTTAGTACTCAGTTATATTCTGTACATTTAGGAAAGAATCCAGGCCTTTCTTAAAGCAATCTACTGAGCTGGCCAGAACCACCTCTGGAGGGAGTCTGTTCCACATTTTCACAGCTCTTACTGTGAAGAAACCTTTCAGTATTTGGAGATGAAATCTCTTTTCCTCTAGACGTAAAGAGTGCCCCCTTGTCCTCTGTGATGACCGTAAAGTGAATAACTCAACACCAAGTTCACTATATGGACCCCTTATATATTTGTACATGTTGATCATATCCCCCTTATTCTCCTCTTCTCAAGAGAGAATAAATTCAGTTCCTCTGAACTTTCCTCATAGCTGAGCTCCTCCATGCCTCTTATCAGTTTGGTTGCCCTTCTCTGCACTTTCTCCAGTTCTCCGATATCCTTTTTGAGAACTGGTGCCCAAAACTGAACTGCATATTCCAGATGAGGTCTTACTAATGATTTGTACAGGGGCGATTTTTATTGGGACTGCGACATTATGGCGGACACATCGGACACTTTTGACACATTTTTGGCACATTTTTGGCACCCTTCACATTTATACTGCGATCAGTGCTATAAATATCCACTAATTACTGTATAAATGTGACTGGCATTGAAGGGGTTAACACTAGGGGGTGAGGAAGGGGTTAAATGTGTACCCTGCATAGTGTTTCTAACTGTGGGGGAAGGGGACTGACTGGGGGAGGTGACCGATGCTGTGTCCCTATGTACAAGGGACACAGATCGGTCTCCTCTCTCCCGGACAGGACGTGGATCTGTGTGTTTACACACACAGATCCACGTCCTTGTCTCTGTAACCGCCGATCGCGGGTGCCTGGCGGACATCACGGCCACCAGGCACGTGCATCGGCATCTCAGTGATGCGGCGGGCACGTGCGCGCCCCCCAGTGGCCGGAGGCCGTATATAGACGGCCTCCCGGAAATTAAGATCCACACTGCGGCCGTATAAAGTCGTACGGCTGTCAGGAAGTGGTTAAACAAAGAAAAAAAATCTGGCTTTAGACACAAAGGTTTCTGTGCTCAGCACACAAAAGATTTGCTGTTTGAGTTTGAAAAAATTAAAATAAATAGGTATACATTAAAGATTTGTCATGGGTGAAGAACAGTGTACTTTATACCAAAATCTTAAAAGCTTGACCATCTCAGTAAGTATACAAAGTTCTTCGGAACTGTGGGTAGATGCACGAGTCATAAAAACGCAATATCTGAAGTAATTATTTGCAAATCCTCCTAACCCTGCAACTCATCTGCTGACCAGTTATTGCCTAAAGCATGTTTGTTGTTTTGAGGTGAGTGGCCTTGCTGTGAAGCCCATGTCCTGCAGCGTAGGAGGGGGGGTGGGGGTGGAGAAAGAAAAAAATACAAAGGCAGATGCATACTTTTCAGGCAGTTTAACTAATTCCTGCAGCCCTGCACAATGGTGTCCTGGGTGTTGTGTGCGGGTCTAGTCCTTCTTCACATCTCCTGCTCTGTGGAAGCCAAACTGTAAGTAACTTCATTTTGCTTTAGTAAATGTGTTATTGCAGAGTTAGGCCCTTTTCACATTGGAGCGGGAGCCGCGGTGGCTGTATAGCGCCGCTAAAAATAGCGGCGCTATACCGCCGGGATTGCCGCGGGAATCGGCCACTAGTGGTGTGGTATTAACCCCCGCTAGCAGCCGATAAAGGGTTAATACCGCCCGCAATGCGCCTCTGCAGAGGCGCATTGCGGGCGGTATTGCCGCGGTTCCCCATTGCTTTAAATGGGAAGGAGCGGTGAAGGAGCGGTATACACGCCGCTCCTCTCACCGCTCCAAAGATGCTGCTGACAGGAGATTTTTTTCTCTCCCGCCAGCGCATCGCCTCAGTGTGAAAGCCCTCGGGCTTTTACATTGAGTAGGCAGTGAAGGAGTTTTCAGGCGGTATAGCAGCGCTATTTTTAGCGCTGTACCGCCTGAAAAACTCCTCAGTGTGAAAGGGATCTTAAACATTTCTAGGTGATGTTGGGTAGGTACCTGCTGTTGACGTCTAAAGCCCCTTACACACAATCGGAATTTCCGATGGAAAAAGTCAGACGGACTTTTTCCATAGGAAATTTTGACCGTGTGTATGCCCCATCGGAAATTCCAATGAATTCCATCGGAGTTTAAATATAGAACATGTTCTATTTTACCCGGGCAAAAGCCAGATCATGTGTACGCGGCATTAAAGTGGTTCTAAACTCTGTTACACCACCTTTACCTACAGGTAAGCCTATAATGAGGCTTACCTATAGGTACCGTGAATATCTCCTAAACTTGCACAGCAACGTCATCGGCACATGCACACTGAAGAAAGGCTCGTTCGTGCAGTTTCTTCAGTAGCTGGGCCGTGACTGGCGGCTCTCACAAGGGCTCTGGTCAATCACAGCTCCCGCAAACCCGGAAATAACTCCGGGAGACATACTTCGATCGAAGGTAAGTATTTCATAATACTGAAAAATGATGTGTAGCCCACACACGATCATTATAAATGACGTTTTTGAAAAACAACGTTTTTTTCATGCCGAAAAATGATCGTGTGTACGCGGCATAAGGCCCCTTTCACACTGGTGCGGGGGCGTTGGGGGCGGTAAAGCGGCACTATTTTTTGTGGCACTTTACCTTCAATTTCACGGGGCTATTCGGCCGCTAGCGGGGTGCCTTTACCCCCCACTAGCAGCTGAGGAAGGGCTAAAACCACTGCAAAACGCCTCTGCAGAGGCACTTTGCTGGCTGTATAGCCGCGGTGCCCCATTGATTTCAATGGGCAGGAGCGGTGGAGGAGCGGTATACACAAAGATGCTGCTAGCAGGACTTTTACTGTCTTGCTAGCACCAGGGCTGTGGAGTCGGAGTCGGAGTCGAGGAGTCGGAGTCGGGGGAAATTTTGGGTACCTGGAGTCGGAGTCGGAGTCGGCAAACAATGCACCGACTCCGACTCCGACTCCTACTAAATTTAGATTGGAATTAAAAAAAAAAAAAAAGCAAGTTTAAATGTCCCAATTCACAAAAAGTTATAATTAATGACTTCTCTACTGTAAGAATAAAGACCAATGCATGCAGTGCCTCACGTAACCGCAAAACGAACACGTTAAGTGACCGTGAAGAAGCGCGCTTTTCATGTGCTTCACTATATGGCACGCAACGCACAATTAGGAGCTGCAATACTTATACTTTCCATAGTGTTGTGTTCTGCTGTTACAGGGAACGCATGTTAGAGAACCAGTAAGTGTCCAAATAAAAAAATTCCAACAGGAGTTTTATAAAGCACTAAAAGAAGTTGAAAAGTATGATCGCTCATCAAAACTTACTGTTGAAGAAGCCATCCTTGTTTATCCAGAGATCGTTAGTGATGTGGCCAGAATAGTTACTGCAATGCCACCCACCCAAGTCAGTGTCGAAAGATTATTTTCAGCCCTAAAAATAATAAAGTCTGACTTAAGAGCCTCTATGAAAGAGGATCTGGCAGTGGCAATTCTCTTCCTTAGAACTCTACATTGAATTGATTTGCATTTGCTAAGCCTAGAACTACATTTCAAGATTAATATAAACCATTTCTAGATTTTACTGATTTTGTTTTTGGTTCATTATAGATAAGCTTTATTTTTGTTCTAAAACAACCAAATAATGTGGTTTGTATTTTTGAACTGGTAAAGATCCTGTTCCTGATGTTTATGCCTGCTGCTACTATCCAGCCACTTGATTGTTTTCATTGTGTTTGTCTTTTGCTTAAACTGTGCAATACAGTAGACTGTTGGCTTCCCAGCCAGTAGTCCTGTGGTAGGTTGCGTTTCTTTCCCTCAAGGAATGTATAAAATACATTCGCATATTAATACAGAGGAGTCGGAGTCGGAGTCGGAAGTACATAAAACTGAGGAGTCGGAGTCGGAACATTTATCTACCGACTCCACAGCCCTGGCTAGCACACCACTCCAGTGTGAAAGCCCCCGGGGACACAGCAGCGGCTGTTTCAGGTCGCTTTGCAGGCGCTATTTTTAGTGTTATAGCGCCTGCAAACCGCCCCAGTGTGAAAGGGGTCTAAGAGCCTGTTCACATCTCCTCAGTGGGGTGACAGCCATTAAAAAGGGCATTTTACCACAATGCACAAATTGTGGCACAGAGTCATTAAGTATGGATGCCACCCCATTTGCTATTAACCAGTTCAGTCCCGGAAGAATTTACCCCCTTCCTGACCAGAGCACTTTTTGCGATTCGTCAGTGCGTCGCTTTAACTGACAATTGTGCGGTTGTGCGACGTTGCACCCAAACAAAATTGACCTTCTCCCCCCCCCCCCCCACAAATAGAGCTTTCTTTTGGTGGTATTTGATCACCTCTGCGTTTTTTATTTTTTTGCCCTATAAACAAAAATAGAGCGACAATTTTGAAAAAAAAATGCAATATTTATTACTTTTTGCTATAATAAAGATCCCTAAAAAATCTATGCAAAAAACGAAATTTTAGACCGATACGTATTCTTCTACATACTTTTGGTAAAAAAAAAAAATTTGCAATAAGCGTATAGTAATTGGTTTGTGCAAAAGTTATAGCTTCTACAAAATAGGGGGAAGTTATGACATTTTTATTATAATTTTTTTTTATTAGTAATGGAAGCGATCAGCGATTTTTATCGTGACTGCAACATCGGACACTTTTGACACTATTTTGGGACTATTGTCATTTATACAGCGATCAGTGCTATAAAAATGCACTGATTACTGTGTAAATGACACTGGCAGGGAAGACGTTAAACACTAGGGGGCTATCAAGGGGTTAAGTGTGTCCTAGGGAGTGATTCTAACTGTGGGGGGGGCTGGGCTACAAGTGACATGACAGCGATCACTGCTCCCGATGACAGGGAGCAGTAGATCAGTGTCCTGTCACTAGGCAGAACAGGGAGATGCCTTGTTTACATAGGCATCTCCCTGTTCTGCAGCTCCATGACACGATCACGGGACACCGGCGGACATCGAGTCTGTGGGTCCCGCGGGCACGGTCACAGGGCTCGCACGGCAGGAATTTCAAAGCAACGTACAGGTACGTACAGATACGTTGCTTTGCGCAGCCGTGCCATTCTGCCAGTGTTTATCGTTGCTAGGCAGTCTGCAGACGGTTAAAGTGGCTGGCAACACAGTTACACTGTAGAACACTGAATGACTATTAGTGATTAGCCAAAAACACCCGGGGGGTTCAGTTCAAGCAAGGTTAGGCGAATGTGAGCAAATTTCGGATGCTGAATCCAAACCCCATTAATGTCACTGAAACCTGAATGTTAAAAATCTGTTCTGGTCATTTTCTAGGCTAATAGGCAAGGGATTGTAACAAAAATGGCACTGGGGACTGAGCGCTGCCCCCCAGGTCAGGGCAGGACATGTACCAAAGCTAAAAAAATATTTTTTTAAACCATTTGACCTCAGTAAGGTAGGTAAATTGTTCAGGCTTGGTTGGCAGCCAAGACTGTGCTGTTTTTCTGGGTCAGGGTTGAGTGACTCAGGGAGGCTGGTATGACTCACAGGCAGCATCTCTGAGACCTCCAACAAAATAAAGTAAACAAGGTCACTTATCCAGCGCTACAATCTAGGTGAGGGTTAAATATTCTTGATGAAAGTTGATGGAATTAGCAGCCACTATATTAATATTATACAATATAATCAATAAACCATAAAGTTCATTCCAAAAGAAAGTCCTTAGGGCATGGGTCCTCAAACTATGGCCCTCCAGTTGTGTAGGAACTACAATTCCCATCATGCCTAGTCATGTCTGTGAATGTCAGAGTTTTACAATGCCTCATGGGATGTGTAGTTCTGCAACAGCCGGAGGGCCATAGTTTGAAGATCCCTGCCTTAGGGCAAAGCAGCGCTACCAAATAATTCTGTGCACCGCAGGGGCGGACCCAGAGTCTAGTCTCGGGAGGGGCACTGCCAGAATATTTTTTTTAGGGTAATTTATCTGGGCTTTGGCTGGTGTTAGTGCTTTCATCATCATGGCACCATTGTTGTTATGGTGTCAGGATGATTGAAGTGCATTATTTCTATTATTACATTGTAATATAAAATGAAATAGTTCAACTCACCATAATGCAGAATCAGTGGGAGCCTCGAGTGTGTCACTTTCCACGTCGACCTGCCTTCAGATGCGGATTGTCACTTGCCACGTCCCTGCCACAAGTTCCGGATTGTCACTTGCCTGCCACCAGATGCTGATTGTCACTTGCCATGTCACCTGCCACGAATTGCAAATTGTCACTTGCCACATGTTGCAGATTGTCACTTGCCACATCACCTGCCAAATGTTGCTGATTTTCACTTGCCACATCACCTGCCACATGTTGCTGATTTTCACTTGCCACATCACCTGCCACATGTTGCTGATTTTCACTTGCCACATCACCTGTCACATGTTGCTGATTTTCACTTGCCATGTCACCTGCCACACATTGCAGATTGTCACTTGCCACATGTTGTGAATTGTCACTTGCCACACGTTGCGTATTGTCACTTGCCACGTCACCTGCCAAACATTGTGAATTGTCACTTGCCACGAGTTGCAAATTGTCACTTGCCACGTCACCTGCCACACGTTGCTGATTGTCATAATACTCACCTCCGATCAAAGTCCCGGCAGCCGTCCTCTTCCAACGCTCGGGCAGCCGACATCTTGCCCGGTGGTTACTTCCGCGTATCGCGGCTCCGGCGCTCTGATTGTCTGGAGCCGCAATGACGTCACTCCCGCGAATGTGCACGGGAGCCGGCAGTGACGGCGCGGCCTCAATGAAGAACGTCACACTACAGTGCGCCTGCGCCGCTGTCTACGGCTCATGCGCATGCGCCGTAGACAGCGTCGCCCATGATTTTAGCAAATATCTGTGGAGGTTTAAGGAGATATTTCTTGCACCTACAGGTAAGCCTTAATCTAGGCTTACCTGTAGGTTAAAGTGGTTGTAAAGGGTTTACAACCACTTTAAGTAATGCTTTGGATATATTCATTTCTATAAAATTTAACTGTCAAAACCCCCGGTATGTTTCAGGCAGACTGCCTGAGCCAAAATCTTCTTACTGTAGTTGCCCAATAATTCAGCTTTAAAATGTTGGATATATTTTTCTAGGTAGCTGATTGTATTTTGCAATTTTATAATACCGTATTTATCGCGGTACAACACGCTCCCGCCTATACCGCGCACCCCTAAAGTGACCCCCAATCCTGTGGAAAAAAAGTTATTTTTGTACTTACAGTTTTGGTGTCTTGCGCGGCGTCCATCGGCGGCCTCGTCGGGTCCGGCGTCCTTCTGCGGCTTCGGGTGTCCTTCTGCGGCTTCGGGTGTCCTTCTGCGGCTTCGGTGTCCTTCTGCGGCGGGTCTGGTGTCCTCTTCGGCGGGTCCGGTGTCCTCTTCGGCGGGTCCGGTGTCCTCTTCGGCGGGTCCGGCATCCTTCTGCTGGTTCGAGTGTCCTTCTGCGGCGGGTCTGGTGTCCTCTTCGGCGGGTCCGGTGTCCTCTTCGGCGGGTCCGGTGTCCTCTTCGGCGGGTCCGGCGTCCTTCTGCTGGTTTGGGTGTCCTTCTGCGGCGGGTCCGGTGTCCTCTTCGGCGGGTCCGGTGTCCTCTTCGGCGGGTCCGGCGTCCTTCTGCTGGTTTGGGTGTCCTTCTGCGGCGGGTCCGGTGTCCTCTTCGGCGGGTCCGGTGTCCTCTTCGGCGGGTCCGGTGTCCTCTTCGGCGGGTCCGGCATCCTTCTGCTGGTTCGGGTGTCCTTCTGCGGCGGGTCCAGTGTCCTCTTCGGCGGGTCCGGTGTCCTCTTCCGCGGGTCCGGTGTCCTCTTCGGCGGGTCCGGTGTCCTCTTCGGCGGGTCCGGTGTCCTCTTCCGCGGGTCCGGCTGTCCTTCTGCTGGTTCGGGTGTCCTTCTGCGGCGGGTCCGGTGTCCTCTTCGGCGGGTCCGGTGTCCTCTTCGGCGGGTCCGGCGTCCTTCTGCGGCGTCCTCGCGTCCTCCCCGCTCGTTTCCCGCGCCGAGTTTTGAATACTGCGCCAGCATATACCGAGCGCAGTACACTCGGGCAGGCTCGGCAACTGTCGCGCTCACGTCCTGGACGTGACCGCGGAAGAAGCCGAGACTGGCCGAATATACCTGAGTGTACTGCGCTCGGTATATGTCGGCGCAGTATTCAAAACTCGGCGCGGGAAAGCGGGTATCGGCGTATATCGCGCACCCACGATTTTGCCCTGATTTTCAGGGCAAAAAAGTGCGCGATATACGCCGATAAATACGGTAAATAATATCTTGTATACCATCCTGGACTGCGACATGTAGGCAAGTGCAGGCCATGTAAATGAATTACCTCCCAACATAAGATAAAGGGAGATAAAGGAAATAACTCTATTTAAAGTGTGTCTTGGCAAAAGAAACCCAAAAACATTATTTGGTGAGTACATCTCTGCAGTACATGCACACCTGCCCATGTTTTGTCTCCTTAAAATGCAGCAAGTACAAAAAAAACACCTATTGATCCTGCCAGAAATACGATGAGCATCAACTTCCTGCTTTAGTTGACATACCTGCTGTACTGAAATCCCAAGCAGTGTTAGCAGTCTTTTGAGAATTTTCTTCCCCAGACAGACCCCCCCTCCCCTTCCTTATATTGTGGATATGAGAATTTGCCAACTCAAGCAAGAAAATAAGAGCACACTGAATTTCTGCCAGATCAACAGCTATTTTTAACTTTTTGGCTTCATTTCCATGGACGTTTTTACAGCCACTTTTTTAGCCTTTTTTACAGCTTAAAAACGCCTGTCCATGTTTATTTTATTTTATTTATTTTTTGAGCTGGAGCTCCAAAACGCAGCGGTTGCGGTTTTTAGCGTTTTTGCGCGTTTTTTTTAGTTTTTGAGCGTTTTTTAACGTCTGGCGTTTTTACAGCTCTAAGGCTGGAGCTTCAGAACGCACTGGTCCCATGTTTTTTTTGCAGCTTAAAAACGGCTCAGCCATCTACAGCTCAAAAACGTCATGGGCCATAGACTAACATGGAGAGCCGTTTTTAAGCTGCAAAAACGTCCAAAAACGTCCATGGAAATGAAGCCTTTACCTTTAACCACTTGCCGACCAGCTACTGTCATTATACTGCGGCAGGTCGGCTTGTTCCAGCAAATTGCCATATGTGCGCGTCGGCTCCTTTAAAAACTATAGCAGGCGCGCACGCCCTGCATGGTGGGGGACTCAATGCGCGTGGCCGGCGGCCGCGATGTCTACCGACCACCCACGATCATAGGAAAGAGAGCCAGAAGGGGGATCTGTCAACGTAAACGGACAGATCCCCGTTCTAACAGGGGAGTAGCGAGAGATCTGCTGTTCCTAGAGATTAGGAACAGCGATCTCTCGCCTCCTCCAGTCAGTCCCCTCCCCTCACAGTTAGAAACACCTCCCTTGGAAAATATTTAACCCCTTGATTGCCTCCCTAGTGTTAACCCCTTTCCTGTCAGTAACATTTACACAGTAATCAGTGCATTTTTATAGCACTGATCGCTGTATAAATGTCAATGATCCCAAAAAAGTGTCAAAAGTGTCTGATCTCTCTGCCGCAATGTCGCAATCCCGCTAAAAATTGCAGATCACCGCCATTACCAGTAAAAAAAAAAATACTAATATATATAATAATATTGTCTTTTTTTTTTTTCAAAATTATGCGTCTCTTTTTGTTTATAGCGCAAAATATAAAAACCGCAGAGGTGATCAAATACCACCAAAAGAAAGCTCTGTGGGAAAACAAGGACATCAATTTTGTTTGGGTACAGCATCGCACGACCACGCAATTGTCAGTTAACCGGTTAAGACCCGGACCAATATGCAGGTTAAGGACCTAGCCCCTTTTTGCGATACGGCACTGCGTCACTTTAACTGACAATTGCGCGGTCGTACGACGTGGCTCCCAAACAAAATTGGCATCCTTTTTTCCCACAAATAGAGATTTCTTTTGGTGGTATTTGATAACCTCTGTGTTTTTTATCTTTTGCGCTATAAACAAAAATAAAGCAACAATTTAAAAAAAAAATTCAATATTTTTTACTTTTTGCTATATTAAATATCCCTAAAAAATATATAAAAAACTTTTTTTTCCTTCAGTTTAGGCTGATACATAGTCTTCTACATATTTTTGGTAAAAAAAATTACAATAAGTGTTCATCGATTGGTTTGCGCAAAATTTATAGCGTTTACAATATACAGTAGGGGATAGTTTTATGGCATTTTTAGTAATAATTTTGTTTTACTACTAATGGCGGCGATCAGCGATTTTTTTCGTGACTGTGACATTATGGCGGACACTTCGGACACTTTTGACACATTTTTGGGACCATTGTCATTTTCACAGCGAAAAGGGCTATAAAAATGCACCGATTACTGTGAAAATGGCAATGGCAGTGAAGGGGTTAACCACTAGGGGGCGCTGTCGGGGTTAAGTGTGACCTCATGTGTGTTTCTTACTGTAAAGAGGCAGGGCTGGATGTGTGAAATCAGTGATCGTCGTTCCCTATATCAGGGAACAGACGATCACTGCCACTGCCACAGAGAAGAACGGGGAAGGTTTGTTTACACTCACCTCTCCCCCGTTCTTCAGCTCCTGTGACCCGATCGCGCGACACCCCTGGTGATCGGGTCCGGGGGTCCCACGGGCGCGGTCACGGAGCTTTGACGGCGCGCTCGCGACCCACGGCTGGGCTCTTAAAGAGGACGTATGTATACGTCCATGTGCCCAGCCGTGCCATTCTGTTGACGTATATAGTCGTGCGGCCTTTATGTGGTTAAAGCGACGCAGTGCCGTATTGCAAAAAATGGCCCGGTCATTAAGGGGGGAAATCTTCCGGTTTGTAGGTGGTTAAGAGAAATGTGTACACATTGCAGCAGTGATGTACTGAATATATTTCTTTTTATTTCACCCAGATACAGGAATTCAGGGCCAACAATGTAAGCATTGTAAACTAAGGGATGCATGGAGCTCTAGCTGTGGACTATGATGTTAGTGGTTATGATTAGTTGATTATTTACACTGTAGTTTCATTATTTGACCTAGTTAGACCTCAGTTTGTAGGAAGAACGACTGTTTACTGAAAGGTTAGAGGTCTAATCAACATCGAGTAAAACACGCAAACACAGATAGGTCATTATTCTGTATACAGTATATTCCGGGAATGGGTTATTACTTCACTTTCCTCTACTCAGCTGTTTTACATAAGAAAATACTGCAATTTAGTGAACTGGACAATGTCCCATTAATGATCAGCCTTTCTTAACCTTTTTTTTTTTTGCAGAGGGACCTCTGAAATGTTCAGGCTATAATTTTCAGAGCCGCTGGCTCTGATAGGCACTTCCTAAGCCAACCAGGTGCCGTTATTCAGATGGCCGGCGCTCAACAGGGGGCCGGCCATCTGAATAGTGGGCGGCAGTGACAATACATGGATTTATGCAATGCATAAATCCATGTATTGTATTCAGTCGTGGTGCAGGAGCGAGAGGGGGCGGCGCTCCTGCGCCCTCTATGGACGCACCGCCACTGGCAGGCACCATTAAATGGCAGGTCAACCAACCAAAGCTCAAGGAACCCTAGTTGAGAATGGCTATACTAGATCCTCAAAGGGTTCTACTGATCTTCATTTAGACACGTGCATTCGTTTTCGTCCGAATTTCTGGGATTTTTGCTTTTGTTTTAACAAACGATAATGAACGCGCAGAATCCGAAAGATTATTTTCATTTCATTGCGACAACAGTTCGATATAGATAGAAGATTCAACAATAGCGATCTGTGTCTATCAAATCTGCGGTCAAATGTGCCTAACCCAACTATATTAGTTCAAGATTATTTGACATAGAGGGAAAGATTGGACACTATAGAGACTAGGGATGAGCCGAACAACCCCCCCCCCCCCCCGTTCGGTTCACACCAGAACCTTCAAACGGACTGAACGTTCACGCAAACATTTAGAACCCCATTGACGTCTATGGGACTTGAAAGTTCGAATTTAAAAGTGCTCATTTTAAAGCCTAATATGCAAGTTATTGTCGTAAAACGTCTTTGAGAACCCGGGTCTTGCCCCAGGGAACATGTATCAATGGAAAAAAAGTTTTAAAAACGGTAGTTTTTTTCATGACTCCTGAAATAACGACCGTTTTTAAAACTTTTTTTCCATTGATACATGTTCCCTCGGGCAAAGACGTTTTCACAGGCATACTGTAGACACCCAGCAGGTACAATATTTAAAGGAATTTTTCTTTTTTATTTAAGCATCATTAAAATCACTGCTCCTGAATCTTTAGGTGCATACTACAGAGCACAGGGCCAGTACACACCAAGTAGCTTTAGGTGCAAACTACAGAGGACACAGGCAATAAACCACGTAAGAATACTGAAGCTAGCACAATCACCTGCTTGCCAGTAAATTAGGAAGAACTGATCTAGCTAAACTATACAGTGTATAAATATATGTACAACACCTGGGATGTATATATATCCTCTACACACTGTAACATTAACTGACTAGCCTGCCTGCCTGCTCTATCTACCTGCAAAAAATTACACTCTCTCTGTCCTCTTAACCACCGCAACACACTACACAAGGCCGACCTGCAGGCGGCCTTTTATAGTGTGGGGCGTGTACTAAACCCCCCTGAGCCATAATTGGCCAAAGCCACCCTGGCTTTGGCCAATTATGGCTCTCCGTTTTTTGCAAGCTGTGATTGGCCAAGCATGCGGGTCATAGTGCATGTTTGGCCAATCATCAGCCAGCGATGCCGCAGTGAATTATGGTCTTTGAAACGTAACTCGAATTTGGCGCGAACGACCCGTTTTGTTCGTATTTCGACGAACGATCGAACATACGATGCTCAAGTCGAACATGAGTTTGATTTGAATACGAAGCTCATCCCTAATAGAGACATGAATAATTGACGAAGCAGCTAAAAACATACGATTGCCACGAGTGGACATTTATGGTCAAATGCTCCGCCCATAGGCTATAGAAGAATTCTAATGTTGATTGACCAATAATAATAATAAATATAATTATTACGAGTGTCATACAACATTAGAATTCTTCTATAGCTTGTGGGCGGAGCATTCGACTGGAAATGTACGATCGCGGCGTTGTACAGTTTAGCTGCTTCGTCAAATCTTCTTAGAACATTCGACGGACACTATTAGCCTTCAATTGACAGATTCGACCTTAATTCGGATTTTTGGATTAACCACTTGCTTACTGGGCACATATACCCCCCTCCTGCCCAGGTGAAATTTCAGCTTTCTGCACTGCGTCGCTTTAACTAACAATTGCGCGGTCGTGTGACGTGGCTCCCAAACAAAATTGACGTCCTTTTTTCCCCACAAGTAGAGCTTTCTTTTGGTGGTATTTGATCGCCTGTGCGGTTTTAATTTTTTGCGCTATAAACAAAAAAGAGCGACAATTTTGAAAAAAATACAATATTTTTTACTTGTTGCTATAATAAATATCCCAATTTAAAAAAAAAATAAAACACATTTTTTTTCTCAGTTTAGGCCGATACGTATTCTTCTACATATTTTTGGTAAAAAAAAAAAAATCGCAATAAGCGACTGGTTTGCGCAAAAGTTATAGCGCCTACAAAATACAGAATTATTATTTTTTATTATTTATTTTTTTTACTAGAAATGGCGGCGATATGCGATTTTTATTGGGACTGCGACGTTATGGCGGACACATCGGACACATTTATACTGCGATCAGTGCTATAAATATGCACTAATTACAGTATAAATGTGACTGGCATTGAAGGGGTTAACACTAGGGGGTGGGGAAGGGGTTAAATGTTTGTCCTATATTGTGTTCTAACTGTAGATGGAGGGGGGTGACTGGGGGAGGTGACCGATCTATGTCCCTATGTACAAGGGACACAGATCGGTCTCCTCTCCAGAGACAGCACTGCTGTCTCTGTGTAAAACGGCAATGAGAGATGATCTCATATGTTTACATATGTTTGCTTAGAGGAGGCATTCTGACTACTTTATATTCCACATTATCTATACAAACCAAAATCCAGTGAGATGGTTTTATGTTTCTTGAATATTATAGAATCTTCTTACTCCTCTCAACATCCCCATGTACATTATGGGGTTGATTTACTAAGAGCAAATCGACTGTGCACCTTGCAAATGCAGTTGCAATCATTTTCTCTGGAGCTTAGTGAATGTGGTAATTCACTTCATAAAAAAACACCCTATTAGGTAAAAAATAAAAATGAAATAAAAACTACATTTTTACTTGCATACGATTAGATGATGGAAATCAGCAGAGCTTCACCACAATCACTGAGCTCTGATGAGAACTGAACTTGCAAAGTGCACAGCAGTCGCGGCTGGTGTTTTTTCTTTTTTTGTGGAGGTAAACAATCAACTCAACCCCCTTCCCAGTCGGTCGGGTCACTGGGGTCATGGACAGCACCCCCCCTAAGGGTCATTCAGTCAGTAGTCGGGCCACACACTTACCCCATCTTGCAAGCAGTGCTCTGTGCAGCTTGCAGCTTTTCTCCGGGCTGCGGGTGACTGCTTCCTTGCTTCCCCTGTGTCTCCTCCCTCCTCCTGGCAGGCAATCTGATTGGTTCTCCTTTTGGTCAATCGGGTGATGGTCCCAGCACCCGCTTCCTGATTGACCGGGAGGAGAGTCAATGTTGCAATAGCGAATATTAGCAAACAATAAAAACCGCAGGGGTGATCAAATACCACCAAAAGGTAGCTCTATTTATGGGGAAAAAAGGACGTAAATTTTGTTTGGGAGCCACGTCGCACGTCCGCGCAATTGTCAGTTAAAGCGACGCAGTGCCGAATCGCGAAAAGTGCTCTGGTCAGGAAGAGGGTAAAATCTTCTGGGGCTGAGGTGGTTAATTAACTATTCTAACATTAGAGTGTGATGTATGATGCGCATGCTAATGGACACGATACCAGTGCCAAGGTTACTGCCTCCCAAAATGTGGAACTCCTTCTGATGTAGACTCATTAATTAATTTCCTGACAATCTCAGGGCTAACCCATTCTACCGTCTGATTCAAATTAATAAGGTGAAATATGTGCAAATCTACAGACAAAATAAATTCCACATCTCACCTCTCTCAGCTTCAGTCCCAACAGGAAGAGCAAGCCCTCCTCACTTTAGTTTTATTAAAAATACAACATCACAAAAATGCATTCTCATTGGTCAACCCAAACAATTCACACCCACTCCATCCTCAGTACCACCCTCGGACCCACCCATTCACCCATCCCCTCTGTAGCACATGGCACATATTGCTAAAGTCCAAGAGCCATCTTTATTTCAGACGGTAATATGACCTATAGTAGCGAGGAGATGGAAGTCCTTATTTGGAAAACAGTTCTGCTTTTCACAAGACACCAAATCCCTTTGGTGGGCTGAAGACAGGAAGGGGGGATGGGCCGGAGCACACATTCCAAAGATGAGAAACAGAAGGAGAAAATGTAGAGGCCTCTGAACAAAACAGCTTTCCCTTGTATTTTCAATGCTGAGTTCATTACTTTAAAACAATATCTGATAAAACTTATCAAGGAAAATAAGCAGTATTGATCATTCTCATACATACATATGCATATATAAAAAGAAATATGGAAATATAAAAAGAAATTAAAGGAATATAAACCGAGAAACATTTAGTGGTACTAATAAAAGAATAAGCTCAACTTATCAAATAGAAATTTTATCCAGATCTATCGTACTTCCACCAATCAGATAAATTCCAAATAAATAAAAAAATAGGATGACTAAAGCCCTGTACACACGATCGGTTTGTCTGATGAAAACGGACAGATGGACCGTTTTCATCAGACAAACCGATCATGTGTGGGCCCCATCGGTTTGTTTCCCAACGGTGAAAAAAAAAAGAACACGTTTTGAACTTTTCCTATGGATAAAAAAACGTTAGAGAAAAACAATCGTCTGTGTGGAACTCCATCGGAGAAAAATCCATGCATGCTCAGAATCAAGTCGACGCATGCTCGGAAGCATTGAACTTCATTTTTCTCAGCACTTTGTTGTGTTTTACGTCACCGCGCTTGGACACGGTCGGATTTTTGACCGATGGTGTGTAGGCAAGACTGATGAAAGTCAGTTTCATCGGATATCCGACGAAAAAATCCATCGGATTAGATTCCATCAGATATCCGATCGTGTGTACGGGGCTTTATTGTTCTGTGAATATTTTTAAAAAGTCAGTGAATGGTTTGAATACATTACATGAACAAATATTCTGACTGACTTTTAAAGACAAACAAATGTTGCACAATTCTTTTATATCTGTTGTTTTTATGGTTTCTAAAATACACTCTCATCTTCTCAGGGACTATGCGGTCATCTTCCCTTCCGAGATTCGCTCCCAGCATTCTGAAACCCTATGTATACACCTGGAGGGGGCTCAGGGGGAGAGCAGAGTACAGATATCCTTACATCTGAAAGAAAAGAACACAACCCTTGTGGAGAAGAGCTTCAAGCAAGACTCCATATTCACCTGTGTTCCAGTCAGGGTAACAAAAGTCTGCATTTAAAATAGGCATAAAGTTTGGCCTGGAGGAGAAAAGTGGACAGGGGGTCTACATGGCTAAGGGGATGATTAAGATGTGGGGGCTGTGGTAAGGAGTGAGGTCCAACCTGACTGGGGTTTGAGAGTCACAGGATCCTGTGGAGAATGCTGGGACTTCATCCCAAGAAAGTGCAAGTGGTGATGGTTGTTTTCCCACCTGCCCACCCCTTCAGGTAAGGTTTGAGTGAATACTGAAAATAGAGGAGATGGTAAGAAAATTGACACAGCTTGGCTTAAGGTGGTAGTAAAGCCCCCTGGTTCACTTGTACCCACAGGTAAGCCTATAATAAGGCTAACCTGTAGGTACAGTAAATATCTCTTAAATGTGCACCATTTAGGAGATATTTGCTATAGTAGCAGCCGGTGACGTCACCGGTGCAGAGCCATGATTCCCAAGCGCATGCGCAGTGATGTCATTGCGGCTCGGCCATTCAAACAGCCAAAGGCCAGGAACCTGGAAGGAAGACTGGGTGAAGATTGACGGCTTCGTTCCAAGACCCCTTTCCCACCGAGGCGCTTTCCAGGCGCTATAACGCTAAAAATAGCGCCTGCAAAGTGCCCTGAAAGAGCCGCTGCTGTCCCTCCAGTCTCTCCAGTGTGAAAGCCCTCGGGGTGCGCTAGCAGAACGCTAAATAAAGTCCTGATAGCAGCATCTTTAGAGCGGTGAAGGAGCGGTGTGTGTATACTGCTCCTCCACCGCTCCTGCCCATTGAAATGAACGGGCACGCGGCTATACCGTAGGCAAAGCGCTGCTGCAACATCGCTTTGGGGGTGGTTTTAATCCCTTTTCAGCCGCTTGCTCTAATACGTGAATCACCGTTATTGTACGTTGCCTCATGTAATGGATATAGCAGGCGCGCACGCCCACGGCATGGCCCCGGAGCGTACTTGCGTGCTCGGCCGGGCGCGACGTCCGCCGGCAAACCCGCGATCGCTCAACACAGAGGCAGAATGGGATCTGTCAGTGGCAGTGACAAAGTGGATGTGACACTGGCAGATCCCCATTCTGACAGGGGAGCTGAGAGTGATCGTCGGCTCCTAGTGATTAGGAACAGCGGCCTCTCTCTTCCTCCAGTCAGCTGAGCCTCCCATACAGTTAGAAACACCTCACAGGGAACACATTTAACCATATGATCAGCCCTGGTGTTAACCCCTTCACTTCCAGTGACATTTATACAGTGATCAGTGGCTATTTTTAGCTCTAATCGCAGAGGTGATCAAATACCACCGAAAGAAAGCTCTATTTGTGGTAAAAAAAGGCCATCAATTTTGTTTGGGTGCAACTTTGCACGACCGCACAATTGTCAGTTAAAGCAACGCAGTGCCAAAATGGTCAGCTTATCGCAAAACATGGTCTGGTCATTAAAGGGGTTGTAAAGCTTTGCGTTTTATCACCTTAATGCATTGGCTCCCGCTGCTGTCGATCAAATCAATGACACGGCACGGTGGGGCTGAGTGATACACTTGGTGGCTATGGCCGCCACTGTATCACACGGGAGTGCTCCCACAAGCTAACCCCCTTGGAAGAGCGCTTCCCAGAACAGGGGTTAGCTCTTGCGGGGAGGAGCCAAGACAGTTGCCGAGGGACCCCAGAAGACGAGGGTCGGGGGCCACTCTGTGCAAAACAAGCTGCACAGTGGAGGTAAGTATAACATGTTTGTTATTTAAATAAAAAATAAAAAGAACCTTTACAACCCCTTTAAAGCGGTTGTAAACCGCATATATAATTTTTTTTTTTTTTACCTGGAAGGCAAAATGCATAATCAGCTAGTATGCACCGAATAATAGCTGATTATGAAATACTTACCTCAAAACGAGGTGAACAACACTTACCTGGTTCACGCCGAGCGAGATGTCATCTTGCTCCGGCGTGTCTTCCGGGTATCGCCGCTCCAGCGCTGTGATTGGCTGGAGCGGCGATGACGTCACTCCCGCGCGTGCGCGCGGGAGATTTAAAATCGGCAAGGTCCGGCGGCTGCCGGATCTTTTGCCGTGGATTCCCCCCTGCGCATGCGCCGCCCTCATTGCGAGGGGAATATCTCCTAAACCGTACAGGTTTAGGAGATATTCTTTATACCTACAGGTAAGCCTTGTTATAGGCTTACCTGTAGGTAAAAGTCAAAAATAAAGGTTTACAACCGCTTTAAGAGGGAAAATTGTTCTTTACCTACAATCTTTGAATTATGTGGTTTGAGCTGCATGACCCGAGAGGTGGTCATGATGTTTTATTAATATGCAAGATTGTATGATGATTTTAGTGTGTCAATTTCCCTTACTTTTTTCTAAAATAAATAAGTATTTTGATATAAATGTGATATACAGCGGGCTGTGGCAATTATTTTGTTCACTAATGATGATGGGATTAGAGAATTTTCTTTTTTTTTTTTTAAGAAAAATTGACTTTGTAGGCACATAAAAGTTATCAAAATTGTAATAGTCACACAGATACATTGATGCATCTAAAATCAAATAACAAAATATATAGCAATTACGCCAAATGGTTTCCCTGAGAATATACCCCGTCTGCACAACATAATTGATGCGGGGCTGTAACGAAGAACAAAGCCCGCGCTAAGTGGAGTATTGACTCCTGGGTGTAGCCAAATGGATCCTTGGAGAGTTTAAAACAGCTCTACATGTTTTGCAATTTAAAAGATATCGCTTGTTCAGGAGCTTCTAATTTTTAGAAGAATAAACTTCAATTAGAATATAGTATAAAACATACAATATAAAAAACACACAGCGTGTACATAATACATAGATATAAACATCAATATACTGTATAATAGTACATGTGAACTCACGAATAAATGGTGCTACAGAAAGTGTCAATGGTTGCCCATACTCAAACAGCGCTGCGGCCAGGGATGGACTGGCCAGTGGCCATTGGGACTTCCGGAAGTTTCCCGGTGGGCCGATGGCTTAGTGGGCTGGCTTCAGTGACAGCGGACTGCCGCCCGCCTCCGCTCCTCTGTCTCTCCCTCCCTGCAGCGTTGACCTCCTCTCCCTCCCCACAGTGCTCACCTGGGGGGGGCAGAGAAGCATGGGAAGGACCAGAGGAGCATGGGGGGGGGGGGCCATAAGGAGCATGGGGGAGGGGACAGACAGCTAACTCAACAGCTATGGCGTGGAAGTTTCTCACTTCTGCCTAATCTTGTCCCATGGGGGGGCACCGAACTGATTCTTTGCCCCGGGTGAAATAATGTCTAGCTTCCCCACTGGTACTGCCTATAAGAATACCAGTACCAGCCGTTCTACTCTAATAAAGTAGAATGGCTGGTGAAGGGGGAGAGGGGGCTTGGGTGGCCGGGGGGGGGGGCAGGAGTTGTCCGGCCGCCATAGGAGAGACCTGTCAAAGTGGGCCAGTCTGGATGAAGTCCAGGGCCAAATTTTTGTCCCAGTTCAGCCCTGGCTGCGGCTGCACCAAACCCCCCTCAATTGAGGGGAAGACTAATGAGGATGATTGAGGCTAATCAGGTTTTTACTTTTAAGTAACATGTCCTACAAAACAACTCTAACCTATTTTTTGTTTTCTTGCCAAGGTCTTCAAGTCTGTAGAGCCGGAGGTGGTCGCCACATTGAACATCTCCATAGAGAATGCAGGGGAAACTATAGTGAAGAGCAGTAAAGTTCTGGTGAAGAAGACAAGATCCAGCCTTCTAGTTCAGACAGACAAAGCTGTGTACAAACCAGGACAAACTGGTAACTGTTCTATAAATATTTGTAGGCATGTTCTATTCCAGGAAATAAGCAAAACAGTTAGATGCATGTGCCATACGCAAGAAAGTCTACACCAGGGGCATTGCTAGACCCGAAAGTCCAGGGCACATGTAATACACAGAGCAAGGCCATGAAAATGGCATAACAATCCCTATATTTTTTTTAACCAAAGAGTATTAAAAACAAGACAATATTTATTATTTTTTGCTGCTGTGGACATAAATCATAAGGTAGTACAGAACCATGCTTAGCTTGTAGGCAGGTGCAGTCTAAATTTGGCACTGTAGGTGGTGCTCGTCTGCAGCAGCTCCGGTAGAGTGGGAGAGAGAAGGGCCACGTTTACCTCTTCAGGAAGCTTCCCATTTGGGTCAGTTCGGCCAGGCTGCACTTTGCTCCTCGTGGCAGACTGTCGGTATCCCTGAGTTTTTTGACCACTGCCTATATGTTGTATGGTTTTAAGTGGCACCAGAAGCGTGAGCCTCCTGCTGGGGCTGTTTATGCTGTTGACTAGGGATGACTAGGGATGAGCCGACACCCCTCAGTTTGGTTCGCATCAGAACCTTCGAACGGACCGAACGTTTGCGCAAACTTTAGAACTTCATTAAAGTCTATGGGACTCGAACTTTGAAATCAAAAGTGCTAATTTTAAAGGCTAATATGCAAGTTATTGTCCTAAAACTGATTTGGGGACTCGTGTCTTGCCCCAGGGAACATGTATCAATGCAAAAAAAAGTTTTAAAACAGCCTTTTATTTGGGAGCAGTGATTTTAATGATGCTTAAAGTGAAAAAAAATTGAAATGTTCCTTTAAATATCGTACCTGGGGGGGTGTCTTTATTATGCCTGTGAAGTGGCACGTGTTTCCCGTGTTTAGAACTGTCCCTGCACAAAATTCCCTTTCTATAGGAAAAAAAGTCATTTAAAACTGCTTACAGCTTTAATGTAATGTCTGGTCCCTGCAATATGGATGAAAATCATTGAGAAAAATAGCATGGGTGGAGTCAGTGACCTCATCATCCCCTCCCTCCTCATCACTGTAGGAAACCTGGCAGTATGCTGCAGCTGGGGGGAACATGACTGCCAGATTGCTGTCCTTCTTGGGCACCCCCTCTCTCTGGGCTCACGTTACTGCCTTCCTCTAGCTGGGTACCATCATTGGAGCCTTCAAAACGCTGTGTATCCTCCTGCAGCATGTACCCAACACTGTGGTCAAACAGTTCCGGGGACTCCTCAGGAGGACATGGTGGGGCTAGGGAAGGAGTGACTGATGCAATTGAGCAGAGGGAAGAGGCCGTGTTGGCAGCTGCTTTGCCAGACAAAGTACCCTGAGCCTGGGTGAGAGAGAATGAGGAGGATGAGGACGGCTTGGTCATCCACTCTACCAAGTCTTCGGCATGTTGCGGCTGAACACGGCCAGCTGCCGAAAAGAAAAGGACGAGCATGTCCCACGGCCACGTGCTGACGAGGATGCACCGTGTCCACGACCAGCACTGTTGCTTTTAGACACAGAGCTTGTTTTCCCTCTTTTATCGGCTCGTGACTCCCTGCCTCTCCTTGTTGTCCTTCCAGACATACTAATGGCCTGCAGGGATATGTAGTTGCACAAATACTGACAATACTTGCTGATCACTGCCTGTGGTATTAATATGAGAACACCAGCAATTGTCTTCTCCCGCCTGTTCCTCCTCTCGTCCTCTGCTATGATTGGATGCCTGATAGGCATCCAATCACAGCGCCTGTCATTTTTAGCCAATCAGGTGACAGGTAACACAGACCCGGCACACCTGATTGGCTGAAAGGGTTAGTAAAGAGAATTCCTTTGTTATGCTAACATACAGCTGAGTGACAAGCGAACGCACAGCGTTGCGCCCCTTCTCTCACATTTTTGGACGCCTATTAGAGCCAATGGCTTTAATCAGGTGCTTCCAAAAAACACCCCCACCGCTGTTATTCAGGTGCCCGATGCCCAAAAAGGGGACGGACACCTGAATAGGGTGTGTCAGCAGCGACCATAGATAGATTCATGCAATGCACGAAGAGAACAAAAAAGTCTTTAGGCACTAAAAACTGGCAATCATTGAAAACAATTGTGTCATATAAAAAAAAACTGGACCCCAGTGCAGCTGGCAACTTTTGGAGAAGGTGGACGACAAAAATAAACAAAAACACAGCGCTCAATGGGACCAGTGAAAGGAGAACTATTGCAATTGCTGTATTCATTCAAGTTCATTTATTGGATGCGCGCTAAAATTGATATAAAATCACAACTGTCAATGAGAATGAGATAATAAAATGAATCATTTAAAAAAAGGAAGAAAACTCATAATCATAGTTGAAGTAGTTCAAAACTTTGGGCCAGATCCAGAGAGAGAGTACGCCGGCATATCTACTGATACGCCGGTTTTCCTTCAAATTTTCCTGCGTCGTATCTTTAGTTTGAATCCTGAAACCAAGATACGACGGCATCTGGGTTCGATCCGACAGGCGTACGGCTTCGTACGCCTTAGGATCGCAGATGCAATACTTTGGCGTCCGCTGGGTGGAGTTCACGTCGTTTTCCGCGTCGGGTATACAAATGAGCTTTTTTTGACAATCCACGAACGTACGCGCGGCCGTCGCATTCTCTTACGTCGTCTCTAGTCGGCTTTTTCCGGCGTATAGTTAAAGCTGTTATTTTGCGGCGTATAGATAGACTTGCCATGTTAAAGTATGTCGTTCCCGCGTCGAAATTAGATTTTTTTTTTGCGTAAGTCGTCCGTGAATAGGGATGGACGTAAGTCACGTCTAAGTTCAAAAAATGACGTTGTTGCGACGTCATTTCGCGCAAAGCACGGCGGGAAATTTCGAAACGGAGCATGCGCAGTTCAATCGGCGCGGGGACGCGCTTCATTTAAATAAATCACGCCCCCTACCCGCCGATTTGAATTTTCGCCGCAAGAAATACACTACGCCGCCGTAACTTCTGGCGCAAATTCTTCCTGGATTCGACTTAAAGCCAGGTAAGATACGGCGGCGTAGCGTATCTCTGATACGCTGCGCCTGTCCATTTCTATGTGGATCTGGCCCTTTGTGTATACGATACCGTTTCGCACTGAAAATAGTGCTTAGTCATAGCTATGACTAAGCACTAGTTTCAGCACGAAACGCGTCAATAGTCGGGTTTTATTTTATTTTGCTGTGACTTGTAGTGCTGTCCTTCTTTTAACCACTTCCCGACCTCCTCATGTACATTTACGTCGGCAGAATGGCACGGACAGGCACAATCACGTACCTGCCTAGACGTGGGTGGGGGGTCCGATCGGGACCCCCCCGGTACATGCGGAGGTCGGGTCCGCTCGGGGAGCGATCCGGGACGACGGCGCGGCTATTTGTTTATAGCCGCTCCGTCGCGATCGCTCCCCGGAGCTGAAGAACGGGGAGAGCCGTGTGTAAACACGGCTTCCCCGTGCTTCACTGTGTCGGCGCATCGATCGCGTCATTCCCTTTATAGGGAAGACACGATCGATGACGTCATTCCTACAGCCACACCCCCCTACACTAGTAAACACACACAAAGTAAACCCTAACTCCTACAGCGCCCCCTGTGGTTAACTCCCAAACTGCAACTGTCATTTTCACAATAAAGAATGCAATTTAAATGCATTTTTTGCTGTGAAAATGACAATTGTCCCAAAAATGTGTCAAAATTGTCCGAAGTGTCCGCCATAATGTCGCAGTCACGAAAAAAATCGCTGATCGCCGCCATTAGTAGTAAAAAAAATAAAAAAAATAAAAATGCAAAAAAACTATCCCCTATTTTGTAAACGCTATAAATTTTGGGCAAACCAACCGATAAACGATTATTGCGATTTTTTTTACCAACAATAGGTAGAAGAATACGTATCGGCCTAAAGTGAGGAAAAAAAAAATTTATATATGTTTTTGGGGGGTATTTATTACAGCAAAAAGTAAAAAATATTGCATTTTTTTCAAAATTGTCGCTCTATTTTTGTTTATAGCGCAAAAAATAAAAACCGCAGAGGTGATCAAATACCACCAAAAGAAAGCTCTATTTGTGGGGAAAAAAGGACGCCAATTTTGTTTGGGAGCCACGTCGCACGACCGCGCAATTGTCTGTTAAAGCGACGCAGTCCCGAACTGTAAAAACCCCTTGGGTCTTTAGGCAGCAATATGGTCCGGGGCTTAAGTGGTTAATAAAGGCTACAAATTGTTCAGAGTGCGGCTGTCCAGAGACAATTTTTGTTCCTGCTTTGCTAAGTGCATTGCCTGCACCTGAGTTGTCTGCAGCGGAGGATATTTATCTGGGTTCCCACCTGGAGCGGCTACTCCCTTTTCCATAACTCCAAGAACCAAAGGGTTAATGTCAGCAAGTGTGCTCCGACTCCTGGTCTTAGAAGGCTGATCCAATGGTATGGTATGCAGCCAGGATTGGAAATGGGAAGACACCGCTCCTCTGTAGTACAACTAATAGCTGGGTTGTGGGTATCAGGCTCGCTCAGCTCCAGGGAGTGTATTGTAGGCCGCACCTGACGGGTATCCACGATCAAACAGGCTGATCAGGCAAGCCGAACGCTGTATTTCACGGGAGGCGCTCTGAATGACGGGCACTGTATCCGCTAGACATGTGCAGGATGAAAAAATTTGTTTCATTTCGATTCGTTATTTAATTACATTTGTTTAGTTAAGTTCGTTGCATTCATTACATTCGTTTTCGGGATTCATTTCATATTTGAAAAAAATTCTACCGCATTCGAAAAAACTCTACCGAATTCGAAATAATTCTAACGCATTCGAAAACAAATCTACTGAATTCGAAAAAAAATATCAAATTCGAAATAATTCTACCACATTTAAACAAAACTATATATAACCATTTCCTGAAATTTGAAATTCGTATAGAATGAAATAGAATTTGAATAGAAAAGATTAAAACAGAATCGAAAAGAAGAACAAGAGAATAGAATAAAATATAATATATATTAATTGATTCTATTCTGTTCTATTGTTTTTCTAGTTTACTAACTTTTCTATTATTTTCTATTATATTCTAATCTTTTCTATTCCAATTCGATTTCATTCTATATGAAATTCGAATTTTGGAAAATGGTTATATGTAAAAAGAAAAAATCGAATGTGGTAGTTTTTTCCAATTCGGTAGATTTTTTTCAAATGCAGTAGATTTTTTCTAATCAAATAAAATTTTTCGAATGCAGTAGACTTTTTAGGAATTCGGTCAAAAAAAATTCAAATTCTAATATGAAACTGATCTTTTATAATCTTTTCTATTCAAATTCAATTTTATTCAATAAGAAATTCTAATTTCGTATAAAATGAATTCAAATTCGAATAGAAAAGATTAGAATGGAATAGAAAAGAAAAACAAGAGAATAGAATAACATATATTATAATTGATTCTATTCTGTTCTATTTGTTTTTCTATTCTTTTATATTTTAGTTTCCATAAATTTAAATTATTTTCCAATCTATTCTAGAATTCAAAGTTATACTATTCGAATTTCGGAAGACTGTCATGTTCTATTTTATTACAATCTATTAACTTCTATTCTATTCATTTTGATTCTATTGCTTTATTGTTTTATATTCTATTTTATTGTAGTTTTTAGAAAATCGATTTCTATTTTTTCAAATTCGATTCCAATTCGAATTTCGTTTTTTCAAATTTGTTTAAATTCGTTAACCACTTCCCGACCGCCGCATGTATATGTACGTCCACAGAATGGCACGTACAGGCAAATGGGCGTACATGTACGTCCCCGCCTTTCCGCAGGTCGGGGGTCCGATCAAGACCCCCCCGCTACATGCGGCGGTCGGATTCCCGCGGGGAGCGATCCGGGACGACGGCGCGGCTATTCGTTTATAGCCACTCTGTCGCGATCTCTCCCCGGAGCTGAAGAACGGGGAGAGCTGTGTGTAAACACGGCTTCCCCGTGCTTCACTGTGGCGGCTGCATCGATCGTGTGATCCCTTTTATAGGGAGACTCGATCGATGACGTCAGTCCTACAGTCACGCAGTGTTAAAGCGACGCAGTGCCGAATTGTAAAAACACCTTTGGGCATTTGGCAGCATATTGGTCCAGGGCTTAAGTGGTTAATTTTGTAATTCAGAAATTCGGATGCATACGAATTTCCGAATAATGAAAAAAATCGTCCGAATTCGAAACGAAACAAAATGCACATGTCTAGTATACGGCGACAACCAAAATCAGGAATCAACGCCGGGACGAGGAGTGCACAAGTGCTGGGCGGGTCGCTAGCTGTTATAGTGGCGACCCTAGCTTACATGTTTCATGCGCCTGCGTTTTATCAAAGCCAACTTATCAAAGCAATGCATGAATCTATCTATGGGGATTAGAGCGGTGCAGGAGAGGGGGAGGGGGCGGTGCCCCTGCGCCCTTTATGGACGCAAGCCCGCTGATGAAAACCCTGAACTAAAACCCTGGAAATACTTTTTAAATAATTAGGATAGATCCAATCAAATTATAACATTTTATATTTGACTTTTACAGTAAACTTCAGAATTCTATTCATTGATGAAGATCTTCAACCCAAAAATACTGTGGTAAGTAAATGTCTCCTGGGAGAAATATGGGTGGGGGGGGGGGGGGTGATATATTAGCATCTTTATTGATAAGGGACTTCACTAACCGTTATTTTTATCTAAAATAACATCATAACATGGGACAAATGACATTTCAGGAAATCTTAAACAAGCCTAGCGGAAGCACCTGCCCTGTCTGCAGTGCGGTGTAGCCGGTGTGGATTACAGATCTCTGTCTGATCCTGGTGTTTAACCACTTAAGACCCGGACCAATATGCAGGTAAAGGACCAGGCCCTTTTTTGCGATTCGGCACTGCGTCGCTTTAACTGACAATTGCGCGGTCGTGCGACGTGGCTCCCAAACAAAATTGGCGTCCTTTTTTTCCCACAAATAGAGCTTTCTTTTGGTGGTATTTGATCACCTCTGCGGTTTTTATTTTTTGCGCTATAAACAAAAATAGAGCGACAATTTTGAAAAAAAAATGCAATATTTTTTACTTTTTGCTCCAATAAATATCCCCCAATTTTTTTTAAAAAAAAACTTTTTTTTTCCTCAGTTTAGGCTGATACGTATTCTTCTACATATTTTTGTTAAAAAAAAATCGCAATAAGCGTTTATCGATTGGTTTGCGCAAAATTTATAGCGTTTACAAAATAGGGGATAGTTTTATTGCATTTTTATTATTCTTTTTTTTTTTTACTACTAATGGCGGCGATCAGCGATTTTTTTCAAGACTGCGACATTATGGCGGACACTTCGGACAATTTTGACACATTTTTGGGACCATTGTCATTTTCACAGCAAAAAGTGCTATAAAAATGCATTGTTTACTGTGAAAATGACAATTGCAGTTTGGGAGTTAACCACAGGGGGCGCTGTAGGAGTTAGGGTTCACCTAGTGTGTGTTTACAACTGTAGGGGGGTGTGGCTGTAGGACTGACATCATCGATCGAGTCTCCCTATAAAAGGGATCACTCGATCGATGCAGCGCCATAGTGAAGCACGGGGAAGCCGTGTTTACATACGGCTCTTCCCGTTCTTCAGCTCCGGGGAGCGATCGCGACGGAGCGGCTATAAACGAATAGCCACACCGTCGTCCCGGATCGCTCCCCGAGGGAATCCGACCGATGCATGTAGCGGGGGGGGGGGTCCCGATCGGACCCCCGACCCACATCTAGGCAGGGACGTACAGGTACGCCAATGTGCCTGTACGTGCCATTCTGCCGACGTATATCTACATGCGGCGGTCGGGAAGTGGTTAAAGCGACACAGTGCCGAATCGCAAAAAGGAGCCAGGTCCTTTACCTGCATAATGGTTTTAAACCATAAAAATTTGAAATAACAAGAAAAATGAAAAATTCCTTTAACTATACTGTAGTGCCTAGGGGGGTACCCTTAGTCTGTCTGTAATGTGACACATCTGTACCATGTATAGAGCCTGCTGCAGCAATAATAACATATATAAAGCCAAGAAAATTACATTTTTCATTCAGGCTTTCATTCTTTTATAAACAATGGCTTGGGTAGCCAGACTTTCTATCAAATAGGTGTAAATAAATATAACTAAAGGTGTGTTTTAGTAACCTGTCTGTTTTCTTTCTCTTTCAGTTTCCAGTTGTACAACTACAGGTAAAATATTTAACCCGTATGCAAATAAACTATTAAACATATATATGTGTAAAGACCAGAAGGGGAAGGATTGGGACACTTACGGACCCCCCACTGTATATAAACGTCCTCTTTTTAAACATGGATATCTCAGTAACGGCAGCAGCTGCTGCCACAACTGAGATATCCATGTTTTCAGCTGGCGGCCGTGTAAACGATAACGGCGGTCTCCGCGGCGGATTCGCCGCGAGATCGCCGTTATCGGTGGCGGGAGAGGGGCCCCCCCCTCCCGCCGCTTTTCCGCGCCCTCCGCCGCTTACCGGAGCCGTCGGTAGCGGCGGAGGAGATCCGATGCTGCCGCCTGGAGAGTGAGGACTTGAGTGAGGGCAAGATGGCCCCCACCCGTCCTCATAGCTCTGCTGGGCGGAAGTGACGTCAAAACGTCAGTCCCGCCCAGCCTCTTAAAGAGACAATTTTTTTTCTGTCATTTTTTTAAATGACAAATTTTCATTTAAGCCTAAATATGAGATCTGAGGTCTTTTTGACCCCAGATCTCATATTTAAGAGGACCTGTCATGCTTTTTTCTATTACAAGGGATGTTTACATTCCTTGTAATAGGAATAAAAGTGATCATTTTTTTTTTTTTTTATATTTTAGTGTAAAAAATAATAAAATCAATAAAATTAAATAAGAAAACAAAAAAAAAATTTTTTTAAAGCGCCCCGTCCTGACGAGCTCGCGCGCAGAAGCGAACGCATACGCGAGTAGCGCCCGCATATGAAAACGGTGTTCAAATCACACAAGTGAGGTATCGCCGCGATCGTTAGAGCGAGAGCAATAATTATAGCCCTAGAGCTACTCTGTAGCTCAAAAAATGCAACTTATAGAATTTTTTAAACGTCGCCTATCTAGATTTTTAAGGGTAAAAGTTTGACGCCATGCCACGAGCAATTTTAAAGCGTGACATGTTGGGTATCATTTTACTCGGCGTAACATTATCTTTCACAATATATACAAAAATTGGGCCAAATTTATTGTTGTCTTATTTTTTAATTCAAAAAAGTGAATTTTTTCCAAAAAAAGTGCGCTTGTAAGACTGCTGCGCAAATACGGTGTGACAAAAAGTATTGCAATGACCGCCATTTTATTCTCTAGGGTGTTAGAAAAAAAAAATATATAATGTTTGGGGGTTTTAAGTAATTTTCTAGCAGAAAAAAATGTTTTAGTCTTGCAAACACCAAATCTGAAAAACACCTGAGGTCTTTAAGTGGTTAAATGAGACCTGTGGGTGTGTGTAATGATGTGGATATGTCACATGAAAGGCAACTGATTGCCAAAGATCCCTAGGAACAGTACATGATAGTACAATTAGAAAACATGATTAGACCATATAATAATAAAGCATTCGTGGTGTAAAAATTCAACATAAGTTGATATAATCATATAAATGTAATAATAATAAAAATGTAAAGGAAAATGTTTTTTCACCTTAATGCAATCTATGCATTAAGGTTGAAAAAACATCTGATGCTGCCCCCCCCTGAGCCCCCCGTTATACTTACCTGACACCTCGAAAGTCCCGCGTGCGGTCCCGGGATCCTCTTCGCCGCTCAGCCTGGCTGCCTGGCTAGAGCAGATTGATTGAGAGCAGCGCAGCCATTGGCTGGCGCTGCTGTCAATCACATCCAGTGACGCGGCGCGCCGAGGGGCGGGGCCGAGTGAGGCCCCGTACACACGAGAGGATCCATCCGCTGGAATTGATCCGCGGACCGGCTCCAGCGGATAGATCCCCTGGTGTGTACAATCCAGTGGATCTGTTTCCGCGGATTTTTATCCCCTGGGATGGATTTCAAGCGGATAAAAATTTGAAGACATGCTTTAAAATCTATCCGCTTGAATCCATCTCAACGGATTGATCCGCTGGTCTGTACAGACTCACCGGATCAATCCGTCCGAATGGATCCCCCGCATGCGTCGTAATGATTCGACGCATGCGTGGAATTCATTATATGACAGCGTCGCGCACGTCGCCGCGTCATCATCGCGGCGACGGCGCGACACGTCATCGCGATGGGATTTTGGCGCGGATTTCGATCCTATGGTGAGTACACTCCATCGGATCCAAATCCGCGGAAATCCTCAAGAGGATTTATCCGCGGAAACGGTCCGTTGGACCGTATCCGCGGATAAATCCTCTCGTGTGTACTAGGCCTGATACAGCGAGCAGCTATGGCCGCTCGCTGTATCATGGGAGCGCACCCACAATTACTGACCACCATGCGAGCTCTCGCATGACTGTGGTGAGTAATTGCGGGGAGGACCAGAGACAGCCGCCGAGGGACCCCAGAAGACATGGATCGGGGCCACTCTGTGCAAAACAAACTGCACAGTGGAGGTAAGTATCACATGTTTTTTTTTTCCTTTAGTAACCCTTTAATTATTAAACATATATGTTGTATGTATGTTAAAATATAATAGTATATACTGTATTTATCGCGGTATAACGCGCTCCCGCATATACCGCGCACCCCTAAAGTTTCCCCCGAAATTCCTGTAAAAAAAAATGTTATATGATTTTATTACTTACAGTTTTGGTGTCTTCCCAGCGTCCATCGTCCGGGCCGGCGTCCGTCTGCGGCCCCGATTGGTGTCCTCCCGGCTTCTCCAGCGCGCGCCTCAAGTCGAGTCCCCGCTTCCCACACTCAGTTCGAACGCCTCCGCCGACATATACCGAGTGCAGTACACTCGGGTACATTCGGCAAGGCTCGGCTTCGCTCGCGCTCACGCTCTGTGACGTTTATGCGTGAGCACGAGCGAAGCCGAGACTAGCCGAATGTACCCGAGTGTACTGCACTCGGTATATGTCGGCGCAGGATTTCAAACTGAGCGCGGGAAGCGGCTATCGGCGTATATCGCGCACCCACGATTTTCCCCTTATTTTAAGGGGAAAATAGTGCGCGATATACGCCGATAAATACGGTATACATTTTATTATTTTTCACTATAGGCAGCATGGAGGCTAAGTAGATTACACTCTTGCCTCTAGGTTTAACCCAGCCTAAAACTCTATCTGCATGGAGTTTCTGTGTTCTCCCCATGTCTGAAAATATGTTGGTAGTTGACATGTTGGTGGCCATTGCATGTAAACACATGAAAACACGTTAACACACGTTTGCTCTTTTTGATGTTCATTTACAAGCGTTGGCTTATATTAACACATATTGACATCTCTTTCTGCTCATTTCAATGTAAACGCATGTGTGCTAAAAATACGTATGAATCCAGCACCTGTCTACAGATTTCATTTAGTATTGTCAATGTTATGTAACCAACCTAAAATAACCAGCCATGTTATATAATCAACCTAATTCATATTTAGTATTATTTTTATCCATAGTTAGAAAGTCCTGTTAATCTAGCCTATGTCTTCTTTTAAGGATCCAGGAAAGAACCGGATTGGTCAGTGGCTAAATGTGAGCCTCAGTCAGGGATTGGCTGAACTTTCCCTTCCCCTCTCCTCTGAGCCTCCACTGGGAGAATACTCCATTCGGGTGAAGGACACAGTCCACACCTTTACAGTGGAAGAATATGGTAAGAAATTGCCCTTAAAAAATATTTAATACTCAAGGGCCCAGATTCTCGTAGATGGGCGTAATACTGCGGCGGCGTAACGTATGTCATTTACGTTACCCCGCCGCAAGTTTTACAGGCAAGTGCTTTATTCACAAAGAACTTGCCTGTAAAGTTGCGGCGGCGTAGCGTAAATCCCCCGGCGCAAGCCCGCCTAATTCAAATGAGCCGGGTAGGGGGCCTGGAGCATTTAAATTAAATTTAAATTTCCCAAAGTGCATTGCGCTAAATGACGTCGCAAGGACGTCATTGGTTTCAACGTGAACGTAAATGGCGTCCAGCCCCATTCACGGACGACTTAGGCCCCATTCACACGAGAGGATTTATCCGCGAATACGGTCCAGCGGACCGTTTCCGCGGATAAATCCTCTCGAGGATTTGTGCGGATTTCCAATGCGATGGAGTGTACTCACCATCGCATTGAAATCCGCGCCGAAATCCTCTGGCGATGACGTGTCGCGCCGTCGCCGCGATTATGACGCGGCGACGTGCGCGACGCTGTCATATAAGGAATTCCACGCATGCGTCGAATCATTACGACGCATGCGGGGGATCCCTTCGGACGGATGGATCAGGTGAGTCTATACAGACCAGCGGATCCATCCGTTGGGATGGATTCCAGCGGATAGATTTGTTTAGCATGTCAGCAAATATTTATCCGCTGGAATCCATCCCAGGGGATAAATATCCGCGGAAACAGATCCGCTGGAGTGTACACACCATAGGATCTATCCGCTGAAACCCATTCGCTGGGATTTTTCAGCGGATGGATTCTATCGTGTGTATGGGGCCTTACGCAAACAACGTAAATTTTATAAATTTCGACGCGGGAACGACGGCCATACTTAACATTGGTTGCCCCTCATATAGCAGGGGCAACTTTACGTGTCGCAAATCTAACGTAAACGTCGTAACTTCACTGCGTCGACCGCGCGTACGTTCGGGAATTCACGTATTTTGCTAATTTGCATACTCGACGGGGAAAACTACGGAGGCGACACCTAGCGGCGAAAAAAATATCTAAAATTTTTTAATTTATTTCAACCAGATAGGGGAGTGTAATCATAAAAATGCAAGACTAAATTGCATGCGATGGTATGGCAGTTGATTGCTGGTAAGCAATGAACAATGAACCTAATCCAGGGATATATTAACACACTCAGCTAATACATACAGTGTATTGAACCGGACATGAAGGAACAGATGGGAAAAATCTGTCTAGAAAATCGCCCACCTAACTGACCTTAGTCCATGGATATGGAAAGGATAATGGGTGAAGGCGTTAGAGTCCTTAATACTGCAATAGAGTGTATGGCTGAGTGTGTCCCTGGTATCAGAGTAGCGCCAGTACTGCCATACCATCGCATGCAATTTAGTCTTGCATTTTTATGATTACACTCCCCTATCTGGTTGAAATAAATTTCTCTGTGAATTACAACCAGTGATAGGCCAATAAGAGACCGCTCGTTGATTACCATCAACGCGGGATACCCCTTAATGAAATATCTATGCTCCTGAGGAAGCGCTAATTCCATGAGCGCGCAACATGTCAAGCAAATCCTCCTAGTCCTCTGGACAACCATCTGGTCACTTGTGATATAACGTTTTTATAATTATGCTTTTTATCTTAAGCTTTTTATGTTAGAACTATACAATGAATGTGAACCTTGTGTGGTAAACCAGTTGTTAATTGAATTTCACTTTGTGATCTTTTATTTATAACGGTTTCTATGATATTTCTGTACCTATAATACATTTTTTTCTAGTTTTCTACAATTTTTGTATCATGTGCCTTCAAAGCCCAATTCACTAGTCCTTAGTTCAATTCTACATTATCGGGGTGGTGGCACACCTAATACCGGTGCATCCGTATTATTACCTTACGTTTGATGCACACAAAATTAGGGTTTTCTTTTATTTATTGTGTTGACTTTTTCAGACATATTGGGCCAGATTCAGAAAGGAGTTACGTCGGCATATCTCCAGATACGCCGTCGTAACTCCGAATGAGGGCCGTCGCATCTCGGCGCCTGATTCATAGAATCAGATACGCCTCACTGTTGCCTAGATACGAGCGGCGTAAGTCTCCTACGCTGTCGTATCTTAGGGTGCATATTTACGCTGGCCGCTAGGTGGCGCTTCCGTTGATTTCCGCGTAGAATATGCAAATGAGCTAGATACGCCGCCGTAACTTCGGGCGCAAATTCTTTCAGAATACGGGACTTGCCTGTCAAAGTTACGGAGGCGTAGCGTATATGAGATATGCTATGCCCGCCTAAAGATAGGCATTTCTCTCTGAATCTAGCCCATTGTATCTATGTTTTGCCGAAATCTGCCTATACGACTTTTTGTTTGGGCTCATGGAGCCGTTCCATTTTATGTTATATGCAAATATTTTCAATAAAAATCTTTATGGTAAAAAAAAAAAAAAAAAAAAAATATTCCTTTAAATATCGTGCCTGGGGGACCCCCTTAGTATGCATGTAAAGTAGCGCATTTTCCCTGTGTTTAGAACAATACCACAGCTAAAATGAAAAAAAAGTAATTTTAAACTGATTGTGGCTGTAATGTATTGTCGGATGCCGGCAATATAGAAAAAATTCATTGAAAGAACATGAGTCCATTACCAGGCCCTTTGGATCTGGTATGAATATTAAGGAGAACTCTGCACAAAAAAAAATGCGCGGGGGTCCCCTCAAAATCCATACCAGGCCCTTTAGGTCTGGTATGGATTTTAAGGGGAACCCTGCGCCACAATTTAAAAAAAATGGCGAAAGGCCCCCCTGAAAATCCATACCAGATCATTATCCAAGTACACAACCTGGCAGGCCGCAGGAAAAGGGGGGGGACGAGAGAGCATCCCCCCTCCTGAACCATACCAGGCCACATGCCCTCAACATGGGGAGGACGTTTGGGGTCCCCCCAAAACATCTTGTCCCCGTGTTGATGGGGACAAGGGCCTCGTCCCCACAACCCTTGCCCGGTGGTTGCGGGGGTCTGCAGGCTGGGTGCTTATTGGAATCTGGAAGCCCCCTTTAACAAGGGAACCCCCAGAGCTTGTGAATATTTGTAAAATATACAATGTGTTCCTTGTATTAAAAAGTTTAAGACTCTGTCCTACACCATCCTTGATTTCTATTCATATATCTCTACAGTTCTTCCAAAGTTTGAAGTTTCCCTTCAGTTCCCCAAGGTTGTTTTGGTCAACAGTAACCAATTCCCACTTCACGTATGTGGAAGGTGAGTCTGAATATCAATCTATACAATCCTGTATAGTGACTGGAAGAAAGGAAAAGTCACGTGTTGCACACATTCCAAATAATCATTAATGAATAATAACACGTTCTATATGTTACATATGTTAGAAATGTGTTATGTCTTTTAGATACACCTATGGGAAGCCAGTTCAAGGAAACTATACAGCCACTGTGTGTCACAAGCATTCTAGATTTTGGTGGAGAAGATACGTTAATAGTCAAGACGATATCTGTGCTCATTTCATTGGAACGGTAAATGCAACGAAATGACAATTAAATAATGAGAAGATAATGAATACCAACATGAGAAGCCAACCAGTCAAATATATGCACCCCCATAATTTTAAAGGGAGCCAGTAAGTCAGAATATCTGTTTAACCACTTAAGGACCGCCTCCTGCACATTTACGTCGGCAGAATGGCACGGCTGGGCACATGCACGTACAGGTACGCCCTCTGCTAGTGCCCAGCTGGGCACGCGCCCGCGGCGCACGCCCGCGACCCGGTCCGAAGCTCCGGGACCGCTGGACCCGATCGCCGCTGGAGTCCTACGATCGGTCCCCGGAGCTGAAGAACGGGGAGAGCTGTGTGTAAACACAGCTTCCCGTTCTTCACTGTGGCGGCGTCATCGATCGTGTGATCCCTTTTATAGGGATACACAATCGATGACGTCACACCTACAGCCACACCCCCCTAAAGTTAGAAACACATATTAGGTCATACATAACCCTTTCAGCGCCCCCTTGTGGTTAACTCCCAAAACTGCTATTGTCATTTTCACAGTAAACAATGCATTTTAAATGCTTTTTTTTGCTGCGAAAATGACAATGGTCCCAAAAATGTGTCAAAATTGTCCGAAGCGTCCGCCATAATGTCGCAGCCACGAAAAAAAAAAATCGCTGATCGCCGCCATTAGTAGTAAAAAAATAATATTAATAAAAATGCAATAAAACTATTCCCTATTTTGTAAATGCTATAAATTTTGCGCAAACCAACCGATAAACGCTTATTGCGTTTTTTTTTACCAAAAATAGGTAAAAGAATACGTATCGGCCTAAACTGAGCAAAAAAAAATTTTTGATATATTTTTGGGGGATATTTATTATAGCAAAAAGTAAAAAAATACTGAATTTTTTTCAAAATTGTCGCTATATTTTTGTTTATAGCGCAATAAATAAAAACCGCAGAGGTGATCAAATACCACCAAAAGAAATCTCTATTTGTGGGAAAAAAAGGACGCCAATTCTATTTGGGAGCCACGTCGCACGACCACGTAATTGTCTGTTAAAGCGACGCAGTGCCGAATCGCAAAACCTGGCCGGGTCCTTAGCTGCTAAAGGTTCCGGGTCTTAAAGCGGGGGTTCACCCTTAGAGGGCACTTTTCCCCCTTAGATTCCTGCTCGTTTTTACTAGGGGAATCGGCTATTTATTTTAAAATATGTGCAGTACTTACCCATTTACGAGATGCATCCTCTCCGTCGCTTCCGGGTATGGGCTTCGGGAATGGGCGTTCCTTCTTGATTGACAGGCTTCCGAAAGGCTTCCGACGGTCGCATCCATCGCGTCATGATTTTCCGAAAGAAGCCGAACGTCGGTGCGCAGGCGCAGTATAGAGCCGCACCGACGTTCGGCTTCTTTCGGCTACGAGTGACGCGATGGATGCGACCGTCGGAAGCCTCTCGGAAGGCTGTCAATCAAGAAGGAACGCCCGCTCCCGAAGACCCATACCCGGAAGCGACGGAAGAAGATGCAGCTCGAAAACGGGTAAGTACGGCTCATATTTTAATACAAATAGCCGATTCCCCTAGACCGAACGAGCAGGAAGCTAAGGGGAGAAATTTTTTACAAATGGGTGAACTCCCGCTTTAAGTGGTTAAGAAGCCGCAGATGGAAGCTGTCATTCTCTGATGCCGAAGTCATATAATTGTTCCAGGGCAGCGAACTTAACATTTCTCTGCCCAAAAGTTGCATGCAATAATTAGACTGGTACAGCATGGAGCTACACTGGAGCTGGTGAAATTGGGCATGTGTACATTGTTGTTTGGTGCAGTACAACATTTCACAGCTGGTCTCAATAAAAACTTTTGGTTGGCTGTCAAAACATCCTTTCAGTGCTCACATGAGTCCAACTTGGGATGCTTCTACTGATATTAAAGCCACAGTTTAATCCGCTTTCTATGGTTCCCGCCTTTGCCACATGATCAACATGTTTTTTTTAATTTCTTAACCACTTAATCCCCGGACCATATTGCTGGTCAAAGACCAGAGCACTGTTTGCGATTCGGCACTGCGTCGCTTTAACTGACAATTGCGCGGACGTGCGACGTGGCTCCCAAACAAAATTGGCGTCCTTTTTTTCCCACAAATAGAGCTTTCTTTTGGTGGTATTTGATCACCTCTGCGGTTTTTAGTTTTTGCGCTATAAACAAAAATAGAGCGACAATTTTGAAAAAAAAAAATATTTTTTACTTTTTGTATAATAAATATCCCCCAAAAATAGATAAAAAAAAAAAATTTTTCCTCAGTTTAGGCCGATACGTATTCTTCTACATATTTTTCGTAAAAAAAAATCGCAATAAACGTTTATTCATTGGTTTGTGCAAAATGGCGGCGATCAGCGATTTTTTTTGATACTGCGACATTATGGCGGACACTTCTGACACTTTTTACGTTTTCTTCCTGACGAGAACCTGGGCCGTGTGTACAGGGCTTTAGAATAGGTTCACATTGGGCTGCTGGAGTGAAGCCGTGCGAGTTCAGCTGAACTCGCGCAATTTCACTCCCGCCTGTCAGTCCCCATTTTGGCCGCGATTACAGGGACATCTGTGCAGGTTTAGGACGGTGCCTTTGCCGGCAAAGATCTATGATATAGACTTGAGGACAAGGTCATCTCTAGGGTCTCCAAGAAATAAAATAAGTAGACATTAAAACATTTAAAAGGTTTGACCCCTAAATTTAAATGTATTTCCAGCCGTAAAGTACACTGCCTGATTACTAATTCTATGTGTGTGGCTCTTTCTCTCTCTCTTAGCTGGATAGATCAGGATGTAATATCATAGAAGTTAATTCTGAGGTCCTTAACCTGAGAAGCAATGACATGGAAGATGTACTGAGAGGAGAAGCCTCCATCACTGAGACTGGGACAGGTAACTTCTATTGTCACACTTAGAAATGGAATATATAATGGACATAGGATCAGGAATTATGGGGCCCCTTACACAGCTTCAGGCATGGGCCCCCTGAGAAAATTGAGAAGCGGGGGGGGGGGGGGGGGGTGAATTGAGAACCGGGGGGCACGAATTGTGGGGGGTTGCGCTTGGGACCTCTGGGCCCTTTAGTTAAAAAAAAAAAATATATATATATATATATATATATATATATATATATATACCGTATTTATCGGCGTATACCGCGCACTATTTCAGGGCAAAATCGTGGGTGCGCGATATACGCCGATACCCGAGTTTGAATACTGCGCCCGCATATAGCGAGCGCAGTATACTCGTGAATCTTCGGCCAGTCTCTCGTACTGACGTCCTGACGTCCTGAGCGTACAGGACGTCAGTGCGAGAGGCGCCCGAGCCTGCCCGAAGATTCACGAGTGTACTGCGATCGCTATATGCGGGCGCAGTATTCAAAGTCATGGCGGGAAACGAGCGAGAGGACGACGCCGAAGGACGCCGGACCCGCCGAAGATGGACACCGGACCCGCCGAAGATGGACACCGGACCCGCCGAAGATGGACACCGGACCCGCCGAAGATGGACGCCCGACCCGCCGAAGATGGACGCCCGACCCGCCGAAGACGGACGCCGGACCCGCCGAAGAGGACACCCGAAGCCGCAGAAGGACGCCGGACCCGACGAGGCCGCAGATGGACGCCGCGCAAGACATCAAACTGTAAGTACAAAAAAACAAAAAATCTTTTTTTCCCACAGGATTGGGGGCCACTTTGGGGGTGCGCGGTATACGCCAGAGCGCGTTATACCGCGATAAATACGGTATATATATATATATATATATATATATATATATATATATATATATATAAAAAAAAAGAGGTTTAAAAAATTAAAAGGGGGGGGGGTTGCCATCCGGGGGCCCTGGGGACCTCTGGGCCCTTTAATAAAAAAAATATATATATATATATATATATATATATAAAAGGGGGGGTTGCCATCTGGGGACCTGAGGATTTCCGGGCCTCTGGGAACCTCTGGGCCTTTTAATCAAAACAAACAAAAAAAATATTAAAAAAAATAAATAAAAATTATAAAAAAGAAAAAAAAAAAAGGGGGGTTGCCATCTGGGCCCCTGGGGACCTCCGGGCCCCTTACAGGTGTACTGTCTGTACCCCCCTGATGGCGTCCCTGCATAGGATGCTCAAACAGAGCTAATATTACATTTTACATTTCAGAGGAAAAAATAACCTCTTTTAAAAATAAGCTTTTTAAATACAAAATAAGCTATTTTTAAATAAGCTAGTAATGTGACTTAAAGTCATAGTTTAGTTTTACCAAAAAAAACTGCCTGTGCAGATAAGGGGGAGTCTGTAGATTAAAAACAAACTGGCCACTTTGACTAAAGCAACCTGGGCTTCCATAACACCTCAGCAGTGCCACAGGCTGATTGCCTCTATGCCACGCCGCATTGATGCAGTAAATCATGCAAAAGGGGCCCGTCCAAGTATTGAGTGCATACTATACTGTACATGGACAGACTTTTCAGTAAGCCAAAATTTCTGTATTCAATTTTTTATTTATCTTATGTAATAATCACATTTTTGGAGATACTGAATTTGGGGTTTTCACTAGCTGTAAGCCATAATCATCAAAATTAAAAGAAAGAAATGCTTGAAATATCCAGTGGTACAGGATTTCCAGAGCACTATGTTCTACCCAAAGAGAGAACACCGCACAATCTGTGATATTCATCTGACCAAAACATTTTTTTAAATTAACAAAACTATTAGTCCTCACCATAAAAAATAAATATATACAAAACCACCACACATTTATTTTAACTACTTCACGCAAATCGCCGGTACGTCAGTAGGAGGAAGTGGATTTATCGGGGTATAGCCTGCAGCGGCTCGGCCATTATCCTAGTCAGCGGGGGGGCATGCCCCCTCCCCCCTCCTGCCGCCGTCCGCCACTCTCCCTGGGCCTCCACGGTCCGGCTAGGCTGTGACCCGAACAAAGACGGATTCGGCTTTGATAGTAAATTTCCAGAAGTGATGTCACGTCACTTCCGGTTTACTCAGCTACAGATGGCTCCTTTTCAGAATCGCCGATTTTGGTGACCTGAATACTTTAAAGTGCAAATGAGGGATTTGGGGTCTTTTAAGGCCCTGATCCCTCCATAAAGAGTACTTGTCACCACTTATTACTGTCACAATGGAGGTTTACATTCCTTGTGACAGCAATAAAAGGGACAGTGTTAAAAAAAATAAAATAAAATAAATTAGAAAAAAAAAAAGTAATAATTTTTAGAGCACCCCCGTCCCCGCGTGATCGCACCCGCAAATGTAAACAGTGTTTAAATAACACATGTGAGTTATCGCCACGATCATCAGAGTATGAGCAATATTTCTAGCACAAGACCTCCTCTGTAACTCTAACCTGGTAACCGTTAACATTTTAGGTATCTATTTACTCAACATAACTATTTCACAATATACAAAAAATGTTGCTAAGTTCTTATTTTTATTTTATTTTTATTCAAAAAAGTGTATTCCCCAAACAATTGCGTTTAAAAGACCGCTGCACAAATACTGTGTGACATGAAATATTGCAATGACCACCATTTTATTTTCCAGAGCCTTTGCTAAAAATAAATAAAAAATGATATATATATATATATATATATATATATATATATATATATATATATATATATATATATATATATACACTGTGTATATATATATATATATATATATATATATATATATATATATATATATATATATATATATATATAAATAATATGTTTGGGGGTTCTAAGTAATTTCCCAGCAAAAAATACTGGGGCAGATCCACATAGATCTGCACCCGCGCAGCGTATCAGAGATACGCTACGCCGCCGTACCTTACCCGGCATTCTTTTGAATCCTCAAAGATTTTGCGCCGTAAGTTACGGCGGCGTAGTGTATTTCTGGCGGCGGATTTCAAATTGGGCGGGTAGGGGGCGTGATTCATTTAAATGAAGCGCGTCCCCGCGCCGAATGAACTGCGCAATCGCTGTCCCGAAATTTCCCGCTGTGCATTGCGCTAAATGACGTCGCTAGGACGTCATTTTTTTAACTTAGACGGGACTTACGTACATTCCGATTCACGGACGACTTACGCAAAAAAAATTAAAATTTCGACGCGGGAACGACGGCCATACTTGGCAAGTCTAACTATACGCTGCAAAATACCAGCTTTAACTATACGCCGGAAAAAGCAGACTAGAGACGACGTAAAGCAATGCGCCGGCCGCTCGTACGTTCGCGGATCGTCGGAAATAGCTAATTTGCATACCCGACGCGGAAAACGACGTGAACGCCACCCAGCGGACGCCGAAGTATTGCATCTTAGATCCGAAAGGCGTACGAAGACGTATACCTGTCGGATCTAACCCAGATGCCGTCGTATCTTGGTTTGAGGATTCAAACCAAAGATACGACGCGGGTAATTTGAAAGTACGCCGGCGTATCAGTAGATACGCCGGCGTACTCTGTCTGTGGATCTGACCCACTGATTTTAATTTGTAAACAACAAGTGTCAAAAATGGTCTCAGTCCTTAAGTGGTTAAAACGCGTAGGGAGGGCCCTGCAACACATAAAAAGCAGACCTAAAATCAACACATGAATATTATATAATGCCACACATAAATTAGCAATATAAAATAAAATTTAGCCATTGTCAGCTTTGAAAACCCAAATTCTAAAAAGCATTGGTACCGTCTAAGTAAGAAAAGACCACATTTTTAGAAATGATCATATATCTCACACTATTTCTTATCCCCTGATTTGATGAAGAAATATGTGATCTCTTGTTTGTTTTCAATGTTACCTTCGGCAGGAATTGTGTTATCTACAACCAGCCAATCTAGTATATCTGATGTAATCAATAAGGTGTCGTTTGTTGATGCTGATGGTAACTACAAAGCTGGGATCCCCTACAATGGAGTGGTGAGTTACAAACAGCCTTAATTCACCAAGGGCCAGATTCACAGCGGAGATACGACGGCGTTTCTCCTGATACTCCGTCGTATCTCTCAGAGTATCTATGCGACTGTTTCATAGAATCAGTTACGCATAGATATCCCTAAGATCCGACAGGTGTAATTGTTTTACACTGTCGGATCTTAGGGTGCAGTACCGCGGCCGCCGCTGGGGGGAGTTTGCGTCGTAAACCAGCGTCGGGTATGCAAATTAGGAGTTACAGCGATCCACAACGGATTTTCGCGTTCGCTACGTCGCCGCTAGTCTAGTTTCCCGTCGCAAAGTTAGTTGTAGTTTTTGGTGCCTTAACTTTACACAGCAATCGTATTGCTGTATAAAGTATGGCCGTCGTTCCCGCGTCGAAATTAATAAATTCACGTCGTTTGTGTAAGCCGTCCGGGAATACGGAATTACGCTACGCGCGTCGCCGTTCGATAAAATGACGTCACTTCGCGCAAAGGGCGGCGGGAGTTACGAAATGTCGCAGTCATGAAAAAAATCGCTGATCACCGCCATAAGTAGTAAAAAAAATAAAAATGATAAAAATGCAATAAAACTATCCCCTATTTTATAAACGCTATAAATTTTGCGCAAACCAATCGGTAAACGCTTATTGCGATATTTTTTTACCAAAAATAGGTAGAAGAATACGTAACGGCCTAAACTGAGGAAAAAAATTATTTTATTTATATATTTTTGGGGGATATTTATTATAGCAAAAAGTAAAAAATATTGCATTTTTTTCAAAATTGTCGCTCTATTTTTGTTTATATCGCAAAAAATAAGAACCGCAGAGGTGATCAAATACCACCAAAAGAAAGCTCTATTTCTGGGGAAAAAAGGACGCCAATTTTGTCTGGGAGCCACGTCGCACAATTGTTTGTTAAAGCGACGCAGTGCCGAATCGCAAAACCTGGCCGGGTCCTTTAGCTGCATTTTGGTCCGGGTCTTAAGTGGTTAATGAACATCTGTTCACCGTCCAACATGACAACGATGCTAAGCACACAGCCAAAACCATACTGGAGTGGCTTAGGGACAACTCTGTGAGTGGCCCAGCCAGAGCCATATTAACCACTTGAGATCCGCGCTATAGACGAAATACGTCCGCAGCGCGGCTCTCAAGTGCCAAGTGGCCGTTTAAACACGGCCTTTTATGTGCCGACGCATCGCCGAAGACCCGATGCGTGTACCGGGCGGCCGCGATGTCCGCCGGGTACACGCGATCTTCGGTGACACGGCGGTGACAGCAGGGACGTGGAGCTCTGTGTGTAATGATGAGGTATAAACACAGAGCTCCACGTCCTGTCAGGGAGAGAGGAGACCGATCTGTGTCTCTTGTACATAGAGACACAGCATCGGTCCCCTCCCCCAGTCACCCCCCTCCCCCCACACAGTTATAACACACCCAGGCTACACAGTTAACCCCTTCCTCACCCCCTAGTGTTAACCCCTTCACTGCCAGTCACATTTATACAGTAATTCGTGCATTTTTATAGCACTGATCGCTGTATAAATGTGAATGGCGCCAAATTTGTGTCAAAAGTGTCCGATACGTCCGCCGCAATATCCCAGTCCCAATAAAAATCGCAGATCGCCGCCATTACTAGTAAAAAAAAAAATAATAAAAAAAATCATAATTCTGTTCCCCATTTTGTAGGCGCTATAACTTTTGCGCAAACCAGTCGCTTATTGCGATTTTTTTTTTTTTTTTTTACAAAAATACGTCGAAAAATACGTATCGGCCTTAACTGAGAAAAAAAATAGTTTTTTAAAAAAAAAATTGGGATATTTATTATAGCAACAAGTAAAAAAAAAATATATTTTTTTTTAATTGTTGCTCTTTTTTTGTTTATAGCGCAAAAAATAAAAACCGCAGAGGTGATCAAATACCACCAAAAGAAAGCTCTATTTGTGGGGAAAAAAGGACGCCAATTTTGTTTGGGAGCCACGTCGCACGACCGCGCAATTGTCAGTTAAAGCGACGCAGTGCCGGACGCTGAGATTTCACCTGGGAACGAAGGGGGTTTATGTGCCCAGTAAGCAAGTGGTTAAACATCTCTGGAGAGACCTGAAAATGTCTGTCCTCAGACGGCCCCCATTTAACCTGACTGAGTTTGAGAATATTTTTAATTTCAAAGAATGGCAGAAAATTCCCCAATCCAGGTGTCCAAAGTTTGTCTCAAAAGGGGTCTGAATACTTAAATACTCATGGGATATTTCAGTTTTTTTCTTTTTAATGAATTCACAGACAGTTCTAAAATTCAGTTTTCAGTTTGTCGTTATGGGGTACCGAGTGTAGCTTAATTACCTCAGCTCCGGAAACTCCGACAAGAAAATGGTAGATTTTTTTCCGACAGAATTTTGCCTCAAACTTGTGTTGCATACACACGGTCACACAACATTCCGACCTTAAAGGACGCTGTGACGTACAACACTACAACGAGAAGAGAAAAATTAAGTCAGATGATTCCGAGCATACGTCGACTTGATTCCGAGCATGCGTGGCTTTTTGCACGTCGGAATTGCATACAGACGATCTGAGTTTCCGACAAGAACTTTTCCCATCGGAAAATTTGAGAACCAGCTCTCAAATTTTTGCTGTCGGAAATTCCGACAGAAAAAGTCAGTTGGAGACTACACATGGTCAGAATTTCTGAACGAAAGCTCACATCGAACCTTTCTTTCTTGTCGGAAATTCCGACCATGTGTACGGGGTGTTACACCCTTCGTAAACCAGGCCAGTGTTTGCTATTTAGCACTGTGCTATTTTTACTGGTAATTGCACGGTCATGCAACGCTGTGCCCAAACAAAATGTTTTTATTTAATTTTTTCACGCAAATATAGCTTTCCTTTGGTGGTATTTGATCACCACTGTGTGTTTTTTTTTATATCTTTTTATTATATAAACAAAAAAAGACTTTAAATTAAATTAAAAAAATATATATTTTTCCAGATTGAAGTGATGGACGCCAGTGATAACCCTATACCAGGTATTAATGTTTACCTAACATGTGATAATCCTTCAATCAATAACACCTTGGTGACAGATGACAATGGACGAGTTTCTTTCACGCTGGATACAAATGGCTGGGAGGGACAAAAATCCCTAAAGGTACTAGAATGTTTGTCCAGATATATTATGTGTGTGTCCTTTAGCTTATATGCAATGGGGGGTAGTTAATAAAGGTTTTGGCCCAGATTTTACAGACATCGGCGCATATTTATGCCGCTGTATCGTATCTCTTTTACGCTACGCCGGTTAAAGATACGCTGGGTTTCCTCGGCGTAAGCCAGTGTAGGTGGAAGTGGGCGTGAGCCATGCTAATGAGGCGTGACCCCATGCAAATGATGGGCCAAGCGCCATAGAAGTACTAAAAATGAACGGCGCATGCGCCGTCCCGTGGCCGCATCCCAGTGCACATGCTCAGAATCACGTCGAGACAACTGCCTAAGATACGTCGAATCACTGCCTACAACGTGAACGTAACCTACACCTAGTCATATTCACATACAACGTAAACGACAAAAGTTATGACGGCTTGTGTTCCCTGGTTCATACCTTTGCATGAGTTGCGCCTCCTATATGGGGAATAACTTTACGCCGGACGTACGACTTACGCAAACCGCGTATATGATGCGACGGGCGCAACTACGTTTGTGAATCGGTGTATGTCCCTCATTTGCATATGTGCATAGAAAATCTATGGGAGCGGCAAATGCACCCGGCGTAAATATGCGCCCACGATACGACGACGTAGGCAAATTACGTCGGTCGTAGGAAGCCTATTTTTTAGGCGTATCTAGTTTTGTGGGCACGGCGCACAGATACGATGGCGCATATTTACACTTACACGGCGTATCTTGAGATACGTCGGCGTAAGTGCTTTGTGAATCCGGGCCTTTGTTTTTATAACAATTACTGTATTTATTTGCACAATATTACTGCACTCAGTCCTGGCATCCCTTTAGCTGGGCTACTATACCCAGGGGGCAAAAAGGTCTATTTGATCATACGCCCACCCTTTCTTTGAGGGGGCGGCAAACGATTTCGTGAGCAGCACTCTGGGCGATGTTGGCTTCTCTCCTGGCTCGTTCTCTCCAGCTGCTAGACATGTGTAATTCGTTTAGTTTCAGATGAGGTTTTTTTGCAACAAATTCATTAATTCGGAAATATTCGAATTAACCGAAACCCGTTTAACAAATTTTTCCTGATATTTGTAAATTCGTAAATTTGAAAATGTTAAAGTTCGTATATTCGTAAACTTGGAAACTCGTAAAGCTCAGAAATTCGGGAACATTCGGAAACTAGTAAGCTCAGAAATTCAAAAATCCGAAAACCCCAAAATTCGAAAATCTGAAATAATAACTAACTAATAATAACATAACTATTACTAACTATTAAATTATAGGTATTGGAAATTCCTTTTAAATTTGGCTGTTAGTGAACGTTACGAATACTAATTCATCCAAAGTTACTAATTATCCAAAATAATGAATGGAACATAACTGATAATAATTATTATGATTTATTTGTTCATTCCATTTGTTTAGATGCAGCATTCTTTATTTTGGATCATTTGTATTAGTTACGTTCACTAACAGCCAAGTTTGAAAGAAAATTCCAATACCTATAATTTAATAGTTAGTTAGTTATTAGTTAGTTATTTAGCTATTCTTTATTTTCATTTTCTTTTTCTTATTTTTGAATTTTCGAATTTACGAATTGATAAAGTGTCGAATTTACTAGCACATTTTTTAGCAGTGTACATGCCTACTGGCTGCTTCCTCGCTTCCCCTACGTCTCCTCCCTCATCCTCCTCCTGGCGGACAATCCGATTGGGTCTCTTTTTGGCCAATCGAGTGACGGGTCTTACAACCCACTTTCTGATTGGTGGGGAGGAGAATCAGTGTTACAATAGTGAATATATATTCGCTATCCACACAACTGGGTGGGCTCAGTGCTCTGCACCACGAGAGCCGGTCGGCTCGTGTGGGGGCATGCAGGTAGCTCATGCATGGGAGGACTTAAATGGACGCCTTCCTGGCAATGAAGACCAGCTGTCTTTCGGCTATAGCGTAGACGGGAAGGGGTTATTTCTAATGCGCATCATTGGCCATTCGGCAATTTTTTGGTAGCCTGAGGAGAAATAAATAAAAAAAGATCACCGGCTTCCGTCAGAGGGACATCGGTCTCAAATAAAGAGCCACCGCTGCCTCATCTGTGCCCACCAGTGCCACCTGTCAGTGCCCACAAGTGCCACCTATCAATGCCCACCAGTGCCACCTATCAATGCCCACCACTGCCACCTATCAGTGCCAATCAGTGCTGCCTATCAGTGTCACTTACCAGTGCCTATCAATGCCCACCAGTTCCACCTTTTTTCAGTGCCAACTATTAGTACCCTTCAGTGCCATCTATCAGTGCCCCCTCATCAGTGCCACCTTATCAGCACCTATGCTCTCCTGAGACACCAAGGCCCGGATTCACGTAGCACTTACGCCGACGTATCTCGAGATACGCCGCGTAAGTGCACATATGCGCCGTCGTATCTATGCGCCTGACTTTGAAAGCAAGATACGACTGTAAATAGGCTTCATCCGACCTACGTAAGTTTCCTACGCATTAATATACGCGGTTTACGTAAGTCGTACGTCCAGCGTAAAGTTACGACTCATAAAGCAGGTGTAAGTCAGCAGCATCAATGCAAATGGCTGCACCAGGGAACACAGCCGTAGTTATTTACGTTGTTTACGTAGTACGTGAATAGGGCTGGGCGTAGGTTACGTTCACGTCGTAGGCAGTGATTCAACGTATCTTAGGGAGTATTTTCGACGTGATTCTGAGCATGCGCACTGAGATGCGTCCACGGGACGGTGCATGCGCCGTTCGTTCCACCCATCATTTGCATGGGGTCACGCTTCATTTAAATGGATCACTCCCACTTCCACCTACTTTGAATTAGGCTGGCTTACGCCTACGAATTTACGTTACGCCGGCGCAACGTTGGGAGCATTTGCCTCTCTGCGTTGCGTCGGCGTAGCGTAAAAGAGATACGCTACGGCGGCATATATATGCGCCGATGTATGTAAATACAGGCCCAAGTCTCCAACTCCAGACTAAAGGCATGAAACCTTGTGTAAAGCCTAACTATCCCTAACACATGGGTTCACGTCCCTACTTACACTTCCCCCAATCCAGGGCTTTCACCGTCATGCATGTTGCCCTATATATATATATAGCACTTCTGCATCCGAAAATGGCAACTGAAATTTCCAGAGATAATTCATATTTATTTAAAAAAAATACATGCAATTGATGTAATAGTTAAAACAGAGCTGCATTACCAGGTGTCTTTTATATCTGCCTGGAGTTCAGCTTTAATCTAACCAGTATTAAAAACCCTTCATAAATGTATCTGTTTTCCTATTTTTAAAGGCAAGAACAAACCTGCAGAGTTCGACCAGTTTTTCAAACGTCAGATCCCTTACATATGGCGATGCAAATCTGAATCTTAAACCCTTCTACTCCCGTTCTAAGAGCTTCCTGAAGCTCCACTCCGTTGACAAAGTCCTCCCGTGTGAAGGGCAGCAGGAGGTGCAGGTGGAATATATTATTAAACACACAGAGCTGAAGAATGAAACTGATCACTTAGATCTCCATTATATGGTAAGCATATTGTTATATTATTGTAAATGAAAGGAAGGATATTTCCAACCAAGCCTCTAAATGCATAGCTGAAGTAAATGGGTAAGACCTGTTTAATGTACTAAAAGATTTGTGAATGCGTACAGTCTTGTGATCTGCCGACTCCTCCTTATATGCATAACATTTGGAAGGTGACAATCCAGACTGGATACATTTAGTTTATGGCTCTGCTGTACCCAGGGCAGCCATCAGGAATTATGGGGCCCCTTACACAGCTTCAGGCATGGGCCCCCTGGAGAGCAGAGGGGGGCAGTGAAATTGAGAAGCGGGGGGGGGGAGGGGCTGCCACGAATTGAGAAGGGGGGGCTTTTAAAAAAAAAGAAGAAATAAAGTAAAATATATATAAAAAAAAGGAAAAAGGGGGGTAGCCATCCGTGGCCCTGGGGACCTCTGGGCCCTTTAATAAAATAAAAAAAATATATAAATGTAGGTATATATATAAAAATAAATTACAAAAAAAGGGGGTTGCCATCCGGGACCTCTGGGCCCTTTAATAAAAATAAAAAAAATAAACCTCTGGGCCCTTTAATAAAAAAAAAAATATATAAACAAAAAAATAAATAAAAAAAAAAACATTTATAAAAAAAATAAAAAAAAGGGGGTTTGCCACATGGGGCCATTAGGACCTCTGAGCCAGCCCTTTAATAAAAAATAAATAAATAAAATAATATAACAAAAATTCAATTTGTTTATAAAAAAAGGGGGGTTGTCATCCGGGCCCCTGGGGACCTCCGAACCCCTAAAAAAAAAAAAAATTGGCCCTTTAATAAAAAATAAAATAAAAATATATTAAAAAATATGGCCATGGGGGCCACCGGGCCCCTGGGGACCTCTAAAAAATAAATAAAAAATAAATTGGCCCTTTAATTAAAAATAAAATAAAAATATATTGAAAAAAATATATTTTTTTATTAAAAAAAAAAAAAAAAAAAGGGGGGTTGCCATCTTGGGCCCTGGGGACCTCCAGGCCCCTTACAGGTGTAATGCCTGTACCCCCCTGATGGCGGCCCTGGCTGTACCCAGCTGAGCATCAATTTATTTTTCAGGTCTGGTCAGGTCTAACCATAAACCTGGGGGTTGATTATTCCTGCCTCCAGAAGCTTCCAGAAATAGTGTAGGAGGACAGTTTGCTAGATTATAAATATTTATCTCACCTCAGCCAATCCCTGGGAGGTAGGCCCAGAAGGTGTGCCTGGGAGAAGGTAAATGTTTGAGAGGGCCTATCCTGATCTTTTTCTCCTGCCCTTGGGAGGTAGCCTGTGTTACTGAGGAGCTTGTTGCTGAGAGGTCTCAGCATTGGCATAAATGAGAGCCTGGAGAAATCTGGAATTAAAAAATAAAAATCTGCTGGAGAATACTATTTTAGGAAGCTGGGCTGTAGAAGGATCCCATTCAACGGAGAGTGTCGCGGAAAGCTGGCTGGAGAGCTGTCTCTGTACATCGTATGTAACCACTTGCCCACCGCAGTACGAGAATATACGTCCTAGGCTTTGTACGGTGATATCTGAATAATGGGTGCAGCTACAGGCATCATTCAGATATCACCGTCTTCAGCCGGCGACTCTGTGCACAATAAGAACGATCAAAGCGGCAGTTCCGCCGCTTGATCGTTCTTATAGGCAGCGGGAGGGGACGTCCCCCCCCCCTCCTGCCGCCATCCGGTGCTTCTCCGGGCTCTCCCGTGCCATCGGGGGCCCGGAGAGCGAATCGGCCGGCACTCACTGCAGAGCCATAGAGATGACTGTGACCAGACGGTCACAGTCATCTCTATGACCATCGGAGGCCCGGGCGCGACGTTATGATGTCACGCCCGGTACCCGGAAGTAAACCAAGCCGCAATCGCGGCTGTCGGTGTGAGATCGGTGAATGTTTTTTCACTGATTTCATGCTTGTAAGCCTGGAGGAGAGATGTGGGGTCTTATTGACCATCTCTCCATAAAGAGGACCTGTCTAACTGATTCATATTACAAGGGATGTTTACATTCCTTGTAATAGGAATAAAAGTGATAAAAAAAATAAAATAAAAGTGTAAAAAAAAAAAATTAAGTAAAATAAAAATAAAATGATTTTTTTTTTTAAAAGCCCCTATCCCCGGTAGCTCGCGCGCAGAAACGAACACGCCTGCAAGTCCCGCCCACATATGTAAACGTCGTTCAAACCCCACATATGAGGTATCGTCACGTGCGTGTGCTAGCACTAGACTTTCTCTGTAACTCGAAAATAGTAACCTGTAAAAAAAGTGTCGCCTATGGAGATTTTGAAGTACCGAAGTTTGGCGCCATTCCATGAGTGTGTGCAATTTTAAAGCGTGACATGTTAGGTATCTTTTTACTCGGCATAACATCATCTTTTTCATTATACAAAAAAAATGGGCTAACTTTATTGTTTTGTTATTTTTTTAATTCATGAAACGTTGCAATGAACGCCATTTTATTCCCTAGGATGTCTGCTAATGATTAATTTTCTAGCAAAAAAATTTTGATTTTTACATGAAGGAGAGAAGTGCCAAAATAGGCCCGGTGGTCAAGTGAGTAAGACCTTTTGCCTAGAGCTTCATGTGTGCCTCTGATTTGAGGGCCAGATGCCAGAGATTACTACACCTATGACTGTTCTCACAGAGTCTCAGACTAGCTGGTTGTCCACTCTACTGCAAGCAATACTTTGGGCCGCTACTGAAGGACTTTGGTTGAGAATCTGTCCTTTAGTGCCTACATTTGTTTTGGAGTATTCTGCACTCTCATCCCTCTACCCACCTGTGTTCAAATAATACAATAAATCTTCAAAAGGACACCCCTAAACTGAGCCTGAATTTTGTGGATGTGCTTCTGGAGCCTCTGAGCAGTCAAGGGAGGCCTGCTATATTTCCAGTGGCTTCTTCAGGGATTAGTACTACACAGTGGAGGCCGGTGCTCAAACTTTTTGGGGGGCACAAACAAACTGAAAAAAAAAAAACGTCAATTGCAGCCACTGTGCCCATCAAACACAGCTACTTTGCCAAACGCAGCCACTGTACCCATAAATTTCCACCACTGTGCCATCAAACGCAGCCACTGTATTTATCAATTGCTGCCACTATGCCCATCAATTGCCGCTACTGTGCCCCATCAAATGCTCCCAGTGTGCCCATCAATTGCAACTACTGTGACCCAACAGATGCTGCCAGTGTTCCCATCAATTGCCGCTACTGTGCCCCATCAAATGTTGCCAGTGTGCCCATCAATTGCCACTACTGTGGCCCATCAGATGCTGCCAGTGTGCCCATCAATTGCTGCTACTGTGCCCCATCAGATGCTGCCCGTCACTTACCTGTCTCGCAGCGGGACGTGGCAACCTGATTGGCTGAGACGCAGTTTAGTGTTAGCAAAGTGAATTTGTTTGCTTTGCTAACACACAGCTGAGTGAACAGTGAATGCCCAGCATGGCACCCGCTATTCACCTTTTTTGGGGTGCCTATTAGAGCATAAGGCTCTAATCAGGTGCTTCCAAAAAACTCCCCTTCACTGTAATTCAGGTGCTCTATGCCCGAAAATAGGGGGTGAATAGGGGGTGTCAGCGGCGACCATAGATAATTTCATGCAATGCGTGAACATATCTATGATGGTGGAGCGGTGCAGGAGAGTGGGGGCGGCGCACCTGCTCCCTTTATGGACGCACCGCCACTGTCTCGCATCGGGTCAGCGGCGGTCTCCTGCATGTCCTCCATGTCTTCTTCCGTCCTCTCTCAGGCGTCCAATCACAGCGCCTGCCGTTTAAGCCAATCAGGTGACCGGTAACAGACCCGGCAACCTGATTGGCTGAGAGGCGGTTCAGTGTTAGCAAAGAAAAGGAATTCACTTTGCTAACACACAGCTGAGTGAACAGCAAATGCACAGCATGGCACCCACTATTCACCTTTTTGGGCACCTATTAGAGCCTATATCACTTTGCTAACACTAAACTGCCTCTTAGCCAATCAGGTTGCTAGGTCTGTAATTCAGGTGCCAGAAAAGGAGCCGGACACCTGAATAGGGGGTGTCAGCAGCGACCATAGATAGGTTCATGCATTGCATGAATCTATCTATGACGGTATAGCGGTGCAGGAGAGAGGGGGCGTCGCTTCTGCTCCCTTTATGGATGCACCGCCACTGGTATTACATATATTTAAAATGGTGATTATATATCTTCTGTGGTGACCTTAAAGGAAACAGATTTCCTTTTCATTTTTCATAAAGATCATTTACTGTATATAAAGGCATACATTCAGCTATTGCCTTTTTTTTTTTAAGGCTGAACACATTGAGGTTCATTTACAACAGGCGAAATTGGCTGTTTATTTTGCAAAGGAATTTTTCACAAAACTTAGTAAATGTGGTGGAATTTTACTTTGTAAAGAACACCCAATCATGTGCAAGGACATTTTTTATTTATTATTTTGCTTGCACATGACTGGATAATAGAAGTCAGCAGACCTTCACCTCATTCACTAAGCTTTGGGGATAATTCCCTTGCAAAGCAACTTCTCTTCCAAGGTAAGCAGTCTATTTAAAGTTATTAAATCAACTCAATTCCTCCTTTTAGTTTTGTTTTTCTTATAACTGAGGTTCTTATACCCCTTATCATTTTTGTTTCTTAAAGGGGTTATAAAGGTTCGTGTTTTTTCACCCTATGCATTAAGGTGAAAATACACGTGGCCCCCCCGTTTTACTTACCTGAGCCCGTTCACCTGCTCTGCGCGTCCCCGGCGTCCTCTTCTCCACGGAGTCTTGGCGTTGATTGGATAGAGTGATAGCAGCGCAGCCATTGACTCCCGCTGCTGTCAATCAAATCAAATGATGCGGCCGCTGGGGGGTGGGCTCGAGTCACACACTCGGCGGCTATGGACGCCGAGTGTATGACACGGGAGCGCGCCCGTAAGGTAACATCCTCGGGAGAGAGATTCCCAGAGGGGATAGCCATTGCGGGGAGGAGCCGCGAGAGCTGCGCGGGACCCCAGAAGAGGAGGATCGGGGCCACTCTGTGCAAAACAAACTGCGCAGTGGAGGTAAGTATGAAGAACTGAACCTTTACAACCACTTTAAGTTAATAACTGTTTATTTTTTCGAAAAAAATAACCAATTCACACCTTTACCTGATTTCCTTGAAGTGGAAAAACAAATAGGTGTAAACTCTGTACTTCCATACGTGTGTATTTGCCCAAATTCTCTGTTACAGCTAATAAAGAACCAGAATAATATAATAAAAATCTTCAATTATATCAAAACATTTTTTTTTCCTTTTAGGTGACTTCTGAAGGATCTATACAAAACTTTGGGTCGTTAGAAATTAGCCTTATAGGTAGAAATAAAGGTAAGAATATTTTTTGGGTATAAGATGGAGAGGGAGCAAGCAGTTAAAAGAAAGGACTGGGGTCACCAGTGACACTTCTCCATCCCTAATTATAGAACAATTAAAAAAGATATAGCGCTTGGGACTTTATATGAAGTGTGCACAGCTGGCCAATGAGACTGACAAGGATAAAAGCAATGAGGACATTTATTATGAAATGGTAATACATACCTACATGCATAGCAATATGAAAAAGAGGGGTGTACTGCTCTGATTCGATAAATGGTAAAGCGGCAACTAAAAATGTTATACAACACTAATAAGAATGGTCAAAGGAAGAGCTGCGCTATCGTAAGCTGAAATGTGACACTAGTGGCAGTGAAGTGCTAGATAAATAACAATTACAATTCTGAATCACCGACTGAGTGAAATTTTGTATCTGTAAATAGGTCTGTGAGACCTCAATAAGATAACAATAAGGGGTTAATTCCTAAATTAGGTAGAAACCTGAAAATTATCAAGTGAATAAATACCAGTCCGTGTGAACAAACCAAAAAATCCTTAGGAATACCATTAACAAAGCGTCAAAAAGAAAAAAAAGTGAATATAATAAAAAAAATACTAATGCAGAGTGTCCATATAAACTTAAATATCCCCATTGTTTAACGAATCCAATAGTCCAGGAAAGAGTGCTGCAAGGATAGTGCCTCCACCAAACAATAACACTGCCGCTTACCAGATGGATGTGATCTCTAATTATAGGAGATCAATATGCGCATATGGTTGATATCCCAGCCTGGTGTCTCTATTGATAGAATAAATCCCTCAGTGTGGTTCAATATTGCATTGAAGATGTCTCAAATAACGTAGCAATTCAGGATGCACTGCATAAAAAAAGCTAGCACTTCACTGTCACTAGTGTCACATTTCAGCATTACGATAGCGCAGCTCTTCCTTTGACCATGCATAGCATAAACAATTGCTGAGTCACAATAACATGGATAGGCATGACATCTAGAATATCAAACGCGTTTCGCGAGACATAGCTCCATTAAACCATTAAAAGTAATGGAACACATGTAAAAAGTTGAAACAAATGGTGGGAGGGGCCTTAAAGAAGAAGCCCCCATACCCACCAATCGGAAAGGCCAGAATTCCTGGAGCTGAAGTTACCAAAGGCGGTAGCGGGACATACAAGGCAGGGGAGCTGAGGGGATGGAACCAACCACAACCCCAACCAGGGAACAATCGGAGGGCGGACATGGCATGGGAGATGATGTGTGTTCATAGAAGTCCTGTATTGTCCATCCAAGTATGGGCTATGAGGGAGCAAGCAGAGTATACAACTGCAACACTGATGGATGTAATATTTCTGTAATACGGAAGTGTGTTTTAAGTTCATAAGTAATAGAAATATACAGTAAGTAATATACAGGGTGGGCCATTTATATGGATACACCTTAATAAAATGGGAGTGGTTGGTGATATTAACTTCCTGTTTGTGGCACATTAGTATATGTGAGGGGGGAAACTTTTCAAGATGGGTGGTGACCATGGCGGCCATTTTAAAGTTGGCAATTTTTAATCCAACTTTTGTTTTTTCAATAGGAAGAGGGTCATGTGACACGTCAAACTTATGGGGAATTTCACAAGAAAAACAATGGTGTGCTTGGTTTTAACGTAACTTTATTCTTTCATGAGTTATTTACAAGTTTCCGACCACTTATAAAATGTGTTCAATGTGCTCTCCAGTGACATGCGGCGAGTGCTACGCTGTGGGCTCTTGCTGAATGAAGCTAGGACAGCCACTGATGTTTCTTCATTAGACCCCTTTCACACTGGATATGCCTATAGTGGAGCGTTAAAATCGTGGTAAATTTGCGGTAAAACACCGCTATTTGTGTGTGCGGGTATTCCGTCACTTCCTCGATGTCGCAATGTCTCCTGGGAGCTTTTGTCATTGTTCCCAGGAGACATTGCGGAGGTCTGCTGCGAGTTATCGCGGGATTTAGAAAGAAGCAAGTTCTGACAGTGACTCGAGCTGGGCATTGCCGCTTCGTGAAGGATTGGCTCAGGCGGCTCGACTGCTCTCAGCTGCTCTAGTCCTGCAAAGGGAACTGAGTTCCTGCTGTGAAAAAAGTGCAGGAACTCAGTTCCCATGCGTTCCCGCAGGACTTGAGCCCTGTACATGCCTCACTGTGACATTGCCTGCCTCACTGTGACATTGCCTGCCTCACTGTGCCATTGCCTGCCCCGCTGTGTCATTGCCTGCCTCACTGTGCCATTGCCGACCTCACTGTGCCATTGCCGACCTCACTGTGCCATTCCCTGCCTCGACGATCTCCCTACCTTCTCCTGTTTGCAGAGTTTGTCAGGCTGCGGGCGTCTATTATTCAAAAGCCGCGCCTCCTCCTCAGGCTGTTCTGTGATAGGCAGGAACACAAATTTTCCCAGCAGAGCCTCTGTTCAGTGTTCCGCCTATCACGGATGTCCTCTCGTCCGAGGCCGAGGATGAGAAGGCATCTGTGATAGGCGGAACACTGAACAGAGGCTCTGCTGGTAAAATGAGTGTTCCGCCTATCACAAAACAGCCTGAGGAGGAGGCGCGGCTTTTGAATAATGGATGCCCGCAGTCTGACAGACAGGTACCGACAACCACCGAGTTTTGAGGCATTTTTTTACATACAAAAGGTCGTCTTATACGCCGCAAAATACGGTAAACCCAAACACACAAAGCCCAAAAAAACTTGTATTTGTTAGCTTTTTCTTCAATGGAACATGCTAACCTCCAGTATTTGTTTTTCATCTTTTGCAGATCACCATGGCAAGGCTACATTGAAGCTCCCATTGAGTGCAGGAAAATCTTCTACTCTATTGACAATTGTGTACATTATGTTACCAGAAGGAGACATTTTAGCTGACTCTGCAAACTATAAAGTTCAAAGATGCTTCAAGAATAAGGTGAGTGGCCTGACCATGACCTATACTTTGTTTTAATTTCAGACCTTAAAGTGAACCTGTGGGATCACCTTACTTTATAATGTGACCCAAGGGTACCTTCATGTACCAACTTAAGCTAAAAAACAGTTAACTCTAAAATGTTTGGTTAAAGTAAAGATAAAGAATGTTACAAGCAGGAATCAGAGTCTTCTTTCATTCCTTTGGATGCTTGGCTGAAAATATACCTGAGAAGCAAAAACTTAGAGATGTGTTCCTGTCAAGAAATGGGCGGTGACCTAGTTTAGGAGTCAAGCTGGTGGTGGGACGAAGGGTAACCCTATGTGGAATACTCACTAGTAATCTGGGACTCCTACATCATTAGAGCCCAGGTGTTTAGGAAGACTCTCCTGTAGACCATGCCTGGAACCACCAGAAGCAGTGAGACCCCTCATTTGCATATGTGCAGATTTTTCCCAACATGACCTAAGGTCTGTGGAGTAGTGAGCAGAAGGGGTGGTTTTATTACAGGGTCTTGGACCTTTCATCACTAAGAATGTTTAGTTAGGCTATAAGGCTGGAACTGGATTAACAGCCTGCCACAAAAGGGGCGCTACACACATATAAGCAGTTAACTTAAAATACCTGCTCTATGGGCATGGGGCAACTTGATAAGAAGAGTCATTAGTAGGGCTGAAACAAAGAATCAACATAATCGATTATAAACGATAATAATAGTTTAAAAAAGACAAAAGTCCATCCAGTTCAACTAATATGTCTCCTAAGATATACAGTGGAATCTCGGATTACGAGCATAAACCGTTCCAGGAGAATGCTTGTAATCCAAATTACTCGCATATCAAAGCGAGTTTCCCCATTGAAGTCAATGGAAACTGAAATAATTTGTTCCGCATTGACTTCAATGGCATGCATTACCACATGCGGCCAGAGGTGGGGGCGCCGGAGAGCCTCGGAAACGGCCGGAAAGGCCTGAGGACACCTCAGCTGACCTCCGAGCATTTTCGAACAGCGCTGATCAGCTGTGATCTGCGCCATTTGGCTCTGCTCAGGTCAGGCGCCCCCCACCTCAGGCCAAACGCGGTACTGCACACCGCTTTGGCCTGAATCCTGCTAGTTTTGCGAGACAACAGGATTTTTTCATATTGCGAAAACGCTTGTTAACCACGTTATTCGCAATCCGGGGTTCCACTGTATATGGATCACTATCCCAGTGAAACAGAGGCATTTCTGTCTCACAGAGACACTGACTCATATCTATTAATCCTTATATTTATCTTTTTGTTGTATCAGGTATAAGTTGCGTGTTTTTACTATCAGTTCATATTGTTTGAAGAAGAGGCCAGCGTGCCTTGAAAGCTTGCACTACAATCAATTAAGTTGGCCAATAGTTAGTATCACCCTATAGCCAAACTTTCACTTTTGTTGATGGCTAACATGGTATAACACCCTACTGCTGTCTTTTTTACATAAGTCAATGAAACATTCAACTTCTTTCAAGCATGGGAGCCCACACACTGATCAAAATTTGGGCAGTTCCTGCTAGACCCATTTTGATCAGTGTATGGCCAACTTAAATATAAACCTACTTGACAAATGTGAGTGAATTTCTCCAGTAGGGCCAAAAACTTGAAATCAACACTCTTATTTTAGATTATAATTTTTGTCATTTATCACCTTACCAGGTATCAGTTGGCTTCTCACCAGATGAGGTCCTCCCGGGATCGGATGTGTCTCTCCAGGTTCAGGCTTCTCCTGGCTCCCTCTGTGGACTCAGGGTGGTGGATCAGAGTGTTGTGTTAATGGAACCAGGAAAGGAGCTGACCGCTGACAAGGTGAGTTTAACAATCATTCAGCAGAAGTTTATTATTGTACTGTGAATCTCTGTATACTGTATACACTGATTACTTATTTGTTTTAACTAGCATTAGGCAGTGGTGGCCGCTCCATTAGGAATGCAAGGGTGCCGCCCTCCTAATCCATGCACCCGGCTCTACATGCAGGAAACCAGATTCATGGATTTCATTGAGATTTTTAAAGCACGTGATTAGAGCCTGAGGACGGGGCGCAGAGCACTGTGCCCTGAGCCCACCCAGTTGAGTCACATTAGGGAATGAATATTCACTCATGTCTTCCTGCTTCTCCTCCTGGCTAATTAGGAAGTGGGTCCAGAGACCCAATTGTCCAGGGAGTCTTAGGACCCCAATTGGGTCTCAGGACACACTTTCTTTTCGGGTGTGAGGAGAAGCAACGGCCCCTCTGCACTGATCGCCACCTTCCTGGCTCCATAGAGCCAGTCACGTCATCCTAGCAGAGCCCATAGCTGAAGCCCAGGCCAGGAGCATGTATTGGCCGCAGCTCTCCGTCAGGAGAAGCAGCTCTCCCACCACCGAGGCTGGCCTGTGTTGGCCTGTGCAAGGGGTGGGGGGGTTTGGTGGTAGTGTTATGTGCGTGTGAGGGGGGCAGGTTTGTTTGCTGTCCATGTTCTCATCGCACACGTTCCTGGAATAAGCTCTGAAGGTATCGGATGCAGTAGCGACAGACAGCTGGATACTGGAACCAATGTAGTATGTAGATATTTGCCAGCACACAAGGATCATCAATTGAGCCCCCATTCATACTTAAGCATTATTGAGGCATAGGGATGAGCCTGATGTTCGAGTCGAAACATCGGGTGTTCACCAATTAGCAAACAATTTGGGGGAGTTCACTGCAAGTTCGAAAGCCGCGGAAACCCGCGTTGCGTCAGAGGGGGCAGGGTCACCTGTACATATCACTGGGTAACCCCTGCATTTCCCCGTTGCATCAGAGGGGGGCAGGGTCACCCGCGCACGTGATGGGTGGCCCAGCCCTCAGCTATATAAGAGCTGCCACGGCTTGAGAGCGTCATTCCGCGGGTGCCTTCCATGGAGGCAAGATCGAGTCTGCGTTTTTTTTCCTTCGTATATCTTGAGAATGGATTACATCGCTGGAATTTTGAATTTTTTTTAAAGGACTTGTCCCAAGCAGTCTACTGTGGTTTTTAAAATTTTTGACAATTTTTTTGTGAAATGATAGGGGTACAATGTACCTCGTTACCAATTCACATGGGGGGGCTTATTGGGATCTGGGGGTCCCCTTTGTTAAAGGGGGCTTCCAGATTCCAATAAGCCCCCACTCGCAGATCTCCACAACCACAGAGCAAGGGTTGTGGGGATGAGGCCCTTGTCCCCATCAACATGGGGCAAGATGTTTTAGAGGGACCCCAAAACATCCTTCCAATGTTGAGGGCATGTGGCCTGGTACGGTTCAGGGGGGGGCTGCTATCTCATCCCCCCTTCTTTTCCTGTGGCCTGCCAGGTTGTGTGCTCCAATAAGGGTCTGGTATGGATTTTGGGGGACCCCTATGCCATTTGTTTTTAAATTTTGGCACAGGGTTCCCCTTAATATCCATACCAGACCTGAAGGGCCTGGTATGGAATTTGGGGGGACCCCCCACACATTTTTTTTATTTTGGTTTGGGGTTCCCCTTAATATTCATACCAGACCCAAAGGGCCTGGTAATGGACTGGGAGGGGACCCATGCCATTTTTTTCAATTACTTTTATCTGTGTTGCCGGGACCCGACAATTCATTATAGCCGCGAGTAGTTTTAAATGACTTTTTTCCTTTAGAAATGTCATTTTGTGCAGGGACTGTTCTAAACACGGAAAAAATGCGCTACATTACAGGCATACTATAGACACCCCCCAGGTACGAAATTTGACTTTTATTGTTTCACTTTAAGCATTATTAAAATCACTGCTCCCGAAAAAACAGTTTTGCAGTTTTTAGAACTTTTTTTGCATTTATACATGTACCCTGAGGCAGGACCCGGGTTCCCAAACACTTTTTATGACAATAACTTGCATATTAACCTTTAAAATTAGCACTTTTGATTTTTCATGTTCGTGTCCTATAGACTTTAACAGCGTTTGTGTGTTCGAACACATTTTTGCCTGTTTGCGTGTTCTGCTGCAAACCGAACCCGGGGTGTTCTGCTCATCTCTATTGAGGCATTTTCATGTAGTTTTTCTTTTTGTGTTTTTAGGAGTGAAGTGACATAGAGGAGTTTTAAGCCCTGTAGACATTTAATATAGGTGCATCTGAAAAACTGTGCTTTTTTTGTGCATTACCCCAAGTCAATGGGGCCAAAAATGCCCTTTCACAGTCAGGCACTTTAAAGGCGCTATATCGCTTAAAATAGCGCCTGCAAAGCGCCTCTCCTTTCACTCTAATGTGAAAGCCCCTAGTACTTTTACACTGTGACAGTGTGCTGCAGGGAGCTCAAAAAGTCCTGCAAGTAGCATCTTAGAGGAGGTGCTGTAGGAGCGGTATATAAACCACTCCTACAGTGCCCCTGCCCATTGAAATCAATGGGCAGCGCTGCTGAAGCGGGTGATTTTACTCCCTTTCCAGCCCTTAGCAGGCGAAAAGCGTCGCAAAAATGATGGTAAAGCGATGCTAAAAATAGCAACGCTTTACCGCCGACGCCCGGAGCGCTGACAGTGTGAAAGTGCCCTTATGCTTAAAAAGTAGATCATGTACCTTTTGGAGCTACAGGCCTTGAGCTACATGGGCCTGACTGCTCAACTGTGAACAGAGCTTTGTGCTTCAAGCTAAAAAATTCCCAGGTGTGAATGGGGGGCTTAGGTGTTGAGATAAGATAGCTATAGTGCATTGTTTAAAAAAAATTATAATAATAAAAATAAAACAATACAAAAATAAAATAATAATATTAATTATTTTTGTTATTATGCAATAACAATAAGAACAATATTATTATTCGTTCCTTTTAACCTTCAGATTGTTATATAAGTCCACTCCTCTCTTTTCTAGAAAGTGATAAAGGGAATTCAAATGTAACACAGGGTGGATCCTTATTTTCAAATTACATTTTTAAAAAATATTTTTTATTTTTTGTTGCTAGATTTTTATGCATTGCTGTTCCTTTTAAGGTTTTTGATCTCTTTCCATACCGGAAAAGTAGAAGGTATAACTTTCATATCCAGGAGGACCCTGATAATCAGTGCAAGCCTTTTAAGGATGAGAAAGGGAGAATACTGGTCTATGCACCTGATCCTTTTTATCTTTTTTATGGTGACGTGGATGTGGATGTGCACAGCTTATTTGAGGTAAGTAAAATAATATCTAAAATACAGTATATACCGTTAAAGGATAAGTAAAGTTGAACAGTACATTAACCTTTCTACGCCCTTCTCTCACAACCTAAAGCACCACCCCCCCCCCCCCCCGTTGTATACTCACTTGCATCCCATGGCTGCCATCTGTCCCAATGTTCACATGCCTTGGTTGACATCTCTTTCCCACTTGCAGCACCTGCATAGTCCATGCTTATGGCTTTTTATGGAGAGTGGCACGTCCAGATCAAAGATGTTGGCCATGGAATGTGAAGATTGGGCCGGATGGTGGATTTGGGATGTAGAATGTATAAATCTAGGGAGGGGGAGTTACTTTAATTCAGAGGGTTGAGGGAGAAAGGCTATGCACACTACTGGTAAAAGGAAAAAAATCTGTGCTAAACCCTATAAAACAAAATAAATAAATGAACAAGTGAACAAATGTGTTGCAAATTAATGATGATCAAGATGGTATAAAAAAAAAACATAAGTGAAGTGGTGCAGCAACTAAAAAAAACTTAAATATTCAGTCCATAAAAGTGTAAAATAAAAATAGTGCGCTACCACATAAATGAGGTGAAAATGTGAAAAACCTTAAATGAGAGAATATCTAGAAAAATAGATACAATGTCCCAAACAAGCAATTAGGGATCCAAAAAATGATCGGAGTAGCTTCACAATTCCTGGTATCCACAATTACAACAGAATGACAACTTGTCTGCAGGTAAGATTTTCTGTTCATCAAATAAAATAAGGCAATCACTGCCGCTTACCAAATCTGTTGGATCTCAGGTAATAGAGATCAAATAGGCATGTCAGAACACCATCAGCCAGATAGGGATCAGCATCTGAAGTTTCCAATGAAGGTGCAGATATCCCATTTGAGCTATGCAAAACTCCTTTTTCAATGGATTTTACACATCAAATGGATATCCAAACTTGCTCACCATACCGGTATTGTTAATAGGGGCAGAAAGAGAAAGGCTTCATGGTGCAGTTCGTTTAAAAGATTTATTACTCCAACTCAGAACATAACATCAAGCTAAAAACAAAGTTCCACACAAAAAAAAATCAAAAAAGCACAACCACAGCACATAGCCTGACTGGCTCAAGTACGATAGCATCTAGGATAGTGACTCCACCCAATGCATTTCCCCACATAAGGATTCTTCAGGGAAAGGAGATCCAACAGATTTGGTAAGCAGCAGTGATTGCCTTATTTTCTTTGATGAACAGAAAATCTTACCTGCAGACAAGTTGTCATTCTGTTGTAATTGTGGATAACCGGAACTGAAGCTACTCCGATAATTTTTATGGATCCCTAATTGCTTGTTTAGGACATTGTATCTATTTTTCTAGATATTCTCTCATTTAAGGTTTTTCACTCATTAACACATTTTCACCTCATTTATGTGGTAGCGCACTATTTTTGTTTAACACATATGAGATTTCTCCAGCTTAAAGGGGTTGTTAAGGTAAAAAATAAAATCCTAAATAGCTTCCTTTACCTTAGTGCAGTCCTCCTTCACTTACCTCATCCTTCCATTCTGCTTTTAAATGTCCTTATTTCTTCTGAGAAATCCTCACTTCCTTTTCTTCTGTCTGTAACTCCACACAGTAATGCAAGGCTTTCTCCCTGGTGTGGAGTGTCGTACTCACCGCCTCCCTTGAACTACAGGAGAGTCAGGACACTCTCTACGTTGCAGATAGAGAAAGGAGCTGTGTGTTAGAACCAACAAATTACTGGCCACTCCTTTTTTTTGGCACAGTCATGTCGGAATACAAATTCTATCTCATAATTAAATATTTGCACTTTGCAAATAATGAAGACTTTGATGAGAGTTTTCATCCAGCTCCAAAACTGAAAAAAAAAATGGGAGATTTATCAAAGAGTTCTGAAGAATTTCCAGTAGACCTATGTGCCAGATAAGGCTGGTGCAAGACTATTTTGCACCCTAGGCGAGACCAGCTACTTGCGCCCCCGCTCTTAAAAAAGAATAATCAAAATTAATTCAATAATTTTAGCACCAGAACTTCTGGTGGAGGGATGGAGGGATGGAGCCAGGCGGACAGGAGAGGTGGGTTAGTCAAGTAAGGGGATAGAGCCAGGTGGACGGGAGAGGGGGGTGCAGCCAGGTGGACAGGAGGGGATGCAGCCAGGTGGGGGGGGAGGATGGAGCCAGGTGGACAGGAGGGGGGTGCAGTCAGGTGGACAGGAGGAGGGTGCAGTCAGGTAGACAGAAGGGGGTGCAGCCAGGTGGACAGGAGAGGGGATGCAGACAGGTGGAGGAATGGAGCCAGGTGGACAAGAGAGGGGTGGTGCAGCCAGGTGGAGGGATGGAGCCAGGTGGACAGGAGAGGAGGTGCAGCCAGGTGGAGGGAGGCTATAGCCAGGTGGACAGGAGAAGGGGCAACCAGGTGGAGGGAGGATGGATCCAGGTGGAGGGATGGAGCCAGGTGGACAGGAGGGGGGTGTAGCCAGGTGGAGGGATGGACCCAGGTGGACAGGAGTGGGGTGCAGCCAGGTGAGGGGAGGATGGAGCCAGGTGGACAGGAGGGGGGGTTGTAGCCAGGTGAATGGATAGAGCCAGGTGGATAGGAGGGGGGTGTAGCCAGGTGGAGGGATGGAGCCAGGTGGATAAAAGGGGATGTAGCCAAGTGGAGAGGTGGAGCCAGGTGCATAGGAGAGGGTGTAGCCAGGTGGATAGGAGGGGGTGTAGCCAGGTGGAGGGATGGAGCCAGGTGAATAAGAGGGGGTGTAGCCAGGTGGATAGGAGGGGGTGTAGCCAGGTGGATGGATGGAGCCAGGCAGATAGGAGGGGGGTGTAGCCAAGTGGAGGGATGGAGCCAGGTGGATAGGAGGAGATGTAGTCAGGTGAAGGGATGGAGCCAGGTGGATAAGAGGGGGTGTGTAGTTGGGGTTGGGGTTAGGGTTATGATTAGGGGTTAGGGTTGGGGTTGGGGGGTAGTGTTAGGGGTAGGGTTAGGGTATAATAGTAAGTGTATGTGATAGATCTCCCCTTTCATTCAATGACGTTGATTCTTTCTCCAAAAGAGAGAGAAAAAAAAAGAAAAATACCCCCCCCCCCCCATACCATATCATTTAATATCACATATCGCAGAGAAAGATTTCCATTAAATAGTTTTTGGGTATTGTTCATAATTGAATATGCTTGGCACATAATATGTTTTCCTAATGAAATCTCATTGCTTTTTTATTTTAAAACTACAGGGAATAAACCTAAAAATAATAACAAGTGCAGGAATTAAGAAGCACGGGGATTGCTTTCCAAGTTATCAAAGGAAGATACTACTTAGAAACAGAGTTAACAAAGGTCGGGTGAGATTTTAGAATGAAGCTGTTTGTCAGACAAATATTTTCTTCACACCCAAGCCGGGTGTATTACTAGGGCTATAGCTGCCTATGCTGATGCTTTGGTGACATAAGTTAAGAAGATCCCAGTACAGGACTTTTATCTCCCCTCGCCAGATTTTTGAATTTCGGAAATTTTCGAATTTTCGAATTTCCGATTTTCAAATTTCCGATTTTCAAATTTCCTATTTTCAAATTTTCAAATTTCCGATTTTCAAATTTTCAAATTTCCGAATTTTAAAAATTTCCAATTTTTCGAAATTTTCGAATTGCTGAAATTTTGAATTGCCGAAATTTCCAATTTTCAAATTTCTGAATTGCCGAAATTTCCGAATTTTCAAAATTCAGAATTTCCGAAATCGCACGACCGCGCAATTGTCAGTTAATGCAACGTGGTGCCGAATCGCAAAAAAAGGGCTCTGGTCAGGAAGGGGGTAAATCTTTCCGGGGCTGAAGTGGTTAAAAGTCAGCAGCCCCAAAATTTCAGCTGCTGCCTTTTAATAAACACACAGTCACCTGTCCCACGGTCAAGCGATACGGGGCCCCCGAAGCCTTCGCTTCTCTCCCCAGCCTGTCCACAGCGCATTACTACTGTGGGCACCCTAGTGTGACAGCTTCCTGCTTCACAGCCGGGTGCGCACTGCTCATGCATGTCCTGAATGGCCGTGCAATCTTCTGGGACCTGTGATGTGTCCCAGAAGATTGCAGGGAGGGAGGGGCCGCCCTAGGGGGAGAGCAGCAGTTGCCTAGGCATCCGGAGCGGAAGTTGGAGGTGGGTAACTGTCAAAACTCAGTACCCACCCCCCCCCCCAAAAAATGACATGACATGCCATTTGGCATATGTTAGGGGGTAAGAAATACTTAAAGCACTTTTGGGTGGAACTCTGCTTTAAGCACAATTCAGCAAAGTTTTTACCCTCACAGGTTCTGTTTAGGTCCCGGCCAGATTAAAGGGGTTGTAAAGTAAAAAAAAAAATCCCCTAAATGGCTTCCTTTACCTTAGTGCAGTCCTCCTTCACTTACCTCATCCTTCCATTTTGCTTTTAAATGTCCTTATTTCTTCTGAGAAATCCTCACTTCCTGTTCTTCTGTCTGTAACTCCAGTAATGCAAAGCTTTCTCCCTGGTGTGGAGTGTCGTGCTCCCCCTCCCCCCTTGAGGGGGAGCAGGAGAGTCAGGACGCTCTCTACGTTGCAGATAGAGAAAGGAGATGTGTGTTAGTGGGCATCCTGACTCTCCTGCTTGCCCCCTCCCCCTTCAAGGGAGGAGGCGAGTACGACACTCCACACATGGGAGAAAGCCTTGCATTACTGTGTGGAGTTGCAGACAGAAGAACAGGAAGTGAGGATTTCTCAGAAGAAATAAGGACATTTAAAAGCAAAATGGAAGGATGAGGTAAGTGAAGGAGGACTGCACTAAGGTAAAGGAAGCTATTTAGGGGATTTTTTTTTTTTTACCTTAAAGCGGATGTGCCACTAAAAAAACATATTAAAAGCCAGCAGCTACAAATACTGCAGCTGCTGACTTTTAATATAAGGACACTTACCTGTCCTGGAGTCCAGCGGTGATCGCAGCAGATGACGAGCCGATCGCTCGTCACCCTGCTGCTCCCCCCTCCATCCACGGTGAGGGAACCAGGAAGTGAAGCGCTCCGGCTTCACTGCCCGGTTCCCTACGGCGCATGCGCGAGTCGCGCTGCGCCCGCCGATTGGCTCCCGCTGTGTGCTGGGAGCCGAGTGTTCCCAGCATACAACGGGGGACGGACGGGAAACGAGGAAAAAACCCGTCTTTTGCCCGTATCGTAGGGCCGGAAGTGGGTGCAGATACCTGTCTGTAGACAGGTATCTGCACCCCCCTCCCCCCTGAAAGGTGTCAAATGTGACACCGGAGGGGGGGAGGGTGCCGATCAGCGGCACTCCACTTTAGAGTGGAGATCCGCTTTAAGTCTATTCAGTGTTATTTATTTTCGTTAAAGCCTTTACAACATATGGTCTTATATATACAGTATCTCCCACTCTGAAAGCAAATATATATATATATATACATACAGTATCTCACAAAAGTAAGCACACCCTTCACATTTTTGTAAATATTTTCTTGTATCTTTTCATGTGATAACACTGAAGAAATGACACTTTGCTACAAAATAAAGTAGTGAGTGTCCAGCTTGTATAACAGTGTAAATTTGCTGTCCCCTCAAAATAATTCAACACACAGCCATGAATGAAAAAGCAGAACAACAATTTAGGACTTTATATGAGGTCATGGCCAATCGTAATCCCTATCTAGTCTATATATATAAAACTCAACGTGTGTGTGTGTATGTATGTATGTATGTATGTATGTTCCAGCATCACGTCCAAACGGCTAAAGATATTAACATGAAACTTGGCACACATGTTACTTATATGTCAGCAACAAACATAGGATAGGTGGTTTAACCCTTACCCACCCCCATTTGCCATGGTCGGGGTTTTTCTTTAAAGTCCCATTCAACTCTATGGGAAATACATGTTACTGCATAACTTCCAAACGGCTGTACATATTTCGATAACACTTGGTCACATGTTACTTATATGTCCACTTAAACTATAGGATAGTTAATTTATCCCTTAACTACCCCCATTTGTGAGGGTCGGGGTTTTTGTTTAAAGTCCCATGCAAATCAATGGGAAATGTATGTTCCCACATAACTTCTGTACGCCTGGAGATATTTCAATAATACCTGGTACACATATTACTTATATGCCAAATAAAAATATATGACAGTTAAATTAACCCTTACCTACACCCTTATATAAAAGATGGGTATATTTATATTACTATGATTTTCCTCCCCAAAAGGTTAAGATAGGAAGACCGGGCAACGCCGGGTATTCAGCTAGTAGAAAATAAAAATACCATATATACTCGAGTATAAGCCGAGTATGTGCCATACTGTAAAGTACAGTCTCAATATGCCAGAGTACCTGAATTCTTGACAGACCTCCATTTTTTTAAAGTCGCGGCTTCCTCCTGGCGTTCCGTTCCGTGATAGGCATTTGACACTGCGTTCTGCCTATCACGGAGGTCCTCTCAGACTCAGTTTCACAGCAGACTCTGTGTTCAATGTTCTGCCAATCACGGACGTCCTCTTGTCCGAGGATGAAAGAATGTCCGTGATTGGCAGAACACTGAACACAGTGTCTGCTGGGAAACTGAGTCCGAGGATGAGAAGACCTCCGTGATAGGCGGAACACAGTTTCAAATGCCTATCATGGAACGGAACGCCAGGAGGAAGCTGCAACTTTTAAAAAATTGACGTCTGTCAAGAATTCAGGCATGTTGAGACTGCAATGGGCACAGTGAGTTATGGCACAGTGAGGTATGGATCATTGAGACTGCAATGGGCACAGTGAGTTATGGCACAGTGAGGTATGGATCATTGAGACTGCAATGGGCACAGTGAGTTATGGCACAGTGAGGTATGGATCATTGAGACTGCAATGGGCACAGTGAGTTATGGCACAGTGAGGTATGGATCATTGAGACTGCAATGGGTGCAGTGAGGTATGGCACAGTGAGTTATGGCACAGTGAGGTATGGCACAGTGAGACTGCAATGGGCGCAGTGAGGTATGGCACAGTGAGTTATGGCACAGTAAGGTATGGCACAGTGAGCATAGTTGCCAACATTGCAAAAAAAAAACCCGGGACACTTTTTTGCATGTAGGTGGAGCCTTGTTATAATTAGGGGCGGGGCATTCATTTGTGGGCGTGGCATCGCGTAATAGAAAAATGTGGTGCGCAAAGCGAAAAATAAGCATGGTTTACATGGGATAGTGGGCGTGGCTTGAATGGGCATGGCTTGGAAGGGGGTGTGGTTAGAGTCTGAGATGATGGAGGGAGAAAGAAAAGAAAAGAAAAGAAAAGAAAAGAAAAGAAAATAAAAGAAAGAACAGCAGGCCCAGATCCTACACCACAATATAAATATGTGCATTCCAGAAAGTTTAACAAATTAGCAGATATAGATAATCCAAATACCTGGTGTTAGCGCTTCAATCATCCCGGCACCATGGTTGTTATGGTGTCAGAGTGATTGAAGCGCATTATTTCTATTTTTACTTTGTAATAAAGAATGAAATTATTCAACTCACCATAATGCTGAATCATTGGAAGCCCTGAGCGTGTCATCTGCCATGTCACCTGCCACCAGATGCCATCAGGTGCCCCCAGAAGAGACCGTCCTTACATCAGGTGCCCCCAGCAGAATGCGTCCTTACATCAGGTGCCCCCAGCAGAGTCCGTCCTTACATCAGGTGCCCCCAGCAGTGTCCGTCCTTACATCAGGTGCCCCCAGCAGAGTCCCTCCTTACATCAGGTGCCCCCAGCAGTGTCCGTCCTTACATCAGGTGCCCCCAGCAGAGTCCGTCCACGGAAACCTGGTTCTCTCCTGCTTCCCCGCCCAGACTGGACGAATTGGTCCCGCCTGGGTATAAGCTACTATCTTGTGACCGTAGCTCGGGGAGAGGTGGAGGAACTGCCTGCATATACAAGGCTAAGTTGAAAATCATAAAAACTTGCACTCAGGATTCTTATGCGTCTATGGAGACACTTTTCCTGCAGTGCAACTTGAGCCCTGAAGTAACCATAGGAATGGCAGTGATTTATCATCCTCCTAACGCTAAAGCTAGGTTTGGCGAGGAGATGTGCGAACTCCTAACGACCCAATCCCTGCGATATGCCCAATCTATAGTCTTGGGAGATTTCAATTGCTGGGCTGACGATGTAAATAATTCGGAAGCCCAGCAGTTGATTGCATTTGCAAACTCCATTGGCTATAGCCAAGATGTCATAGGGGCTACTCATAAAGCGGGCCACACCCTGGACTGGCTTTTCCAGTCAGGATGTATAGAGAAAGTACATCCCCCGAAAGAGATTATATGGAGTGATCACAAATTAATATTATTTGATCACAGCCATAAATTTCGCAAAAAGTTACCTCATGTTCCTAATAGGAACAGTATTCCAAAATTTTCGAGAAATCTCACTAAAATATCTGTTAAGGCTTTTAGTAACCACTTCCTGTTGAATATTGATAAGGCATCGTTTGAGTCCACTAAAGTCGCAGCTGAGAAAATTAATTTTTTCAATACGGCTATTACAAAAGCGCTCGACTACTTAGCCCCCCTAAAGAGAAATCATTGCATTAGGCAAGCAAATAATAATCCCCTCTGGTTTACCCAGGTGACCAGAAGTTTAAAATGGAAGTGCAGAGCAGCGGAGAAAGCGTGGAGAAAAAATCCGGTGCCCGCCTCCAAGGAGGTATATACCGCAGCCCTGAGGAACTATAAACTAGGGATACAAACTGCCAAAAAGCAGTTTTTCTCTGAAAAAATTGCTAATGCTAAAAATGCAGCAGCTGAACTCTTTAGAGTTGCGAAAAATCTTGCTAATCCAGCATGTAGACAGCCGGAAGAAGAAGCTTCACCAGAGTTTTGTAATATTTTATCAAATTATTTTAATGAAAAGATAGAAATTATTAGGAACAATATCAAAGTAGTAGATATTGAGGAATATTGTCCCATCTATGAAGGTACAAGATTCTCTAGTTTTGTGGACGTCTCTACTTTAGATATTCTGAATATCCTCAAGTCTCTTAGAGCCTCGTCCTCATCATTTGATCCTTGCATTGCGCAACTAGTGAAGGACGCCGCAGAGACATTGGCCCCCTTTATTGCCGACATTGTAAATACTTCCTTCTCCACTGGAACAGTGCCGGGTATTCTGAAGCGGGCGGTGATTATTCCCCTGCTGAAGAAAGCTAACCTGGCACGCTCCGTGTTGAGCAATAATCGTCCCATTTCAACTCTACCATTTCTGGCAAAAATCATGGAACGAGCCGCAGTGTGGCAAATTCAGCCCCATCTCGAGTCCAATTCCATTCTCGATGATTTTCAATCTGGATTCCGACCAGGAAGAGGTCCTGAAACCGCCTTGACCAAAGTCCAGGATGATCTACTCTGGGCCCTGGACAGAAATGAGGCTTCGGCCTTGGTATTGCTGGATCTGTCGGCAGCATTCAATACCATCGATCATTCTAGACTGCTTGATAGATTAGGGACTGTGGCAGGCATTGATGGTATAGCATTGGCATGGATGACCTCATTTCTGCTGGACAGGGTTCAGAGAGTAAGGCTGGGACTGCACTGCTCTTCTGATAGTCCCCTGTTCTGTGGAGTCCCTCAAGGGTCGGCGTTATCGCCGCTCCTGTTCAACATCTATCTGAGGCCTCTGCTATATATCATCCGCCGCCACAACCTATCTTTTCATGTCTACGCTGACGACACCCAGTTCTACATTCCTCTGCCCAGGGATGGGGGGGCACAGATAACTCTGGCCACCTGCCTGGAGGAAATTCAAGCCTGGATGGGGGCCAATTATCTTATGCTCAATGGCTCCAAGACTGAGTGCATGGTTTTATGCAATCAGCCATGGTCGGGCGGTTTCCCTACCTGGCCGGACTCGTTTTCATCGGTCCCAGTGCCAGTCACCCAGGTCAGGGATTTGGGAATCATCTTGGACGAGAGATTGACGCTACGACCACAGGTAAACCAGGTGGTGAGTTCTTGTCACTTCCACTTGAAACTCCTGAGGTCGACTTTTCGCTTCATTGAAGAATCGCATAAGATCTCCATGGTCAATGCCATTATTGGAAGTCGATTAGATTATTGTAATGCTTTGTACCTGGGTTTACCTAATAACATCATGCACAAATTACAGCTTATTCAGAATGCCGCTGCGAGGCTACTCACGGGTGTTGGTCGTCGTGACCACATCACGCCATCGCTGAGAGCCCTGCATTGGCTACCCGTGAAGGAACGGGTTCTGTTTAAGACTGGATGCATGGTGCACAGGGCTACCCATGGCAAGGGGCCAGTGTACCTGCAGGAAAAATTCACCAAGTATGTGCCCAACCGTACCTTAAGGTCGGCTAATTTGGAAACTTTGGTGATTCCTAAATTTCGTAAGAAAAAATGCGGAGGGAGGACGAGTGCGGTCCAGGGAGCACAGTTTTGGAACTCCCTGCCTCTAAAATTAAGGCTTGAGAATGATCTTTTTAAGTTCAGGAAGCTTTTAAAAACTGAGCTTTTCAGTCTAGCCTATGGAATTACATAGGTTTTTATAGTTCTTTGATCTGCTACTATTTTAAATTTGATCTGTTCCGCTGCCTGTGTGTGCTTTTTTTGTTGTTGCTGTATTGTTGTTCTCGGCGCATCGAGGCCTATGGGTAACTGACTGCGTTTTGTACTTTTTTGTACTTTTAAGAATTTTAATAAATAAATAAATAAATAAATACATCAGGTGCCCCCAGCAGTGTCCGTCCTTACATCAGGTGCCCCCAGCGGAGTCTGTCCTTACATCAGGTGCCCCCAGCAGTGTCCGTCCTTACATCAGGTGCCCCCAGCGGAGTCTGTCCTTACATCAGGTGCCCCCAGCAGTGTCCGTCCTTACATCAGGTGCCCCCAGCAGTGTCCGTCCTTACATCAGGTGCCCCCAGCAGTGTCTGTCCTTACATCAGGTGCCCCCAGCAGAATGCATCCTTACATCAGGTGCCCCCAGCGGAGTCCATGCTTACATCAGACATTCCCAGCGGAGTCCCTCCTTACATCAGGTGTCCCCAGTAGAGTCCCTCCTTACATCAGCTGTCCCCAGTTACCAGTGGTGTCACTAGGGTTGGTATCACCCGGTGCCGGACAAACATGGCGTTACCCCCCTCCCCCCATAGTCCTCCCTCATTACAGACCCCCCTCCATCAGTATAGACCCTCGTCAGGATAAACCAACCCCTCCTCCATCAGTACAGACCCCCCTGCACAAACCAGCCCCAGGAGTACAGACCCCCCCCCCAAGATAACCCCCCATCTGTACAGACCCCCCCAGGACAATTCACCCCCGTCCATCTGTACAGACCCCCCCCAGGAAAATTCATCCCCCCTCCAACTGTACAGACCCCCCCAGGACAATTCACCCCCCAGGAGTACAGACCCCCCCCCCCATACATGCATGTGGGCGTGCAGCCACCCGGAGAGTTGCTTGCTCAGACTGTCACTTACTCTCCGGGAGGCACAATATGATAAGAGGCAGCCAGTGAGAGTGAGACAGCAGAGTCTCACTCTCAGACAGGGATAGCGCAGCGCTGGGACCCAGGACTCTCCATCGGGCCTCAGCACCGCTCAGCATGGTCACTGTGTTTACAGAAACAAGAGGCGGAGCCCGGGTGGCAAGAAAGCGGCCAATAGAAATGGAGCTCCATTTCTATTACAATCGAGCCACCCGGGCTCCGCCTCTTGTTTCTTCCCCTATTAGCTGGTCTTCTGTAAAATGGCGACGGAGACAGAATTGACCAGTGCCGCGGACCTCTAGCGGCGGGAGAAAAAAATAATACAAATCTGTAAGAATAAAAATCAGGACAAAAACGATTTCCCGGGACATTCCACGGGAATCGATAAGACCGGGACAAAGGTCTTAATCCCGTGAATGTCCCGGCAAAAACTGGACAGTTGGCAAGTATGAGTGAGGTATGGCACTGTGAGGTATGGCACTGTGAGGTATGGCACAGTGAGACTGCAATGGGCACAGTGAAGTTGCAATGGGCACAGTGAGATTGCAAATGGGCACAGCGAGGCGTGCAAATAGGAATTGTTGACCCTCTTTTCTGCTTACAGTAGCTGCTGCAGCAAAGGCCCAAAACATAGATCATCACATAGAACAATAGGCTGTGGGAGGGAAAATTCCTGAAATGTCTGGTCACACCCTATACTCAGAACCCTCAAAATATTTGTACACCTGCAACACTGAAGTACTTCTAAAACTGTTTTACTTCATCAGTTTTATCTGTAGATGATGATATGTCTGGACTACTGATACCTGCAGTAACCAAGATCAAAGAAGACATACAGCAGGAAGAACACGGGAAAGAAAAAGAGTCCATTCGAACGTATTTCCCTGAAACCTGGATATGGGAACTTGTGGCAGTAGGGTGAGTATGAATTTGCTCAGCTGTGGATCTAATGCCGCATACACACCATCACTTTATGTGATGAAAAAAAACGACATTTTCTGTGAAGTAAAAAATGACGTTTTTGAAACTTCAATTTTCAAAGACGAAGTTGCCTACACACCATCGTTTTTCTCACAATGTTCTAGCAAAGCGAGGTTACGTTCACCACGTTTTTCCATTGAAGCTTGCTTCATAAGTAGCTTCTGGGCATGCGCGGGTGAAAAAACGTCGTTTTAAACGACGTTTTTGCTACACACGGTCAATTTCTGTGAAGTAAAAGTTGACGTTTTGAAAAACGACACATAAAATTGAAGCATGCTTCAATTTTTTTTGGTCGTTTTTTAGAAGACATAAAACGACGTTTTCCCCCACACACGGTCAATTAAAGTGACGTTTTTAAAAACGTCATTTTTTTTCATCACATAAAGTGATGGTGTGTACGGGGCATAAGTCTTTGTACTTCTCCACCCTGCAGAGTTCTGGGCATTGTTTCCAGCCTAGAAGAATCAGACACGTCTTCTGTAGTGTGCACACACTGGGGGAGATTCAGATAGAGATACGACGGCGTATCTCTGAGATCCGACGGTCGGATCTATGCGGCTGATTCATAGAATCAGTTACGAATAGATCTCCCTAAGATCCGACAGGTGTAAGTGACTTACACCGTCGGATCTTAGGCTGCAATCTCCCGCCGGCCGCTAGGTGACGCTTCGGTTTTTTACGCAACGAATATGCAAATTCCGATTTCCGCCGATTCAGAAACGAACGCCCGCCCATCGCTTTTTTTTTACGTCTGCGTTCGGCTTTTTCCGGTGTATACTTACCCCTGCTATATGCGGCGTATCCAATGTTAAGTATGGCCGTCGTTCCCGCGCCAAGTTTTGAATTTTTACGTAGTTTATGTAAGTCGGTCGCGAATACAGATGGACGTAATTTACATTCACGCTGAAACCAATGACGTCCTAGCGACATCATTTGGAGCAAGCGCACTGGGAAAAATCGCGGCCGGCGCAGGCACAGTACGATCGGCGCGGGGACGCGCCTGATTTAAATAATACACTCCCCCTAGCCGTGGAATTTGAATTCCGCCGGGGGAGTTACGATCCGCCGGCGCAAGTTTCGAGGTAAGTGCTTTCTGAATACAGCACTTGCCTCCAAAAATTGCGCTGGCGGATCGTAAATAAGATAGATTACGCGGATCTAAAGATCCGCTGATCTATCTGAATCTAGCCCACTGCCATCTGGTCATTTAAAGTAAAGATCAGCTTCTCTCCTTACTTTGGTGAACGGTTCTAAAAATAAATGTAGCGCCTGGTTACTTTAATGTACCGGTGCTATTTAAATTTAGAGGGGAATCAGAGTGTAGTTAACCACTTAAGGGCCGCCTCCTGCACATATACGTCGGCAGAATGGCACGGCTGGGCACAAGCACGTCACAGGTACGTCCTCTTTAAGTGCCCAGCCGTGGGTCGAGGGCACACGCCCGCGGCGCGCTCCCACGACCCGGTCCAAAGCTCCGTGACCGTGGGACGCGCGGACCCGACCACCTCCTGCACATATACGTCACAAGAATGGCACAGCTGGGCACAAGCATGTACAGGTACGTCCTCTTTAAGTGCCCAGCCGTGGGTCGCGGGCGCACGCCCGGTCCAAAGCTCCGTGACCGTGGGACGCGCGGACCCGATCGCCGCTGGAGTCCCGCGATCGGTCCCCGGAGCTAAAGAACGGGGAGAGCTGTGTGTAAACACAGCTTCCCCGTTCTTCACTGTGGCGCCGTCATCGATCGCGTGTTCCCTTATATAGGGAATCACAATCGATGACGTCACACCTACAGCCACACCGCCCTACAGTTAGAAACACAGATGAGGTCATACATAACCCCTTCAGCTCCCCCTAGTGGTTAACTCCCAAACTGCAATTGTCATTTTCACAGTAAACAATGCATTTTAAATGCATTTTTTTGCTGTGAAAATGACAATGGTCCCAAAAATCTGTAAAAATTGTCCGAAGTGTCCGCCATAATGTCGCAGTCACGAAAAAAAAATCGCTGATAGTCGCCATTAGTAGTAAAAAAAAAATTATAAAAATGCAATAAAACTATCCCCTATTTTGTAAACGCTATAAATTTTGCACAAACCAATCAATAAACGCTTATTGCGATTTTTTTTTACCAAAAATAGGCAAAAGAATACGTATCGGACTAAACTGAGGGAATTTTTTTTTTATATATATATATTTTTGGGGGATATTTATAATAGCAAAAAGTAAAAAATATTGCATTTTTTTCAAAATTGTCGCACTATTTTTGTTTATAGCGCAAAAAATAAAAACCGCAGAGGTGATCAAATACCACCAAAAGAAATCTCTATTTGTGGGAAAAAAAGGACGCCAATTTTGTTTGTGAGCCACGTCGCAGGACCACGCAATTGTCAGTTAAAGCGACGCAGTGCCGAATCGCAAAAACTGTCCGGGTCCTTTAGCTGCCTAAAGATCCGGGTCTTAAGTGATTAAACTATGATGTTTAAATTGGGTCTCTGTCTCAGCTTGCCTGTGTTGTGAGGGTTGAGCTTCGCTGTGCATGCTGGGGGAGGGTATTTATGGGGCAGATGCCATTGGTTCTGGGTCTTCTTGGTCCAGTGTGGCAGCCACCTTGTGGGCGCCCCAGCGTTATGGCCTACCTGGCTGGGGCGTGCTTGCCACACGGTGTTCCTGGTTTCGGGACCATGTTGGTCCGGAACATTTGAGCAGCGACGGGGACCCAGTGATCGACTGTGTCCCCACCTCTGAGGATCCCAAGCGGTATTGCTGTTCGGTGGGGAGTCCGTCTGAGGAGCGCCAATGAGAGGCTGTTGGTCCAAAAGGATTTCGACAAACCACCAGGGATCAAGGTAGCCGGACACTGAAGGATTGATCACCTGTCAGTCGGTACCTGGGCGACGTTAAGAAGGAGATCCAGACGTAATTCACCTAAGGAGGATCCGAGAGGGCCTGTGGCAGAGGTGTCTCCCTGATGTTCATTTCAAGGAGGGTCTGTGGCAGAGACTTTTCCTCAAAGGTTCGAGTGATACTCCGGCTGCCAGGTCAGTGAGAGAGGCCTGTCCGGGTACACTAAACCCACTCAGGCAGGAGTGGCGCAGAGAAGTGTTACACTTGGGAGTAGGACTGTTTCCCTATCATTACGCCTGAATTTGCTATTCTCCTTTCTTTCTTTACTCTACTTTCCTCATCACAAGTTTATTTGTTTTTACCTGGCTGGGTAATAAAGAGCACAGAAAAGACACTTGTTGCGGACATTCCTTTACTATTGCTATATGCACCATTCACCCCTAGGAATTCGGAAGAGCCACGAAGTAAACGTGCCACCCAAAACAAATTAGTAGTTTCTCCGGGGGTAGTGCTACATAAAGTTACCCATTACACAAGTACAGTGGAACCTTGGTTTAAGAGTAACGCGGTTAACGAGCATTTTGTGACTGTTTGTGACTCTGTTTATGACTGTTGTATCGAGCAAAACGAGCAAAACTAGCAGAATTCAAGCTAATGGAGTTTGTAGTACCGCATTTGGCCTGAGGTTTGGGGGCGCCAGAGCCAAGCATAGCCGATAGGAGCCATTTGTAAATACTCAGGGCCAGATTCTCAAAAAAGCGCCTATCTATAGGCGGGCGTAGCGTATCTCAGATACACTATGCCGCCGTAACTTAGTGAGGCAGGTCCCGTATTCTCAAAGAACTTGCGGCCAAAGTTACAGCGACGTAGTGTAACTGTGCCTTTCGTAAGCCAGCGTAATTCAAAGTAGGCTAGTGTGGGCGTGTTTTATGTTAATGTATCGTGACCCGACGTGATTGACGTTTTTAACGAACGGCGCATGCGCCGTCCGTAAACGTATCCCAGTGCGCATGCTCAAAAGTACGCCGCAAATAGTCAATGCTATCGACAAGAACGGAAATTACGTCCAGCCCCATTCACGGACGACTTACGCAAACGACGTAAAACACGACGCTGTTCATACTTTTCCGACGTCCATACCTAACATGACTTACCCCTGATTTATGAGGCGTAACTTTACGCCGGCGTATGTCTTACGTAAACAACGTATCTTGCTACGCCGGGCGCATGTACGTTCGTGAATCGGCGTATCTAGCTCATTAGCATATTAGACGCGGAAATCTACGGAAGCGCTCGGGGGGGGCTATTCCTCGGATGTTTTTTCACCTTAATGCATAGAATGCATTAAGGTGAAAAAACATGAACCTTTACAACCCCTTTAACCATGTGCCACGTCCGATATTGACAAAAAAATAACTAGAACATCCAATAATGGACTTTAACCACTTGAGGATCCCTTCACGACGATATACGTCGACAGAAGGGCACGGCTGGGCACAGGTATGTAGCCTTTAAGAGCCCAACCATGGGCCGCGCACGCCCAGCCGCCGGCACGCTCGTAAACCTAATCCTGAGCTCCATGACCGTGTCCCGCGATTGGGTCACAGAAGCTGAAGAACAGGGAGAGGTGAGTGTAAACAAACCTTCCCCCTTCTTCTCTGTGGCTTGTCACTGATTGTCTGTTTCCTGTCATAGGGAACGACAATCAGTGACGTCACACGTCCAGCCACGCCCCCCTACAGTAAGAAACACAGAATAGGACACACTTAACCCCTTCAGTGCCCCCTAGTGGTTACCCCATCACTGCCATTGTCATTTTCGAAGTAATCAGTGCATTTTTATAGCACTTTTTGCTACAGAAAACCGCAGGCCTCTTCAGATGGTGTGAAAGAGCCCTTACAATTTTTCTAGCCACAGCCCGAGTATGAAAGCCTGTACCCTGCTGTAGAACATGGCACGGGCAGGCAAATGGGTGCACCTGTACATCCCTTTAAATTTGCCACGTGCCTCGCGAGTGTGCTCGTGGGTCCCGGGAACTTGATGTTCCCGGGCGGCCCGTGATTGCGGTTGGCAAAGGCAGAACAGGGGGGTGCCTTTGTAAACAACGCATTCCCCTGTTCTGCCTAGTGACATGTCACTGATCTCACCGTTTTCGTGATCGTGAATGAGGATCAGTGATGTGTCACTGGTAGCCACTCCCCCTAACAGTAAGAATCACTCCCTAGGACACACTTAACCCCTTTAGCGCCACCTAGTGGTTAACCACTTCGCTGACAGTGTCATTTTTACAGTAATCGGTTCATTTTTATAGCACTGATCGCTGTAAAAATGATCCCAAAAATGTGTCAAAAGTGTCTGATGTGTCCGCCATAATGTCGCAGTCACAATAAAAAATCACTGATCGCCGCCATTACTAGAAAAAAAAATATTAATAAAAATGCCATAAAACTACCCCCTATTTTGTAGGCGCTAATGCCGCGTACACTCGACAGTTTTTCGGGTTCTAAAAAATTACGTTTTTTTTATGTCATTAAAAACGATCGTGTGTGGGCTCCAGAGCATTTTTCACGATCTAAAAAATGACCATTAAATATTTAGAACATGCTCTATTTTTTCACAATGTTTTTAACGTTGACAGTTTTTAAGGTTGTAAAAAACAGTCGTGTGTGGGCTTTAATGACGTGAAAAAAACACGCATGCTCAGAAGCAAGTTATGAGACGGGAGCGCTCGTTCTGGTAAAACTACCGTTCGTAATGGAGTAAGCACATTCATCACGCTGTAACAGACAGAAAAGTGCAAGTCTTTGACTAACACAAAATCAGCTAAAGCAGCCCCAAGGGTGGCCCCATCCGCATGGAACTTCCCCTTTATAGTGCCGCCGTATGTGTTGTACATCACCGCGCTTTGCTAGAGCATTTTTTTTTCACGATCAGGTTGAAAGGCCGTGTGTAGGTAAGGCCGTTTTAACGATCGGGTTGAAAAAAAAATTGTTTTTTCTAGACCATTAAAAAACTTCATTTTTTAGGACCCGAAAAATGGTCGTGTGTACGCGGCATATAACTTTTGCGCAAACCAATCAATAAACGCTTATTGCGATTTTTTTTCACCAAAAATATGTAGAAGAATAAATATCGGCCTAAACTGAGGAAAAAAAATATATTTTTTTTTCATATTTTTTTGGGGGGATATTTATTATAGCAAAAACTAAAAAATATTGCATTTATGTCGCTCTATTTTTGTTTATGGCGCAAAAAATAAAAACCTGCAGAGGTGATCAAATACCACCAAAAGAAAGCTCTATTTGTGGGGAAAAAAGGACGCCAATTTTGTTCGGGAGCCACGTCGCACGACCGCGCAATTTTCAGTTAAAGCGATGCAATGCAGAATCGCAAAAAGTGGCCTGGTCTATGGCCCGCAAAATGGCCGGGGGCTGAAGTGGTTAAAGCGGGAGTTCACCCGATTTTTTTTTTTTTAACATTAGATTGAGGCTCATTTTGTCTAGGGGAATCGGCTATTTTTTTTAAAAACGAAGCTGTACTTACCGTTTTAGAGAGCGATCTTCTCCGCCGCTTCTGGGTATGGTCTTCGGGACTGGGCGTTCCTATTTGTTTGACAGTCTTCTGAAAGGCTTCCGACTGTCGCATACATCGCGTCACGAGTAGCCGAAAGAAGCCGAATGGCGGTGCGGCTCTATACGGCGCCTGCGCACCGACGTTCGGCTACTTTCGGAAAATCGTGACGCGATAGATGTGACCGTCGGAAGCCTGTCGGAAGCCTGTCAATCAAATAGGAACGCCCAGTCCCGCAGCCCATACCCGGAAGCGGCGGAGAAGATCGCTCTCTAAAACGGTAAGTACAGCTTTGTTTTAAAAAAAACTAACCGATTCCCCTAGACAAAATGAGCCTCAATCTAATGTTAAAAATGTACATTTCCGGGTGAACCTCCACTTTAATAGGATGTGGAGAAAGTTCCTATACATGCAGTATATCATTTTATTTAAGATGCAGCTAAGGGGCCTGTAGCAAAAAAATTAAAAAATCCAAGTCATTGGAAGAAGGAATCTGGCTACTATAAGTAACTATTTATTTATTCTTTTGACTACTTTAGTAGTGTAACTTTATATTTTTGTTTGTTTTCTGTGTTGTCCAGAGACTCTGGCAGTGCTGACTTCCATCGTAAGGCTCCAGACACCATCACAGACTGGAATGCCGGGGCCGTATGTTTGGGTCGGAGTGGATTTGGCCTGTCTCCTTCTGTCTCTCTTCGGGTCTTCCAGCCGTTCTTTGTGGATCTCACCCTCCCGTACTCCGTAGTGAGAGGAGAAACGTTTACTCTTAAAGCCTCTGTATTTAATTATCTCAAACAGTGCATCAAGGTTAGTCAAATCAAAACTATGTGAATGTTATTTAATCTATTTAACCGCTTGCCAACCAGCCGCTGTCATTATACTGAGGCAGGTTGGCTCTGCTGCGCAAATCTGCGTAGGTGTATGTCGGCCATTTTAAGAGCAATAGCAGTCGTGCGTGAGTGCTCTCGTCAAGACGCCGGAGCCTATGGGCATGGCTGGCGGCCGCGATGTTTGCCGGCCAGCTGCAATTGCTCAACAGAGAGCCAGAATGGGGATCTGCCAATGTAAACAAACTGATCCCTATTCTGGCAGTAGAGTAGAGAGAGATCGTCTGTTCCTAGTGATCAGGAAAAGCGATCTCTCTCCACCTCCAGTCAGTCCCATCCCCTCACAGTCAGAAACACGCCCCTAGGGAACACTTAACCCCTTGATCACCCCCTTAGTGTTAACCCCTTCCTTGCCAGTGTCATTTATAGATTAAAGTGGTTGTAAACCCTTAGGCCTCGTACACACGGACAGACTGTTCACTGAAAACGGTCCGCCGGACCGTTTTCAGCGGACATGTCCGCCCGGAGATTTCTGTCTCATGGTTGTACACACATCAGACCAAAATCCGGCAGCGGACATGTCCGATGAAAATGGTCCGGCGGACCGTTTTCATCGGATTGTCCGTCCGTGTGTACGCGGCCTTAGACCTACAGGTAAGCCTAGATTAAGGCTTACCTGTAGGTGCAAGAAATATCTCCTTAAGCTACACAGTTAAGGAGATATTTGCAAGAAAGACGTCACCGATGTCTACGGCGCATTTGTGCCGTAGACAATGGCGCAGGCGCACTGAGCGTGCCGTTTCTGAATGGGATCGTACGGTCCCTGATGGCTCCCACATGCATGCGTGGGAGTGACGTCATCGCGGCTCCAGCCAGTCACAGCTCCGGAGCCGCGGTAGAAGGAAGTCACTCCGGGAAAGATGGCGGCGATGGAGGAGAGGAACAAGGACCGCTGTGGGGGCTTCGATCTCAGGTAAGTAATTCATAATGAACTAGTTTGCTCTGCATACTAGCTCATTATACCTTTGTCTTGCAGGGTGTTATTTTGTATTCTTTTTGTGGGTTTACTTAACCACTTAAGGACCGTCTCCTGCACATATACGTCGGCAGAATGGCACGGCTGGGCACATGCATGTACAGGTACGTCCTGTACTAGTACCCAGCTGTGGGTCGCGGGCGCGCTCCCGCGACCCGGTCCGAAGGTCCGGGACCATGGGACTCGCGGACCCGATCGCCCCTGGATTCCCGCAATCGGTCCCCGGAGCTGAAGAATGGGGAGAGCCGCGTGTAAACACAGCTTCCCCGTTCTTCACTGTGGCAGCAGCATCGATCATGTGTTCCCTTAAGATAGGGGGACACAATCAATGGCGTCACACCTACAGCCACACCCCCCTACAGTTGTAAACACACTTCAGGTCACACATAACCCCATCAGCGCCCCCTGTGGTTAACTCCCAAACTGCAACTGTCATTTTCACAATAAACAATGCATTTCAAATGCATTTTTTTGCTGTGAAAATTACAATGGTCCCAAAAATGAGTCAAAATTGTCCGAAGTGTCCGCCATAATGTCGCAGTCATGAAAAAAAATCGCTGATCACCGCCATTAGTAGTAAAAAAAAAAAATTTATAAAAATGCAATAAAACTATCCCCTATTTTGTAAACGCTATAAATTTTGCGCAAACCAATCGATAAACGTTTATTGCGATTTTTTTTTACCAAAAATATGTAGAAGAATACGTATCGGCCTAAACTGAGGAAAACATTTTTTTATATATTTTTGGGGGATATTTATTATAGCAAAAAGTAAAAAATATTTTTTCAAAGTTGTCGCTCTATTTTTGTTTATAGCGCAAAAAATAAAAACTGCAGAGGTGATCAAATACCACCAAAAGAAAGCTCTATTTGTGGGAAAAAAAAGGACGCCAATTTTGTTTGGGAGCCACGTCGCACGACCGCGCAATTGTCAGTTAAAGCGACGCAGTGCAGAATCGCAAAAAGGGGCCTGGTCTTTTACCTGCATTTTGGTCCGGGTCTTAAGTGGTTAATCTTTAATCGGTGGCTATTTTTAGCACTGATCGCAGTATAAATGTCACTGGTCCCAATAAAAGTGTCAAAAGTGTCCAATCTTTCCGCCGTAATGTTGCAGTCCTGCTAAAAATCGCTGATGACCGCCATTACTAAAAAAAAGAAAATAATATTAAAAATGCCTTAAATATAGCCCCTATTTTGACACGAAAACTTTTGCACAAAAAAATCAATATACGCTTATTTAAAAAAAAATGTAACCAAAAATATGTAGAAGAATACATATTGGCCTAAACTGATGAAGACATTTTTTTGGGGGGGATATTTATTATAGCAAAAAGTAAAAAATATATATGTTATTTTCAAAATTGTCAGTATTTTTTTGTTTATAGTGCAAATAAAATGCAGGGGGGTGATCAACTACCACCAAAAGAAAGCTCTATCTGTGTGAAAAAAAGGATGTAGATTTTGCACGACCGCGTAATTGTCAGTTAAAGCGACGCAGTGCCGAATCACAAAAAATGGCCTGGTCTACTTTTTTGTATTTTGCTTTATTTAGTGTAGACTTTATTTTATGATCGTATTTTTAACATATTTTTTTTTGTTGACAGATTAAAGTCACGCTGGGACCCACAAAGGAGTTAGAGCCGACACCTTGTACAGACTGTACCTACAGCAGCTGCCTGTGTGCCGACGAGAGCAAAACCTTCTACTGGAACCTGAAAGCCACCAAACTGGGTGAGAAGGGATTTTCCGATCCAAGATTAGATATTGTTTGTTTTACCAGTATTGTTGATAAGGAATGGACAACAAATTCTCTAGTGATCCATGAGTAAACATAAAGGGCCAGATCCTCAAAAGAGATACGGCGGAGTAACTGCTGTTACTCCGTCGTATCCCTGGTCCTAACTATGGAACTGATCCACAGACTCAGTTTCCCATAGTTAGGACGAAGATCCGACATGTGTAATTGAATTACACTGTCGGATCTTAAGGATGCAATTCTAGGCCGGCCGCTAGGTGGCGAGGCCATTGCGGCCGGCGTAGAATATGCAAATGACCAGTTACGGCGATCCACGAACGCTCCGACGGGCCCGTCGCTCTAAATCTACGTCGTTTACGTTGAGTTCCGCCGCGTAAAACTAGGGCTAAGCCCTAGTTGTCTTAAGCCATGTTAAGTATGGCCGTCGTTCCCGCGTCGAATTTTAAATTCTACGTCGTTTGCGTAAGACGTCCGTGAATGGCGCTGGACGCCATTTACGTTAACGTCTAAGCAAATGACGTCGGAGCGACGTCAGTTAGCGCAATGCACGTCGGGTAATTTACCCGACGGAGCATGCGCAGTACGTCCGGCGCGGGAGCGCGCCTAATTTAAATGGGACTCGCCCATTTGAATAGGAACGCCTTGCGCCGGACGGATTTAAGTTACAGCGCCGCAAAATTCCAGGTAAGTGCTTTGTGGATCGGCACCTAACTTGGGAATTTTGCGGCGGAGTAACTTAAATCCGAAAAGTTACGTTGCGCCGCGGCTTTGTGGATAACCCCCATTGTTACTATTTTTCAGTCACATTAATCTACTGAGGCATTCATTCTACCCATAAACAGGAAATTGTGGGACATATTCATGGGGAGGCAGTACATTTTTTTTAGAATAGGACTTTGTAAAAATGTTGGTTTTAGTGGGTTCCTGCAATTTAATAAAAGTGTGTTCAATACTAATTAGACATGTGCACTGCTGAAAATGTAATTTTTTTTTTTTTATTGATTTTTTGGGTCATTTGTTATGACCAAAATTCGTTATTTTCAAATAAATTTGTAAAATTCTGAAAAGTTTGAATTTGGTACATTCCATTCCTATAGATGCAGTATTTGTTATTTCAGTAATTTATAAATTCGGTGGTTCCCCTAACCACTTAACCCCCGGACCATATTGCTGGTCAAAGACCAGAGCACTTTTTGCGATTCGGCACTGCGTCGCTTTAACTGACAATTGCGCGGTCGTGCGACGTGGCTCCCAAACAAAATTGGTGTCCTTTTTTCCCCACAAATAGAGCTTTCTTTTGGTGGTATTTGATCACCTCTGCGGTTTTTATTTTTTGCGCTATAAACAAAAATAGAGCGACAATTTTGAAAAAATTCAATATTTTTTACTTTTTGCTATAATAAATATCCCCCAAAAACATATAAAAAATATGTTTTTCCTCAGTTTAGGCCGATATGTATTCTTCTACCTATTTTTGGTAAAAAAAAATCGCAATAAGCGTTTATAGTTTGTTTTTCGCAAAATGTATAGCGTTTACAAAATAGGGGATAGTTTTATTGCATTTGTATTAATTTTTTTTTTTTTACTACTAATGGCGGCGATCAGTGTTTTTTTCATGACTGCGACATTATGGCGGACACATCGGACAATTTTGACACATTTCTGGGACCATTGTCATTTTCACAGCAAAAAATGCATTGTTAACTGTGAAAATGACAATTGCAGTTTGGGAGGTTAACCCCTTCAGCGCCCCCTTGTGGTTAAGTGTGACCTCATCTGTGTTTCTCACTGTACGGGGGTGTGGCTGTAGGTGTGACATCATTGATTGTGTTTCCCTATATTGGGGTCCGCGGGTCCCACGGCCGCGGTCACGGAGCTTCGGACCGGGTCGCGCGCCCGTGCCATTCTGCCAACGTATATGTGCAGGAGGCGGTCCTTAAGTGGTTAATATAGATCCAGTATTCGTTGAAAAATTTGAATTCAGTACGCTCCATTTGTATAGATGCGGTAAATTCGTAAATTCGACAATCTGGAAATAAGAAAGAAAATCCGAAAATTCAAAAGAATAACTAACTAACAATAACTAACTATTTAATTATAGGTATTGGAATTTCCTTTCAAATTTGTCTGTTGGTGAACGTATCGAATCCAAATTTATCCAAAGTTACTAATTATCAGAAATAACAAATGTCGCATCTAAACTAATGGAACGGAACAAATTAATAATAGATAATAATAATAATAAAACATTTTCATTACTGTTATTTATTATTATCAATTTGTTACGCTCCATTCTTTCAGAAACGGCATTCATTATTTTGGATAATTCAATACTTCAGATGAATTTGTATTCGTTATGTTTACTAACATCCAAATTTGAAAGGAAATTCCTATACCTATAATTAAATAGTTGGTTATTTCAGTTTTCAAATTTTCGTGTTTTCGGACTTGTGAATTCTGAATTTTCAAGTTTACGAATTCACGAATTTACGAATTTTCCAGTTTATGAATTTCCGATTTTTCTAATTTACGCATTTACGAATTTTTGAATATTCGAATTTAGGAATATTCTGAAAAAATTGTTAACCACTTCAGTCCCAGAGGATTTGGCTGCCAAATGACCAGAGCACTTTTTTTAAATTCGGCACTGCGTTGCTTTAACTGACAATCCTTTGTTTCCCACAAATAGAGCTTTCTCTTGGTGGCATTTGATCACCTAAACAAAGTGACATGACGTGTGATGGCCGCCGGGCACCCGTGATTGCCCAGTAACTGGACCGTGGATCTCTCTCAGGGAGAGGAGACCGATGGTGTGTTCCTTGTACATAGGGACAACCATCGGTCACCTCCCCCAGTCAGTCCTCCCCCATAGTAAGAATCACTCCCTAGGGAATACATTAACCCCTTGATCGCCCCCTAGTGTTAACCCCTTCCCTGGCAGTCACATTTATACAGTAATCAATGCATTTTTATAGCAGGGATCGCTGTATAAATGTGAATGATCCCAAAAATGTGTCAAAAGTGTCCGCCGCAATATCACAGTCACGATAAAAATCGCCGCCATTACTAGTAAAAATATATAATAATAAAAATGCTATAAATCTATCCCCTATTTTTTAGACCCTATGGGGCAGATCCACAAAGAGAGTACGCCGGCGTACTTTCAAATTTCCTGCGTCGTATCTTTGTTTTGAATCCTCAAACCAAGATACGACGGCATCTGGGTTAGTTCCGACATGCGTACGTCTACGTACGCCTTCGGATCTAAGATGCAATACTTCGGCGGCCGCTGGGTGGCGTTCACGTCGTAATCCGCGTCGAGTATGCAAATTAGCTATTTCCGACGATCCACGAACGTACGAGAGGCCGTCGCATTCTTTTACGTCGTTTCCATACGGCTTTTTCTGGCGTATAGTTAAAGCTGCTATCTGGTGGCGTACTCAATGTTAAGTATGGCCGTCTTTCCCGCGTATAATTTTGAAAATTTTACGTTGTTTGCGTAAGTCGTCCGTGAAGGGGGCTGGACGCCATTTACTTTCACGTTAAAACCAATGACGTCCTTGCGATGTCATTTAGCGCAATGCACGTCGGGAAATTTTTTAGGGACGGCGCATGTGCAGTTCATTCGGCGCGGGGACGCGCTTCATTTAAACGAAACACGCCCCCTACCCACCGCATTTGAATTCCGCAGCCTTACGCCGCGAGAGATACGCTACGCCGCCGTAACTTACGGCGTGAATTCGTTGTGGATTTGCAACAAAGTCAAGTAAGTTTCGGCGGCGTAGCGTATCTCATATACGCTGCGCGTGTGCAGATCTATGTGGATCTGCCCCTATAACTTTTGCGCAAACCGATCAATATACGCTTATTGCGATTTTTTTTTTTTTTTTTTTTACCAAAAATATGTAGAAGAATACGTATCGGCCTAAACTGAGAAAAAGAAAATGTTTAAAAATAAAAATATTTATTATAGCAAAAAGTAAAAAATATTGTGTTTTTTTTTTCAAACTTGTCCCTCTTCTTTTGTTTATAGTGCAAGAAATAAAAACTGCAGAGGTGATTTAATACCACCAAAAGAAAGCTCTATTTGTGGGGGGAAAATTATAAAAATTTCATTTGGGCACAGTGTTGCATGCCCGCGTAATTGTCATTCAAAGTGTGACAGCGCTGAAAGCTGAAAAACAGCCTGGGCAGGAAGGGGGTGAAAGTGCCCTGTAGGCAAGTGGTTAAAGTGAACCTTTGCTAGCTATATCCTTATATGTGACAATGATTTCCTCTTCTCCCAGGAGAAGTAAACATTACAGTGAGAACTGAGGCTGTGAATTCTGAAGAGTTGTGTCAGAATGAGATACCGATTGTTCCCAAACAAGGAGCGATCGATACCATTGTGAAACCCTTACTTGTACAGGTAAGTGACTAGAAATGGAGCTAGCTAGAAATACATAGCGTGGTTTAGTTTAGGCTTATCTAAAATAATTGATTATTCATAGAGAGGAGACTAGACAGAGATGGATGACGTTTTTTTTTTTTTTGTTGTTTTTTTTTTATGGGGTCATTTAGAATAAATGTGTAACTTTGGAAAAATTTGAATGTGTTATGTTTGATTCATTCAGATGCAGTATTCGTAAATTTGAAAATTCCTAAATACATATAGCTGGATTCAGGTAGACCTGCCTAACGTTAGGCAGGCGTAGCGTATCTCATATACGATACGCCGCCGTAAGTTAGAGAGGCAAGTGCTGTTTTCACAAAGCACTTGCGTCCTAAGTTACGGCGGTGTAGCGTAAATGGGCCGGCGTAAGCGCGCCTAATTCAAATTGTGAAGAGGTGGGCGTGTTTTATGCTAATGAATCGTGACCCGACGTGATTGACGTTTTGAACGAACGGCGCATGCGCCGTCCGTGGACGTATCCCAGTGCGCATGTGTCGGATAGAATGCCTAAGATACGTCGAACACTGCCTACGACGTGAACGTAACTTACGCACAGCCCTATTCGCGTACGACTTACGTAAACGACGTAAAAAGATACGCCTGTTCCGACGTCCATACCTTGCATGGGCTGCGCCACCTAGAGACCAGCTTTATCTTTACGCCGGCGTATGTCTTACGTAAACGGCGTAACTAATTGCGACGGGCGTACGTACGTTCGTGAATCGGCGTATCTTGCTCATTTACATATTCGATGCGGAAATCATCGGAAGCGCCACCCAGCGGCCAGTGTAAATATTCACCCCAAGATACGACGGCGTAGGAGACTTACGCCGCTCGTATCTTGGCCAAATCTATGCGTAACTGATTCTATGAATCAGGCGCATAGATACGACGGCGGCCATTCGGACTTACGACGGCGTATCTGGAGATACGCCGTCGTAAGTCTTTGTGAATCTGGGCCATAAATTTGTAAATTCGTAAATGCAAAAATTCAGAAATTCGGAAATGTGAAAATCTGAAAGTTAAAAAATCCAAAATGATAACTAACTAATAATAACTAACTATTAAATTATAGGTATTGGAATTTCCTTTCAAATTTGTCCGTTTATGAACGTAACGAATTTTATCTGAATATATCGGAAATAACAAATGCTGCATCTAAATTAATGTAATGTAATGAATTAGTAATAAAAAAAAATATTAAGGAGTTTTTATTTTTATTAATTCATTACATTCCATTCATTTAGATGCGGCATTCTTTATTTTGGATAATTCATAACTTTGTATTAATTTCGTCACTAACAGCCAAATTTGAAAGGAAATTCCAATAACTATAATTTAATAGTTAGTAATAGTTAAGTTATTATTAGTTAGTTATTATTTCGGATTTTTGGGTTTTAGAATTTTTGGATTTTTGTTCTTTTGAATTTTCTGATTTTTGTTCTTATTTTCGGATTTTCAATTTTTTTTATTTTCGAATTGACAAATCTACGAATTTTCAAATTTACGAGTTTGGACCTGTAGGCCCGGATTCACAGACATCGGCGTATATTTCTGCCGGCGTAGCGCATCTCATATGCGCTACGCCGACGTAACGCAGAGAGGCGAGCAGAGTATTCACAAAGCGCTTGCTCCCCACGTTGCACCAGCGTAACGTAAATTCTTCGGCGTAAGCCGGCCTAATTCAAAGTAGGTGGGCGTGATCCATTTAAATGAACCGTGACCCCATGCAAATGATGAGCCGAACGAACGGCGCATGCGCCGTCCCGTGGAAGCATCCCAGTGAGCATGCTCAGAATCACGTCGGAAATACTCCTTAAGATACGTCGAATCACTGCCTATGATGTGAACGTAACCTACGCCCAGCCCTATTCACCAGGGGTCAAGTCCTGGGGAAAAAAGTGTGGGAACTCCCACCCAAGATCCACTCCCCCACCAAAAAAAAAAATATGATACGCTCATATGCATAATTACTAAACCGCATGTTTTTTTTTTTTTCGATCCACTGTACCTTAGTAATCCTTTATTTTACTGACCGCAATGTTGCTTCTTTCTAAATCCCGTGATAACTCCCGTCAGACCTCCGCAATGTCTTCTGGGAACAATGACAAAAGCTCCCAGGAGACATTGCGGCATCGAGGAAGTGACGGAATACCAGCACACTACCTGATGAATCCATATACAGGAAGCGGCCAGTAACATAAAGTATTACTAAGGTTCGCCTGCCCCTGACAGTGACTCGAGCTGGGCATCGCCGCTTAGTGAAGGATTGGCTCTGGTGGCTTGGCTGCTCTCGGCTGCTCTAGTCCTGCAAAGGGAACTGCGTTCCTGCTGTAAAAATAGTGCAGGAACTCCGTTCCCACTCGTTTCCGCAGGACTTGAGCCTTGCTATTCACTACTACTACGTAAACGACGTAAAATACGACGGCTGCTCCCTGGTCCATACCTTAACATGACTTACACTTGCTTTATGAGGCTTAACTTAACGCGTTACGCAAACCACGTATATGATGCGCCAGGCGCAACTACGTTCGTGAGTCGCCGTATCTCCCTCATTTGCATATTTGCAATGAGGCGGCCAGCGTAAATATGCGCCCAAGATACGCTGGCGTTGGAAAGTTAAGTCGGTCGGAGGAAGCCTATTTTCAGGCGTATCTAGTTCTATGGGCACGGCACATAGATACGATGGCGCACATTGACACTTACGTGGCGTATCTCGAGATACGTTGTCGTAAGTGCTACGTGAATCCGGGCCGTAGTCTGTATCGGTTCAGCAGCGGAATGTCTTCTATTAGGCGTGTGTTCTAACATGGTGACATATTTGTCTGACTTAATTCTTCTGACAGCCCGGAGGAGTCCTGGTGGAGAAAGCACACAGCTCTCTGCTCTGCATCCAGGAGGAAGAAGGTGAGGAAACCATTATGGAGAATAAAGGTCAACTGTAAATTCTTACCAAAGAATATCCTTGATAGTTTTTTACAATGAAGCATACATACAGTATGTATTTGACACACTTGATCCTCTTATACTGTACAGTGGAACCTCAGATTACGAGCATAATCCATTCCTGGAGAATGCTTGTACTCCAAAGCACTTGCATATCAAAGCGAGTTTCTCAATAGAAGTCAATGGAAACGAAAATTATTTGTTCCGCATTGACTTCTACGGCATGCAATACCGCATTTAGCCAGAGGTGGGGGGCGCCGGATAGCCTCGGAAATCTTCGGGGATAGCTCGGCTGAACTCGAACGGCTTCCGATCGGCTCCGGAGCCCCTGCACCTCTGGCCAAATGCAGTACTTCACACTGCTGTGGCTTGAATCCTGCTAGTTTTGCAAGACAACGCTCGCAAACCGAGTCAGGATTTTAAAAAAAAACGCTCATATTGCGAAACGTTTGTTAACCACGTTACTCGCAATCTGAGGTTTCACTGTATATCAGGGCTAATCAGACTTTCTCACCTGTTGCGAGATGCCTGGTAGAAGGAGAGTCTTTGTGGAAAGGGGCAAGGCTTAAGTTGCTTACAAAATATATAGGAAATACAGCGCAGGTCTGTGAATGTGATTTATAATGACGTAAAATCAAAATAAATTAATGAGTGTGGCTGCTGCAGCAAAAAAAATGTTAGATAAACAAATAATATCAATTGTAAAGGGAATGAATGCTGCGCTGCTAGTATGGTGTGTATAAGTGATTCAATACCAACATAATAAGGTAAAATTAAACACACCACAATACACAAAGTGCTTAAATGTGCAAAAAATATCAAAAGAAAAAATAGTGCACTGAAATATATAGTCCTTATAGCTGAGATCAGCTAAAAATGATTGAACGTGTAATCTTCATGTAAACACCCGAGTTGTGTTGGAAAAAATTCACAGCAAGTGTAAGATAGCTGATTGAAGAACCTCCACCTCAAGTAAATAATCTGCTTACCGAACACCAAATAATAAATCACATGTAGTACTGATAGATAACCTCCGTTCTCCAGCTAGGTTCCTCCACACCAGATGGAATTGATGGATAGTCCTTAGCCAGAACGCACTCATGCGTTGAACCCAGGAGTAAGAACAAGAAGGGCAAACATAGAGTAGTACTGCTAACAAAACGATTTATTGGTAGAACAAAAAATATTGCACTCACATGTCCAAAGTAGTACAAAGGCGTGTGTTTTATATGTAAAGCCGGCCGGCTTGAATAGTCCGCTCGTTCCTTCCGGATAGTCGCGGGCAAACAGTGATGACGTCAGCACGCCGTTCCTCCCTACGCCGTTTCGTCAATGAGATGACATCTTCCAGGGGCACTGTTGTAAGTTGCTTACAACAGTGGTTCTCCAAATCAGTGCTCAAGTACCCCCGACTGAGTTTTCCTTTACTTTGCACAGCTGCTTTAAAACAATATCAATGACATGGTATTGATAAGAGCTATTTTATCTAAGGGAAACTTCCAAAACATAGCCTGTTGGGCAGTGGCAGCTAGTGCTTGGGCACTTACCCCATCTAGGTGGCGGGCATCGGTTAGCGGCAGGCATCAACAGGCATCAGGCATTGGCGGACATCAGGAAGCAGCAGGGAAACAGGAAGCCGCGGGCATCAGGCTCCTGTGTCTTCTCCTTCTCCTCCTCGCTTCCGCTGTGCGTCTCCTCCCCTCCTCCTAGGCGTCCAATAGGACCTGCTTCCTGATTGACTGAGAGAAGGATCAGTATTACAACAGTGAATATTCATTCGCTATTGCAACACACCTGGGTAGGCTCTGGACGCAATGGTCTGTGCCTGGAGCCCACTCTATTTGAAGCCTGTTAGAGGCTCCGGCTCTATTCAGGTGTTTAAAAAAAAACTCTGCAATTCATGCGCCCGGCGTCCTACAAGGGGGGCAAACACATGGATAGGAGGGTGGCAGCACTTAAGGACCGCCGCACGAGAATATACATCGGTCACACTTAACCCCTACAGCGCCCCCTAGTGGTTAACCCCTTCACTGCCATTGTCATTTTCACAGTAATCAGTGCATTTTTATAGCACTTTTCGCTGTGAAAATGACAATGGTCCCAAAATTGTGTCAAAAGTGTCCGATGTGTCTGCCATAATGTCGCAGTCACGAAAAAAAACGCTGATCGCCGCCATTAGTAGTAAAAAAAAAATATTAATAAAAATGCCATAAAACTATCCCCTATTTTGTAAATGCTATAAATTTTGCGCAAACCAATCGATAAACGCTTATTGCGATTTTTTTAACCAAAAATAAGTAGAAGAATACGTATCGGCCTAAACTGAAGAAAAAAATAATTTATATATTTTTGGGGGGGATATTTATTATGGCAAAAAGTAAAAAATATTGCTTTTTTTTTCAAAATTCACGCTCTATTTTCGTTTATAGCGCAAAAAATAAAAAACGCAGAGGTGATCAAATATCTATTTGTGGGGGAAAAAGGACGCCAATTTTGTTTGGAAGCCACGTCGCAGGACCGCGCAATTGCCAGTTAAAGCGACGCAGTGCCGAATCGCAAAAAGAGGCAAGGTCCTTAACCTGCATATTGGTCCGGGGCTTAAGTGGTTAATGGACAGTACTGGAATGTACTGGCAGGAATTTGTTGTAATCATGTACATGGTCTGATGTGTTAATTTTTACATTTTCATTATGTATATTGTGCATGTGATTTTTTTTTGGTCCTTATCTCTTATGTCAATATTGCAGAGGGAACTAAGACAGAGGAAGTCTCTCTGAAGATTCCTAAGAACATTCTGAAGGACTCTGAAAGAGCTTATGTGACTGTCCTGGGTGAGATACGGAGCTTTACTTATCGGCAACAAACAGAGCATTTTAGAAGTATTGCACCTTAAGCCTAGTACACACAATCAGAATATTGTACAAAAAATATCACTTTCCGAAGGGATCGTATGATAATCTGATCATTAGTACACAGCCTTCTTCTGAAATTTTCCGAAGGGACAAAACCCCCCATGTTGAGGGCATGCGGCCTGGTACGGCTCAGGAGGGGGAGGGGCGCTCACTCGTCCCCACTCCTTGCATGACCGGCCGGGCAGCGTGCTTTGGATACGGGTCTGGTATGAATTGTAGGGGGACCCCCACACCGGCTTTTCGGCGTAGGGGGGTTCTCCTTACAACCCATACCAGACCTAAGGGCCTGGTATGCCCCTGGGGGGGGGGACCCATGCCGTTTTTTTATTTAAAATTTGGTGTGGAGTTCCCACCCATGATTCATACCAAACGCCGTGGCTAGAATTGGCGGGAATCCAAGTCGGATCCCCGTCGCTTCTATGACAGCTATTTCCCCATCGCAGCGAGCCGGCTCGGCACTGGCTCCTGCGATGGGGCTCGTAGGTGGTCAATCTAGCCGAGAAAGGGAGCAAGATTGACACAATATCGCGGTCACCTACTGTAGTTATTATTTCTGATTTTTGGGTTTTAGAATTTTCGGATTTGTGTTCTTTAGAAATAGAATTTGGGGATTTTTGAATTTACAAATCTACACATTTTCAGATCGTACAATTTTAATTAAATTGGCACAGTTTTCGTCCAAAAATACAATACAAATACATTACATCACTTCCAATTTTTTTTTTTTTTTGTGTGCCAATTTTCATAATTCAGTAACCTCTTTGTTTTTGATATAGAGGCTAGCATGCAAAAAAAAAAAAGGATGATCATTTGTCTGATAATTGTGTGTACTAGGCTTTATGCCGCGTACACACAACCATTTTTCATGTCATGGAAAAAAAGTTTTTCTCGACGTGATTCCTCTCAAGCCTGCCTTGCATACACACGATCGAGATAAAAAATGCTCGAGCAAAGCACGGTGACGTACAACATGTATGATGGCACTATAAAGGGGAAGTTCCATTCGAATGGCGCCACGCTTTGGGCTGATTATGCAGATTTCCCATCTCATAACTTGTTTCTGAGCATGCGTGTTTTTTTCCCTGTCGTTAAAGCGTACACACAACCGTTTTTCACGACGAGAAAAACAACGACGTGAAAAACGACAAGAAAAAATAGAGCATGTTCTAAATTTTTAATGCCCATTTTTCTCGTCGAGAAAAATGCTCTGGAGCCCACACACGACTGTTTTTAATTTTTTAATTTTCTCATCGTGTAAAACGGGCGTGTGTACGCGGCATTAGGCTGAGACCTCTGAGGCCACGTACACACGGTCGATCCATCCAATGAGAATGGTCCAACGGACCGTTTTCATCGGTTCACCGCTAAAGCAGACCGATGGCCATCAAAATATCAACATATCAACTACCAACATATTTCTTTTCCGTACATCACGGGACACAGAGCGGCATATTCATTACTATGTGGGTTATATGGAGTACCTTCAGGTGATGGACACTGGCAATCTCAAACAGGAAGTCCCCTCCCTATATAACCCCCTCCCATAGGAGGAGTCCCTCAGTTTTTTCGCCAGTGTCTTAGGTGTTGGTCACAAGAAGTTTGCCTCCAGGTCCTTGAGACTAGGCAGACTATACCGGATCTGTCCAAAGTGCCTCAGAGCCAAAGTGGACAGTACCCGGGCCCCAAGTCGTGGGGTTTCGCCTATAATGCCTCTTTTTAAGGGGCTGGATCCTGGGCCCAGAACTTTGAGCTTTCTAAAGTCCAAAAGGTACTGTTGCCAGGATGCTGTATAGGTCCAGGGCAGTGGTGTTCCAGCAGGACCCGGGTCCCTGAAGGTCTAGTACAGAACCCACGGAGATGGGGGAAGATTGGGCCTCTTGCTTTTTGCAATACCCTGCAGCGTGGAGCAGGTAAGAGGGGGGCCTGCGGAACTTGGTTCGTCGGCAGGTCTCTCAGGGGGAAGTCTAGTTGGGTTAGCCTGGGATGCTCTGCATTGGCAAACTTTACCACTATGTCTGCTAGACAGGATGGTCACCTCCCATTACTAGCATACTCCCCCACCCCCACGGACTGTGTTGCTGGTGGCTGTCCCGCATGGTTGTTGGGGGGTAGAGGCTTTTGCCTGGTTCTAGGACAAGTAGGGCAAGCCCACCCCCCGTTATCTCTCGGCTTAAGGCCAGGGACTTACCTGTATTTAGGTGCGTTTTCCCCTACAGCTCTGGTCCCCGGACGCCGCCGGCGTGCTGCTCCTCTCCTTCATGCTTCCCTCTGGGACGCGCGCGTGCGCGTGCATGATGTAGATGCGCGCGGAGGGGGCGGGGAGCGTCGTGACGTCGGCAGGGAGAGAGGGGCGTTCCCCCCTCGCTGTTATCTTGAGCAGCTCTGTCCTCCGGTCAGTGTAGGATTCGTCTGCTGACTGGAGGAACTCAGAGCGGGACACAGAGCGGAGCAGGGTGACACCTAGTGGCGGTAAAAGAGACCTGTTTAGGTCTGGAGCTAAGCTCCTCACTGACTAAAGGGAGAAGATAGGAGATGTTCCCCTGATTTTCTCTATTAAGCCAAAGTTTTTTTAACAGCAGTCTGGCATTCACACAGTCCCTTTAAAGTGCAAAAAAAAAAAAAAAGAAAGAAAACACACAAAAAAACAAAAAAACAAAAACAAAGACAAAACGAAAAAAAAAAAAAAAGTTTTTCTTTCAGGGAAAGGTCTGCACTACCTTCCCATTGGCTTATAAGGTTTCCTACCTTAAGCTACCTATATTTGTTTTGTTCTCCTTGCTACAACAGTCAGTTGTTAGTAGCGGAGTCCCTCGGTATTGTATCATGGGCCCTAAAGGTTCGGGGACTAAAGGTGCTAAAAATGCAAAGAAACAGAAGGGTTCCCCCTCTAGCTCGGAGGATCTTAATCAAGTTCTGTCCTCTCCTAAAAAGCTAGAAGATGCCGCCTTTGAGGAGCCATTAGGTGTGGGGGGTGCTGTGGCTGGCCCCATTCTGCCCGACCCAGTGTTTGTCACGCAGGATATGTTATCTGTCTCCCTGCAGGGGTTAGAACAGAGGCTGACTACTTTTCTTACTAATTCTCTGGCAGCCAAAAAGCGGACTAGATCTCCGTCCCCTAAGTTGGTGTCCTCTGATGCTGAGATTCTCTCCCCAGAGGATTTAGAATTGCAGGAGGACCAAACGGAGCAGGGCCTAGAAGGTTCAGACATTGAGGAGTCCACTATTGAGGAACCCTTTTCGGTCTCTCAAGCTGAGAATCTGTGGGTACAGTCTTTAACAGACATGGTCCGCTCGGCTTTTAAGCTGCCCTCGCCAGGGCCTCAGATTCCTGCCGTGTCTTCTTTGGGCTCCTTAAAGGCACCATTAAGCAACGCAGTATTTCCGGTTCACCCATTGTTGGAAGACCTGATCTTTCAAGATTGGGCCCGGCCCGATAAAATTTTTTGTTCCTCCTAAAAGGTTTTCTGTTTTGTACCCTATGGAGGAAAAATTTTCAAAGAAATGGGTGCTTCCCGCTGTGGATGCAGCGGTTTCCTGCGTAAACAAATCTTTAACTTGCCCAGTAGAAAACATACAGATGTTCAAGGATCCGGTTGATAAGCGGTTGGAAACCCTTTTGAAGGCATCCTTTTCTACTGCAGGGGCAGTGGTGCAACCGGCCGTGGCTGCAATTGGCGTTTGTCAGCCGTTAAAAGACCAGACTAAGCAGATGCTAAAAGAGCTCCCGGCTCAGCAGGCACAGGATCTGGCCGACCTTCCCAGGGCTCTATGTTTCGCGGTGGATGCCATAAAGGACTCCATCCAACAAGCTTCCCGTCTGTCGCTATTCTTGGTACATATGCGAAGGCTCCTGTGGCTAAAGAATTGGTCGGCAGAGACTCCGTGTAAAAAGCTGTTGGCGGGTTTTCCCTTCCACGGAGGGAGGCTCTTTGGGGAAGATCTGGATAAGTACATACAGACGATATCTAGTGGCAAGAGTACTCTTTTACCAGTCAAAAGGAGATTTAGGGGTCCAGCATTTAAGCGGCAGCAATCCCCAGCCCCAGGGCCCTCGGCCCCCAGGCAGTATCGACGGCCTCCCGCACGGTCAAACTTTGGTAATAAGTCGCAAGGGCAGGCCGCGGGTGGCAAGCGACCATGGGTCCGCAAGCCAGTTAAACCTGCTCCAAAGTCAGCGTTATGAAGGGGCGCCCCCACTCAATCGGGTGGGGGGCAGGCTTCGATTCTTTGCAAAAGTTTGGGAAGCCAAGATCCCCGACAAATGGGTTCTTTCCCTGGTGGCGACTGGTTACAAAATAGAATTTCGGGAGTTTCCCCCTCCGCATTTTCAGGAATCAAGAATTCCAAGCGATCCGGAAAAGAGGGCTGCCTTGCTAACAGCCTTGGATCGTCTTCTAAACCAAGGGGTAATCGTAGAGGTACCAGTTCAGGAGCACAAGCTAGGCTTTTACTCCAATCTGTTCATCGTGCCAAAGCCCAGCGGCGATGTAAGGCCCATCCTGGATCTAAAGATTCTAAACTCTTACCTGAGGATTCGGTCCTTTCGGATGGAATCCATACGGTCTGCCGCCGCAGCCTTGCAGCGAAACGATTTCTTGGCCTCAATAGACATAAGATACGCGTATCTTCATGTTCCAATTTTTCAGGGTCATCAAAAATTCCTACACTTTGCTATCGCAGGGCGCCACTATCAATTTGTGGCTCTTCCTTTCGGGTTGGCTACTGCCCCCCGTGTGTTTACGAAGGTCCTGGCCCCCATCTTGGCCAATCTAAGGACCCAGGGAATCTTGATCCTGGCCTATTTGGACGACCTCCTGATCATAGATCACTCTGCTCCGGGCCTGTGTCGAGCGGTAGGCCTTTCAGTTCAGTACCTCGAGGTATTCGGTTGGGTTTTAAACCAAGAAAAGTCGGCTTTACAACCCACAAAACGATTGGAATACCTCGGCATGCTGCTAGACACGGAGCAGCAAAGAGTGTTTCTTCCTTTAGAGAAGTTCAAAGGGATCAAAGAATTGATCCAGTTGGTGTTAAGCAAAAGGCAGCTAACTATACGATTGTGCATGAAATTACTGGGAAAAATGGTGGCCACCTTCGAGGCAGTACCATACGCTCAGGCACACACTCGAATCCTGCAGGCAACCATCCTGTCTGCATGGAACAAAGATCCGCAACGCCTGGATCTTCCATTGATCCTTCCATTAAGGGTCCGGCAAAGCCTCTACTGGTGGCTAAAGCCTCAGAACCTCCTAAAGGGGAAGTCATTCAGTCCCATCATCTGGAAACTGGTAACCACAGATGCCAGCCTGAAGGGCTGGGGAGCAGTCCTGGATGGGCAAGTCCAGCAGGGAGTTTGGACAGAGTCGGAAAGAGGGCTGCCAATCAATGTCCTGGAGATCAGGGCGGCCCGTTTAGCCTTAAAGGCCTGGACGTCCAAACTTCTAGGGTTTCCAGTGAGAGTGCAGTCCGACAATGCCACAGCAGTGGCATATATAAATCACCAAGGGGCACGAAGAGTCGAGCCGCCCAAAGGGAAGTGAGCTTAATTTTCCTGTGGGCAGAGTCGCGTGTACCATGCATCTCGGCAATCTTTATCCCAGGGGTGGACAATTTACAGGCGGACTTCTTAAGTCGCCAGCAGCTAGTTTCAGGGGAGTGGTCCCTCCATCCCCAAGTCTTTCAGGAGATCTGCCAGAAGTGGGGATCTCCGGATGTGGACATCATGGCATCAAGGTTCAACAGGAAACTGAGCAAGTTCATGTCCCGATCAAGGGACCCTCTGGCCTGTGGAACCGATGCGTTGGTTTGCCCTTGGCATCCGTTCAATCTGCTGTATGCCTTCCCCCCGTTACAGATGCTGCCCCGCCTGCTGCGCAGGATCAGGGTGGAGTACAAACCAGTCATTCTGATAGCCCCCGCATGGCCCCGGAGGTCGTGGTACTCACTGATCGTGAGAATGTCAGTGGGCGAACCATGGACCCTTCCACTTCGGCCAGACCTACTCTCTCAAGGCCCGATACTCCACCCTGCCTTACGGCATCTAAATTTGACGTCCTGGCGGCTGAATCCCTGATCCTCAGGGGTAGGGGCCTATCTAGCCAAGTTATTTCTACTCTGATTAAGGCTAGAAAACCAGTCTCCAGAGTAATTTATTACAGGGTCTGGAGGGCCTACGTAAGCTGGTGTGAGTCACAGAGATGGCTTCCACGCAAATACACCATTGACAGGGTATTGTGTTTCCTCCAGATAGGAGTAGATAAAGGTTTGGCCTTAAGTACTATTAAAGGACAGATTTCTGCCTTATCTGTATGGTTTCAGAGGCCGTTAGCCACGCACTCTTTGGTTAAAACCTTTTTACAGGGGGTCTTACGCATTAATCCCCCCATCAAGTCTCCGGTTTGTCCGTGGGATTTGAACCTTGTGTTGTCAGCACTGCAAAAACAGCCATTTGAGCCTCTGGCAGAGGTTCCGTTAGTTTTACTGACTCGGAAGTTGGTATTTTTGGTCGCTATGGCTTCCGCTAGAAGAGTTTCAGAGCTGGCAGCCTTGTCTTGTAGAGAACCTTACCTCATTCTACATAAAGATAGGGTGGTTCTCCGTCCACATCCGTCTTTTCTACCCAAGGTGGTGTCCAGTTTTCACTTGAACCAGGATTTGGTCCTACCATCCTTTTTTCCAAAACCCTCTTCTAGAAAGGAAGGGTTACTGCACACCTTGGATGTTGTCAGAGCCATGAAGGCCTATCTCAAAGCTACAGAAGAGGTTCGAGAAACAGATACATTGTTCATTCTGCCGGAAGGGCCTAAGAGAGGTCAGGCAGCAGCTAAAGCTACCATCTCTAGATGGATTAAGCAAGTAATCGGTCAGGCCTATGGCTTGAAGGGGTTGCCCCCTCCTTTATCAGTTAAGGCCCATTCTACTAGGGCCATGAGCGCCTCCTGGGCAGCACACCACCAGATCTCTATGGCTCAGGTTTGCAAGGCGGCAACCTGGTCGTCGGTCCACACGTTCACAAAATTTTACCAATTGGACGTGAGACGAAGGGCCGATGCAGCCTTTGGACAGGCAGTGCTGCAGGCTGCGATTTGAGATCCTCTAGACTCGGGGCACCCTTGATTGATTAATGAATTAATTAAATTAATCAGAATAATTATTTTTTGTTGGATTTAATTTGGATTTATTATGATTTAAAGAATACTTTCTGAATTAAATCTCCTGGCTGAGATGTCTCCCTCCCCTCATTGGAAGCATTGCTTTCGGACATCCCACATAGTAATGAATATGCCGCTCTGTGTCCCGTGATGTACGGAAAAGAAAAGGGGATTTTTAATACAGCTTACCTGTAAAATCCTTTTCTTGGAGTACATCACGGGACACAGAGCTCCCACCCCTCTTATGGGGAACATTTTGGGTGGCATACTGCTTGCTACAAAACTGAGGGACTCCTCCTATGGGAGGGGGTTATATAGGGAGGGGACTTCCTGTTTGAGATTGCCAGTGTCCATCACCTGAAGGTACTCCATATAACCCACATAGTAATGAATATGCCGCTCTGTGTCCCGTGATGTACTCCAAGAAAAGGATTTTACAGGTAAGCTGTATTAAAAATCCCCTTTTTCAGACATGGGTAGAACACACAAACTCCATGCAGATAGGGTTTTAGGCTGGGTTAAACCTAGAGGCAAGAGTGCAGTCTACTTAGGCCTCGTACACACGGTCGATCCAAACCGATGAGAATGGTCCGATGGACCGTTTTCATCGGTTCACCTCTGAAGTGGCCTTATGGTCTGATGTGCATACACACCATCAGTTCAAAAACCGATCGTGTCAGAACGCGGTGACGTAAAACACACGATGTGCTGAAAAAAAGTTCAATGCTTCCAAGCATGCGTCGACTTGATTCTGAGCATGCGCAGGTTTTGAACCGATGCTTTTGTGTACTAACAGCTGTCCATCGGTTCGATTTTAAAGCAAGTTCTCAAATTTTTGTCCGAAAGGACAACAGACAGATGGGCCGTACACACGGTCGGTTTGGACCGATGAAACTGAACTTCAGGCCGTTTTCATCGGTTTGGACTGACCGTGTGTACGCGGCCTGACAGGCTAAATCTATCTCAGTAGTGTACTTTTTTAACTGATAGTCACAGATGTTAGTGATCCTGATCAAAGCTTAATATGTAAATCCCTGGTCTTGTCTAGAATTTATCATTTAGAAAACATTTACATTCCATATATCAGTGATGGTGAACTTTGGCACCCCAGATGTTTTGGAACTACATTTCCCATGATGCTCATGCACACTGCAGTGTAGTAGAGCATCATGGGAAATGCAGTTCCAAAACATCTGGGGTGCCAAGGTTTGCCATCACTGCCATATATCATCTTTTTTTTTTACATTAAAGTGGATGTAAACCCATTTTTTTATGTCACAATGTAGAGAATACGATTTCCTATCATCTGTGCCCAGTCTTGCCACACAGAGTTAATCCAGCTCTGAGCAATCCTCTTTTATTGTTCAGTGAGATCTTGACAAACAGAGAAAAACTTTGTCAAATCCTCCCCCTTGCTGTGAATGACGGGTTATTTACATATCTCATGCACTAGCCTGAGACAGGCATTCATTTTTTAATTCCCACCCCCACTCCTTTTCTGAAGTCATGTGGTTACTTTTTGGGATTATGACTGGATGTTAGTGATCATAGCAGAATTCAGTGTAAGGAATACACAGGAGAAAATGCATGTTGACAAAGGGGGGTGAGGCGGGCGGGGAGTCTACTGGCATCATGACTCCACCCACCGAGCTCCAGACAACAGACCCACCCACAGAATCTGCAGTTTTTCAGTTCTTATAAAAGACAGAGGGGAGACATTTGACAGGTAAGGATACATGCAGGAGACATCTATATCCTTATAGATCAGCACTATGGCCCAGATTCACAAAGCACTTACGCCGACGTATAACACATTACGCCAACGTAAGTGCAAATGTGCGCCGGCGTATGTGTGCGGCAGGCCCACAAACCAACATGCGCCTAAAAACAGGCTACACCCCACCGACGTAGCTTGCACACGCCGGCGTAGGGTGGGCGCACATATAGGCTGGGCGCATGGTGCTGCTCCCATTGATAAGCCATTCAAACATGCAAATGAGGGCTGAGCGCTGATTCACGAACGTGCGTGTCCCCGGCGCATGCTACGCGAGATGCGCGTAATTTTGTATGTCCGGTGTAAAGTTATTCCCCGTAAATTAGGTGCAACCCGGCAACAGACATGCGCAGGTCTGCACCAGGGAACACAAACCGGCGTATTGTGCGTTGGACGTGTGTCTGGCTGAGCGTACGTTATGTTCACGGCGTACGCAGTGATCCGGCGTAGCTTAGGCAGTTGTGCCAGCGTAGTTGTGAGCAGGCGCAAGGGGGGTGCTGTGCATGCGTCCACGTCACGGGGCATGCGCAGTTCGTGTTACGTACCTGTCTGGCGCTCGGCCCATCCTTTGCATGGGGTCACGCCTCATTTGCATGGGTTCACGCCTACTTCCACCTACGCCGGCGTGCGTCTTCGAAACCCACGCCACGCTGACGCAGCGTTGGGAGCACTGGCTTGCTGAATGCAATGCTTGCCTCTCCACGCTACATTGGCGTAGTGTACAGTGTTTGCTCTACAGCGGCGTAATGTGCGCCTTGCTCTCTGTGAATCTGGGCCTATGGCAGTAGTTTAGAAAGGATGAGAGTGGGTTTACATCCACTTTAAGCCTAGACATCAAAATGGTGCAGGAATTTATGTTTTTATACTAACTTTTATTGTACTTCTTGCCTATACTTTACCCTTACAGGAGATATAATGGGCACGGCATTGCAGAACCTGGACCGTCTCCTGGCCATGCCATACGGGTGTGGAGAGCAGAACATGGTCCTTTTTGCCCCCAACATCTTTATTCTGCAGTATCTGGAAAAGACTCATCAGCTGACCGATGCGATTAAAAGCAAAGCCATTAAGTTCCTGGAGAGCGGTGAGACTTTATTTGTAAATGGTTGTTTCTAAACCTTGGCATGGTGGAAGATGGGAACACTGGCTTCATAAATTGAATGAGCCCAAGTCATTTTTATAGTGTGCATTATTTGTAGTGCGATAACTAAAATAAAGTCCTATTTTTTTTCCAATATGAGTTTAAAATATCCAACATTGTGAACATTTGCAATGTTGGCAGGTAATCAATCATACCATAAAGTTGATATGGTCAAATTGGATAAATCTGTACTAAAACGTAATTTTCAAGATTTTTCATCTCAAAACCCCAACGCTTGGTCAAGGTGAATATTACAAATTAAAATAGCATCTAGTCTAGTAATACTCTATGGTAGGAATCTCCAAACTTTCTAAACAAAGGGCGGCTCCGGTGAGAATTTGCATAAGAGCCCTGTGCGTCTTTTGGTCCGTCTCAAGTTCAAATTCAGCCAAAAATTTGGGCTGAAACGGCGAACGGAGACGCACAGGACCCCTGCTGGGAGCCACATCGGTATTAGGTGTGAACCCAGCCTTAGACTTTAGGGGGGCTTCACTGGGGCCAACAGAAGTGGGAATTTTCCTGACTTCAGTAGGAGTAAACATCACCACATTTGGTATTATTGGGAGGAATAGTTCCCCATTGTTGGCATCATTGGGAGATACAGTGGAACCTGTAGTGGAGCAGTCCTGTAAACGATAACGGTGGTCTCCGCGTGGTCTCTCGCACCCTCCGCTGCTTACCGGAGCCGTCGGCAGGGGCGGAGGTGATCGGGTTCTGTCCCCTGCACGGCTGGGATACGAGTGAGGGCAAGATGGCCCCCACCCATCTCCATAGCATAGCAGGGCGGAAGCGACGTCAAAACATCACTCCCACCCATGCTTCTCAAAGGCACATCTTCCTGTTGTAATTTTTTCAAATGACATTTTTTTTTTTTTTTTATTGCATTTTAGTCTAAATATGAGATGTGAGGTCTTTTTGAACCCAGATCTCATATTAAAGAGGACCTGTCATGCTTTTTTCTATTACAAGGGATGTTTACATTCCTTGTAATAGGAATAAAAGTGACCCTTTTTTTTTTAAAACAATGTAAAAATTAATAAAATAAATAAAAATGAATAAGAAAACAAAACATTTTTTTGTTAAAGCGACTCGTCATGATGAGCACATGAGTAGCGCCTGCATATGAAAACGATGTTCAAACCGCACAAGTGAGGTATCTCTGCGATCGTTAGAGTGAGAGCAATAATTATAGCCCTAGATCTCCTCTGTAACTCAAAAGATGATAGATTTTTTAAACCATTGCAAGCCCCTTACGATCATTGCAACCCTCCCCCTTCATCATTATAAGCCCCTCATTGCAAGCCCCCCCTCACAATCATTAATTGCAAACCGATCATGATCATTGCAAGCCCCCCCCCACCTCACCATCATTACATCATCATCTTCTCATTGCAAGCCCCCCCTCGCCGTCATCATTGTAAGCCCCTCATTACAAGCCCCCCCCTAAAAATCATTAATTGCAAGCTGATCAAGATCATTGCAAAGGCCCCCCAATCATCATTACATCATCATCATCAGCCCCTCATTGCAACCCCCCCTCACCTTTGCAAGCCCCTCATTGCAAGCCCCCCCACCTTCATCATTACATCATCAGCCCCTCATTGCAAGCCCCCCCCCCCACCATCATCATTACATAATAATTTTATCATCACCAGCCCCCCCCCCACCATCATCATCATCATCATTTCATCATCATCAGCCCCCCCCACCATCATCATCATCATCATCATCATTATTACATCATCATTAGCCCCCCCCATCATCATAACATCAATATCAGCCCCCCTCACCTACGCAAGCCCCCCCTCCCTCCCTCACCATCGTAAGCCCCTCACAGCACTTTCTCCTTACTGTGCCACTGCTCACTCAACTGCTGTGACGGTCCCGCTGTGTCACGCTGTGCTCACAGTGTTGGTAACAGTTCTGGCGCACTGCGATAAATGTCCCGCCCTCCTCCTCCTAGACCAGCTCATGTGATAGACAGAACACTGGCTCTATCACACGAGCTAGTCTAGGAGGAGGAGCACGGGACATTTATCACAGCACGCCCAAACTGTTAACACTGTCATCTCCGTGACACAGCGGGATCACTGTTTTACAACCTGCAGTGTAACCGGCATTGCCTGTCAGGGTTGGGTGGGCCGATTACAAGTCCTCCGCGGGCCGCATGTGGCCCGCGGGCCGTAGTTTGAGGACCCCTGCTCTAGGGTGTTAGCAAAAAAATATATATAATGTTTGGGGGTTCTAAGTAATTTTCTAGGAAAAAAACTGTTTTAATCCTGTAAATACCGAGTCTGAAAAACAGGCAAGGTCCTAAAGTGGTTATAAAAGTTACCTTATGCCTGTTTTCTATACAGAAACTTCTACTTTCCAGCAGTCTTAGCATAAACTAAAGTATGTTATTAGCTGGCCTACAGTGTGGTATTTGGAATCTATAAAATGGTGGTATTTGTGGACGCTTGATGCTTACATACCTAATGCTTGTTTTTTATTGCTAGTGTTACAGATCACATTAGATACATAATTGTAATACAACTTTTTAAATGGACAGTATACATTATGTGTATATTTTGTTTAGGATATCAGCGACAGTTGACATACAAACGTGATGATGGATCATACAGTGCCTTTGGAAAAAGTGACCCCGAGGGTAACACATGGTAAATGCTGGGGGTAAATGTGTAGCGCTAAAAGTGACACATAGTGAAAAAAATTCTAAATACACTATATACTATGGGCCAGATCCACAAACGAATTACGCTGGCGTATCTATTGATACGGCGCGTAATTTCAAAGTTCCCGCGTCGTATCTTTGTTTTGTATCTACAAAACAAGATACGACTGCATCTGGGCTCGATCCGACAGGCGTACGTCTTAGTACGCCGTCGGATCTTAGGTGCATTTTTCCGCCGGCCGCTAGGTGGTTTCCGTCGAATTCCGCGTTGAGTATGCAAATTAGCTAGTTATGGCGATCCACGAACGTACGTCCGGCCGGCGCATTTTTTTACATCGTTTGTGTTCGGCTTTTTCCGGCGTATAGTTAAAGCTGCTATATGGTGGCGTACTCAATGTTAAGTATGGCCGTCCTTCCCGCGTCAAAATTTGAATTTTTTGCATCGTTTGCGTAAGTCGTTCGCGAATAGGGATTTTCGTAGAATCACGTCACCGTCGTAAGCATTGGCTTGTTCCGGTTTAATTTTGAGCATGCGCACTGAGATACCCCCACGGACGGCGCATGCGCCCTTCAAAAAAAACGTTGTTTACGTCGGGTCACGACGTATTTACATAAAACACGCCCCTATCACATCGATTTGAAATGCGCGCCCTTACGCCGCCAAAGATACACTACGCCGTCGTAACTTACGGCGCGGATTCTTTGAGGATTCGGAAAAAAGTAAGTTACGGCGATGTAGGGTATCTTGGATACGCTACGCCCGGCGGAATAATGCGCCGCTGTACGTGGATCTGGCCCTATGTACCCAACAGGGTAAAACAGTGAAAAAAAGATATACGTGTATATATGTTATAGCAATAAGTCCATGTAAAAAAAAAAAAAAAAAAACAATACATATAGAAATGTCCATCAAAATGAAATGAGAAGTATCGCGGTAGGGATATCATAAACCGTGTAGACCATCACATGGAAACTTCTTTCAAGTGGGGTATAACTAGATACGCTTACTGGAGCTGGTGGATCCGCCTGTCAATGACAGTGGATCAATCATTCATGAAAAATCACTTTGGCAAGAAGACACAGCTTGTCTGGAGAATCTCAATGATATAAACTTCTAATATAACCAATGAACCCAACAGTCCAAGGCTAGGAATCACTCTGTTGATGGTATCCCAGACGTGTCAGGAAAACAGACCACTCAACGAGGTCCACGATGCTTGAAGAGGGTATCAGACAGGTTCCGATAAACAGAAAAACCCTTTGAGGGTGAGTGGAAGGCACAAAGGAGGAACTCAAAAACCTTTTTCTCCACCAGGACATGGAAAGAAAACGATGCTCCAATGGTGCAGGTCAAAAATTGTGGGTTTTAACCACTTAAGGACCGCCTCTGCACATATGCGTTGGTAGAATGGCACGGCTGGGCACAAGCACGTACCTGGACGTTGCCTTTAAGAGCCCAGCCGTGGGTTGCGAGCGCGACCCAGTCCGAAGCTCCGCGACCGCGGGAACCGCGAACCCGATCACCGCCGGTGTCCTGCGATTGGTCACAGGAGCTGAAGAACAGGGAAAGGTGTGTGTAAACACACCTTCCCCTTTCTTCTCTGTGGCATTTTTATAGCACTTTTCGCTGTGAAAATGCCAATGGGTCCCAAAAATGTGTCAAAAGTGTCCGATGTGTCCGCCATAATGTCGCTGTCACGAAAAAAAACGCTGATCGCCGCCATTTCTAGTAAAAAAAAATATTAATAAAAATGCCATAAAACTACGCCAATTTTGTTTGGGAGCCACGTCGCATGACCGTGCAATTGTCAGTTAAAGCGACGCAGTGCGGAATCGCAAAAAAGGGACAAGGTCCTTAACCTGCATAATGATCTGGGTCTTAAGTGGTTAATGAATAAAAACCAACAAGCATTAAAAGTGATCACAGTTTATAAGATAAAAGCAAAATGGGGAGCGGTGTACCAAGTCTGACGCGTTTCGTCTGACTTGGACTTCTACTGGGGCATCTGACACATGGTAAATGCCAAAACCTAGATCAATGATTTCCAGTTAAAAAATATATATATTTAATATATATTTTATATTTTATATGCTTTCTTTTATGTCTGACGGATGCATTTCAATTTTTGGTATAAAAAATATGTATAACCACTTGCCGACCACTGTACAGCGATATACGTAGGCAGAATGGCAGCTGTGGGCAAATGGACGTACCTGTACATCCCCTTTAAGAAGCCACGCAGCAGGCACGCTATATCCGTGACCCTGCCAGTGGGCCCCGCGAACTCGATGCTCGCCGTCGGCCCACAATCGTGTCACGGAGAGGCAGAATGGGGAGATGCTTTGTAAACAAGGCATTTCCCTGTTCTGCCTAGCAACATGAGAGGAATCCATTGCTCCCTGTCATCGGGAGCAGTGATCACTGTCATGTCCTAGGTAGCCCTTCACAGTTAGAATCACTCCCTAGGACACACTTAACCCCTTCATCTTTGTCGTTTGTATGCAATACAAGTTCACGGCCAACGCCCTTCGGACAAAAGTCCTACGCTTTGTCCGATGGAAATCCGATCGTGTGTACGAGGCTTAAGACAGTTTTTCTGTTATGGTCCAATCATCTTCATAGACAGTACTTACCTTAGTGTCTATTTAAAAGTAAACAATCTATGAAATATTTTATTTAGTTAAATATTATTGTTGGCTTTGTTTTCTATGAATCACAGACTATTCTCCTGAATACACGTATTGCATTTTTCTACAGGCTGTCGGCATTTGTAGTGAAGTCCTTTAGCAAAGCTCGGCCTTATATATTTATAGATGACAGTCACCTAAAACAATCCTTCACCTGGCTGAAGAAAAATCGTTATGAGACCGGCTGCTTCCGCAGAGTGGGAAGACTCTTCAATAATGCTATGAAGGTGACCTGGATAACATTCCAGTTATTTCATATATGAACATTGTGATCTTATGTTTATCACACCAACACACATACAGTGTTATAGCCAGGGCTTTTTTTTCTCAGAGAATAAGTGCAGGAACTCCCTACTTCCGAGTCACCTGTTGTGTCCACCCGCTACCCACCTCCGAGCACCATTCCTTGGTTCCACCCCCTACCCACCTCTGAGCACCATTCCCTGGTTCAACCCCTTACCTACCTCCTAGCACCAATCCTTGGTTCCACTCCCTACCCACCTCTGAGCACCATTCGTTGGTTCAACCCCTTACCTACCTCCTAGCACCATTCCTTGGTTCCACCCCCTACCCACCTCTGAGCACCATTCCCTGGTTAAACCCCTTACCTACCTCCTAGCACCAATCCTTGGTTCCACTCCCTACCCACCTCTGAGCACCATTCGTTGGTTCAACCCCTTACCTACCTCCTAGCACCATTCCTTGGTTCCACCCCCTACCCACCTCTGAGCACCATTCCCTGGTTCAACCCCTTACCTACCTCCTAGCACCAATCCTTGGTTCCACTCCCTACCCACCTCTGAGCACCATTCGTTGGTTCAACCCCTTACCTACCTCCTAGCACCATTCCTTGGTTCCACTCCCTACCCACCTCTGAGCACCATTTGTTGGTTCAACCCCTTACCTACCTCCCAGCACCATTCCTTGGTTCCACTCCCTACCCACCTCTGAGCACCATTTGTTGGTTCAACCCCTTACCTACCTCCTAGCACCATTCCTTGGTTCCACCCCCTACCCTCCTCTGAGCACCATTTGTTGGTTCAACCCCTTAGCTACCCCCTAGCACCATTCCTTGGTTCTACTACCTACCCACCTCTGAGCATCGTTCATTGGTTCCACTCTCTACCAACCTCTGAGCACCATTCCTTGGTTCCACCCCCTACCCACCTCTCAGTAATGGATACAGAACCAAGTATCAATTTGTGGTGCTAAGTAATTTGTATATGATAGGAAGTGAAATAGATCCACTGTAGACAGCAACAATGGAGCTCCCTCAGCAACAATAGACTCTGAACAGCTAGCAACAATAGACCCTTCCCTCAACAGTTGATGAGCAGTAGCAGTAGCATAAGAGCCCCTCCCCAGCAAAAATAGATCCCCTACCAGCGACAACTGGCCTCCCCAAAAACAATAGACTCTCCCCCTGTAAAAATATATCCCCTCCAGCAACAAAAGATCCTCCAGCAGCCAGCATTAATAGATCCTCCAGTACACCCCTGCACCCCTTGCCATTACATACATTCAAAGCTTGAGGTGCAGGAACTGCATTCCCCCGCGTTCCTGCTGAAAAAAAGCCCTGGTTATAGCAATAACTTTATTTATGTATAGCTCTTGAGACTGTTTCTCTTAATCACCCGTTTCTTAAGACATCTCTCTGTATCACCAGTTTTTTAGAGTTGAGACCATCTCTGCCACCGATTGGGACCAACACTCTTTATCGCCAGTTTCTTAAGGCCAACTCTACCACCAGTTTTTGAAACTTCTTGGCCCGGATTCACGTAGCACTTAGGCTGACGTATCTTGAGATACGCCGCGTAAGTGTCAATGTGCGCCGTCGTATCTATGCGCCGTGCCCATAGAACTAGATATGCCTGAAAATAGGCTTCCTACGACCGACGTAAGTTTCCTACGCCGTCATATAGTGGGCGCATATTTACGCTGGCCGAAAGGGGCGCTCCCATTGATTTACGATTCGAATATGCAAATGAGTGAGATACACCGATTCACGAACGTACTTGCGTATAGTTATTCCCCATCTATGAGGCGCAACTCATGCAAAGGTATGGACCAGGGAACAGCCGTCGTGTTTTACGTTGTTTACGTAGTAGTACGTGAATAGGGCTGGGCGTAGGTTACGTTCATGTCGTAGGCAGTGATTCGACGTATCTTAGGGAGTATTTTCGACGTGATTCTGAGCATGCGCACTGGGATGCGTCCACGGGACGGCGCATGCGCTGTTCGTTCGGCCCATCATTTGCATGGGGGTCACACTTCATTTAAATGGATCACGCCCACTTCCACCTATTTTGAATTATGCCGGCTTACGCCTACGATTTTACGTTATGCCGGCGCAAGGTTGGGAGCAAGTGCTTTGTGAATACTGTGCTTGCCTCTCTGTGTTACGTTGGTGTAGCGTATATGATACGCCGGCAGAAATATGCGCCGCTGTCTGTGAATCCGGCCCCCTGTCTTTATCAAACATTTCTTTTGACCTTTTCTCTGAGTCTGCAGCCACTGTGCCCATCAATTGCCACCACTGTGCCATCAAAAGCAGCCACTGTGCCCATCAAATACTCCCACTGTGCCATATCAAATGCTGCCAGTGTGCCCCCCCACCCGCCCGCCGTCTGCCCAGCACTTACCCTGTCTTGGTGAGGCAGTGGGTGAAATTGGCGGGTGGTGAGCGGTGTCCTACATGCTCCTCCATGCTTCTTGATGTCTTCTCCCGTCCTCTCTTCCCGTCCTCTGCTATGATTGGAAGCACTGGCCTTCCATGTGCTCCTTGCTGCAAAGGCCAGTTAAAGGTTGGGGCAGTGGCCAGTTGTATGTACTTTTAAAACATCTTTGTCTGAAAGATGTTTTCTTTTTTTCCGGAAAATAAATACATTTTGTAAAAATTGTAGATCTCGCTTACAATAACCAATCACATTTCATCTTTTAGTTTTTCGGAAAAACTAAACAAGAAAGATTTACCACTTTTGTGTGCAGGAGATAAGAAAGGATAACAAAAAAAACATTAAACAATCTTCTAGGAAGCATGATCGGGTTAAAGTAAAATAAAATTAATAATTTTTACATTTTTATTTTTAACTAAACCTATATGGATCCTCTTAATTAGTAGATTTTAAAGCAGACCTTCCGTCATTTTCCATCTTTTAACCCTCTGAGCGGTGTTCCCGAGTCTGACTCGGGGTGAGATTTTTTGGCTACAATCGGTAAACCCGAGTCAGACTCTGGCTCGCCTCGCAGCATCCATAGGCTTGGTTTACTTACCTTGTCCCTGGATCCAGCGATGCCACCGCGCTGTGTGAGCGAGCGGGACCACGCTCGATTCACACAGTGTCCTCCTGTGCCGCCGATCTCCGTTCCCTGTGATGTTACGAAAAAAGAAAAACAAACACATTACATACAGTATACTGTAATCTTATAGATTACAGTACTGTATGTAAAAAATACACACCCCCTTGTCCCGAGTGGTCTGCCCAGTGCCCTACATGTACTTTTATATAATAAAAACTGTTCTTTCTGCCTGCAAACTGTAGATTGTCCATAGCAACCAAAAGTGTCCCTTTATGTCAAAAATGGTTTTAGAGCAGCTAGAAAACAGCGATAATAAATTATAATCACTTGCAGAATTGTGCGATAGCGATTTGTGGGGAAATCCGTCATAAAAAATAAAAGTAATGACAGCGACAATTCTGCAACTGAGCAAATTTCAGTGATTTTGAGTTGATTTACATTATTGAATAATTTTTATTTTTATTATATTATTATTTGTTATAATTAATTATAATTATTTATTATATTATAATTTATAATTTTGTTTTTAAAAAAATTTCATACTCGGGATGCCTACTAGACTCTTGTTTGGTCAGATTTAAGTGAGTTATTCCTAAGAATTACAGGCCTACAGTATAAAACGCCAAATTTCCTTGCAAATAATGGTACCGCTTTCAGCACCTTTTTTCTGAAATAATCATACCGCCAGGGAGGTTAAATCTTCTGCCCTTGTTGGTGTTTTAACTTTGGATAGTAAAACATTTTTTTTGTTCTGCCAGTAAATACCTTAAACAGCCCACTTCTTGTTTCTTGTCTGGTCATTAGCCTAGGTTTTTGACAACAGGCACAGCGCTCTCTTTCACTCTTGTGAGAGTTTGCCAGGAAGATAGGGGGGATGGGTCATAAGAGGCCCAATGAGAGCTGCAGGGCTGCAGAGCTAGAGGTGTGCGTCTGTGTAAATCCAGGAAGTGAACAGGCAGCAGCTTCAGCTGCCCACAGTAAAAATAGCTGCAGCCCGACTCAGTGGAGGGAGATTTCTGCAGCATATTTGGCAAGTACAGAATCACTGTATATATAAAATATGCAAAGTGGTTGGAGGGAAGCTTCAGAATGGCAAAGATGTTCTTTTTACAAATTATGTGAGCGGACTGCAGTTCCTCTTTAAATGGAAGCCATGGTCTCTGTTACAGGGAGGAGTGCAAGATGAAATTTCCCTTACCGCTTATGTGACAATTGCTCTGATAGATGGTGGAGTACCCCTGGAGGTAAGTGATCATTATTATAGATAATTAATTTCTTCAAATATTGCAGTTTCTTATAAAACCTGCTCTTTTACATTTCTAACTAGAAAAAAATAAATTGCTACAAAAATATGATCTTTTTTTAAATCCTTTGGCCAATAAATAATTTCTGTTCCTGTCCAGTTGAGAGTTTTAGGTGCCGCCCCCCCCCCCCCCATCAGTTCCAGCCCCTATTGTTACATTCTCTATTATATACAATTTATAATAGACATGTGCAATTCATTTTGTTCCAAATTATTTTTTTAACAAATTTGGATAAATTCCTTAATTCAGAAATATCTAAATTAACGAAAACCTGTTTAACTAATTATTTTGATAATTCGATATTCTGAAATGATAACTAGTAATAACTTAACTATTGTTAACTATTAAATTATAGGTATTGCAATTTCAGTTCAAATTTTGGTGTTAGTGAACGTACACAAATACGAATTTATCCGAAGTTACGAATTATTCAAAATAATGAATGCTGCATCTAAACAAATGGGACGGAACGAATTAATAATAAATAATAATAAAACGTTTTTATTGTTATTATTATTATTATTATTATTATTATTGTTATTTATTATTATTAGTTCATTACGTTCCATTCATTCAGATACAGCATTTATTTATTTAGGATAATTCGTAACTTTGGATAAATTCATATTCGTTATGTTCACTAACAGCCAAATTTCAAAGGAAATTCCAATACCTATAATATTATAGTTAGTAATAGTTAAGTTATTATTAGTTATTTATCATTTCAGATTATCAAATTTGTTAAATGGATTTTCGTTAATTTGGATATTTCCGAATAGTTAGTTATTATTATAACTATTATTATAATTATTATTATAACTATTTTGAATTTTCGAATTTACGCATTTTTGAATATTCGAATTTACAAATTTTAGAATTTATGAATTTATAAATTTTCAAATATAGAAATATTTGAATTTTCAAATTTATGAAATGTTTTAATTTAAGAATTTTCTAATTTACGAATTTTCTAATTTTTCGAAGAGTCGTAAAAAAATTGTTAAATGGGTTTTCCTTAATTCAGCTGTTTCCAAATTAACAAATTTGTCAAAATGTGTTAAAAAAAAAAATTCGGAACTAAACTAATTGCACATGTCTAGTGGTGCGAGCCATCGCTGCTCTAGATCAGAAGTCACCTGCACCAGAATTGGTGGTAGTGAGGGACCAGGATGGGGACTTAGGTGACTAAATCTGCCTTCACCATTTAAAAGGGGCATAAATATTATCAGGATAAGGTAGATGGGATGGGAGGTAGCTAGGGTAAAAAAATAAAAATTCTGGGCTATAGTGGGGGTTTAAGGAGGTCTTAGTTTCATCTTGGAATGTAGTGGAGCAATGATCATCAGTCACCACTCCTCCCCATCAATTGTCCAAAGCATTTTTGTTGATTGATCATTATATGAAAATGGAATTAGGCTCAAGTTATTATCCCTGTAGTGTAGGGAGAAGAGCAAATGTCCTCCAGAATTATGCCTGCAGTGCATGCCTATAAAAGAGTTTTCAACCACTTCCAGCCCAAGGACATCATATGACGTCTTTGACTTTCAAGCAGTGTAATAGGTTTCAGATCAGGTTTCAGCACCTGTACTATCCAAGTCACATGATTCTTCGAGACTGGGGAGTGCACAGACTCCTGGAAAGTTACACCCACTACATTCCCAGGAGTCTGTGCGGTGTAGGTTAGGAAGCTTAAGCACCTAGGTGCAGGAAGAGGGAAGATTAACTATTCTGCCTAGCAACAACACTTTGAAGGCATCTAAAAAAAAAAAAAAAATCTTAAAGGACTAATGACATTTTTTTTAAAACTACTGATGTAATGTTATTTTTATGGGTGGAACTCCACTTTAAGGGCTAAATTCTCTAAAGTTGGGATAATTTTTTTCCATTCGACTGCCAACTGGATTGCTCCTCTAAAGCAAAAGACTTTGCAAAAAAAAAATAATGGAAGTTTACTTGTATTCTATACATTAATATAGATAATATCATATTTAGTAAATGGCTTTCCCATTAATACTTTTTACCATCTAGGATCCTCTGGTCAGAGACGCAGTGTCCTGTCTGCAAAAGGCAGCCATGGATGTGACCAATGTATACACTCTGGCTCTGCTAGCTTACACTTATACACTCTGCGGAGAGACCGAGCTCAGAAAAACTGTATTGGAAAAACTGGAGGAAAAGGCTGTTCAAGGAGGTAAGAAATTGATGAATAACTGCATGACCCAAGCCTATTTAAAATGTATACATGTTTTAAATAGCATGCAATTAATTACAGGAGGTCTTAATAAAAATGTCATTATTTTCTATACACCAGCTGAAATTGGAAATAAAAGTATATCTACATCCAAACACCTAAAACAAAACTCCAGTGTAATTACAAGGGTCCAGGATTAAAATAAAAAAGATAACTTTGTTGCAATACTCGCCTTCAATCCTAGTTCCTTTTTTACTGCTAGATTTCACCAGTCTTCCCAGTTATAAGATGGCCAGCATCGTTGAACCCGCTTTTGTACATTTGCGAATGCACCCGCAGTCCGATTACATGCTAGAAACCTGACAAGTGTTCCCGCAATTAGCTGCAAGAGACAGCCCCATTGAAAACAACCGGAGGCTATTGGCTCCTGCAGCTAATTGTGCCTACTTGCATGTACTTACTGATTGAGCAGTTTTATTCAAGTGTATAAATCACACAAATAGGAAACATAAGGGGAATACAAAGACACTGAATTTCAAAAGAGCCAACTTTCCTAAACTGTATGCCTGTAAAGTGGCACATGTTTCCTGTGTTTAGAACTGTCCCTGCACAAAATAAAATTTCTAAAGGAAAAAAAAGTAATTTTAAACTGCTTGCGTGCGGCTTTAATGTAATGTCTGGTGCCAGGAATATGGATGAAAATCATTGAGAAAAATGGCATGGGTACCCCCCCCCCCCCCAGCCAATTACCTTTGGGTCTTGTATGGATATTAAGGGGAACCCCACACCCAAATTAAAAAAAGGAAAGGCGTGGGGCCCCCAGGCCCTATATACACTGAACAGCAGTATACAGGCGGTGCAAACAAGACAGGGCCTGTAGGTTTGTTGTTAAGTAGAATCTGTTTGTAATTTTGAACTGGTACATTTTTAAAAAGTAGCTCCAGACAAAAAATCTATTTTTAAGCTTTTTGAAAAACATAGGGAAGGGTTTTCACCCCTGTAACATTTGTTTTGCTGTCTGTGCGCATCTGTTCAGAAGATTTCACCTCACTTTGTGTCCTAATGACAATTTTTTTTTTTTTTAGGGAAACCAGAATTGGTATTAAAGCATCAGTGGAGAGGAGACACCTTTTTCCCATATTAAAGTGGAGCTCCACCCTATAGTGGAACTTCCACTCATCGGAACCCTCCCCTCCTCCGGTGTCACATTTGACACCTTTCAGGGGGGAGGGGGTGCAGATACCTGTCAAGGACTCTGCGGGGAGTATGTCACTTCCCCCGCCCGCTGTGTTCTGGGAAACACTCGGCTCCCAGAACACAACGAGGACCAGTGAGGACGGCGCTGTGTGACTCGTGCATGTGCCGTAGGGAATCGGGCAGTGAAGTCGGAGCACTTCACTTCCTGATTCCCTCACTGAGATGGTGGTGGGGGCAGCAGAGTTACGAGCGATCGCTCGTCCTCTGCTGCCGACGTCGCTGGACTCTAGGACAGGTAAGTGCCCTAATATTAAAAGTCAGCAGCTGCAGTATTTGTAGCTGCTGGCTTTTAATATTTTTTTTCCAGCGGAGATCCACTTTAACTCTTACAGGAGAGAATTTGCCTTCCTAGGGGTAGATTTCCTCTCACTTCCTGTTGTCTCCTTCCGTTTGCAAGTAGGAGTCGTTTGTAAGTTGGATGTTTGAAAGTAGGGGCCTGCCGTATATACTCAGAAATTTGTCCCTTAGGTGTTGGCGTTGCCACAACACTGTAAGCCCTCACAGATACTCTTGGTGGGGGCTGGAACGCCCTGCTGTAAACTATTAGATCACAAATTATAATTACATGCCATTGTTGAACAGTGGCAGAAAAATTGGGCCTTTGGTGGTAGTGGTGGTGGTACCACAACACTGTAAGTCCTCACAGTTACTCTTGGTGGGCGCTGGAACGGGCCCTGCTGTGAAATATTAGATCAAGAATTGTAATTACATGCACCTGTTGAACAGGAGCAGAAACATTGGGCCTTTGGTGGTGGTGATGTTGCCACAACACTGTAAGCCCTCACAGTTACTCTTGGTGGGAGCGGGAATGGGCCCTGCTGTGAAATATTAGATCAATAATTGTAATCACATGCCCCTGTTAAACAGGGGCAAAAAAATCGGGCCTTAGGCATTGGTGCCACAACACTGCAACCCCTCACAGATACTCTATTTGGAGCGCAGGAATGAGCCCTGCTGAAAAGTATTGCATCAACAATTATAATTACACGCCCCTGTTAAACAGGGGCAGAAACATTGGGCCTTAGGCACTGGTGCTGGTCCCATAACACTGCAACCCCTCACAGATACTCTAGTTGGAGTGCAGGAATGAGCCCTGCTGCAAAGTATTGCATCAAAAATTGTAATTACACGCCCCTGTTAAACAGATGGTGAAAAATTGGGCCTTAGCCACTGGTGGCGGTGCCCAGAACCAAACATTTCCTTACAAGCTATCAGCATAATCATTGGGGAGGAAGAGGATAGTCACTCAGCATAACAGGATAGTCACTCAGCATCAGTATAGGCAGTCTTGAAGGGATCTGACATTTCAAAAAAATGTATTCAGTTAAATCAATATCAGGTGCTTGGTAGCTGGTGGTGATCCAAGACTTTTTATGATTTATGATTCATTTTTATGAAGGTCAGTCGATCGACCGAGACGGTGGACAGGCACACCCTGTGATCGATTACAAAGCCTCCAGCAGCACTGAATGTGCGTTCCGCTGTGATTGGAAAAGGAATGCGGGTCAAGTGCATGCTTGGCCAATCATCAGCCAGCAATGCACTGCGATGCTGGAGTGAATTGCAGGGTGTGACGTGCCACTCGAATTTGGCGCGAACGGCCCATAATGTCAAAATTCGGCGAACGGCCGCACAGACGATGTTTGAGTCAAAAATGGGTTTGACTCAAACTCGAAGCTCTCCCCTACTCAGGACCCACCAACAGGCCAGGTTTGCCAGATAACTTAAATACATAACAGGTGATATAATTTGCTGCTCAGTGATTGCAGTATTCTAGTCTGCATCTCCCCAAGGTAATGCTTAAAATATGGCCTGCTACTGGGTCCTGAGGACAGGAGTTGAGAACCACTGGCCTAGTTGAACTCATTCTAGGTACTGTAAAGCTAATAGTGAGGTCATACAAACAATCTTTAGAGAGTCTTGTCATTGTATCTACAGATGGACAGCTACACTGGAAACGTGATTCGGTGCCTCCCAATCAAGATTCACACTGGTACCGAGCTCCATCTGCTGAGGTGGAGATGACATCCTATGTACTCCTGGCTCTACTCTCATGTCCTGAACCTGACTTAGGCAAAGCTACAGAGATTGTGAACTGGCTAAGCAGACAGCAGAACCCCTACGGAGGCTTCTCATCTACACAGGTGAACGATGGACTAAATACAGACTCAATACAGAGATGCAGTAAGCTGGATTCAGCAAGGTTCATCTGATAACCTGCAGCATATCTCACTGTCAACTGTTCTGGTTGGTCTGGGTGCATAGGTGTGCAAAGCTATTGCATTAGGGTGTGCACCCCAAAGCTCAAACACACATTCTGCACTGGACAGTGAATGAACGGGATAGTGCTCTGTGCTGAGTGGATTCCTATTCATTCACAAGCCAAAGCATAGTAAACACGGTTTACTATGCTTCAGTTATGAATGAACACACGGAGTGAGTTTGTTCATGTAGAAAAGGAAGGGGCTGGTAAATGACATATCTACCAGCCCCTTCCCCTACTCTACATTCTGACACCCATTGGATAATTCTAATGTACATGGGGTAATTAGGGTGTTCCCAGGCACACCTGGCACATCCAGTGTGCACGCCTATGCTTTATATAATGGCCTTTGTTTAGTAGCATATGCAAAGACCAGCACAACCTGGAATCATAATTTACTCCAAGACTTTGGTTTAGTCAGACCAATTAAATGTGAATTCTATTTGTTTACATACTAGTAGTACATGCTGATGGTGGGATTCATCATAGCCTCTTTAGATAAAAATATTTATCTTTGTCCCTAGTACACAACTTTGTATCTTTACTAACAATCATCTTATTCCACGTAGGACACAGTCGTGGCTCTCCAAGCTCTGGCCAAGTATTCAGAGCTCACGTTTAGTGATAAGGGTGATTTGACTGTGACTGTCAGTGCCAGCCCAGGATTTCTGGAGAAGTTCCATGTAGACAAAAACAATCGTCTCCTCCTTCAAAAAGCATCGCTACCGACTGTTTCCGGAGATTACGCTGTGACCGCCACGGGAAATGGCTGTGTATTTGTACAGGTAAGGCCTCATGTACACAGCTACTGGTAAGCGGATGTTAAGGAGCAGTTAAGCATTTTTTTCAACTGCTCCTGAACTCTCTTCTATATCTTATCAGTACACAGGGTCGTTTATAGTCGTTTCCAGGCAGTTGAGTTTAGAGGCTTTTTTCGGAAAGCAAAAAAATGAGTTCAGATGCTGCGTTTAGAGGCATGGTGGAGCTCAGCTATGAGGAAAGATTAGAAGAACTAAATCTATTCACTCTTGAGAAGAGGAGAATTAGGGGGGATATGATCAACATGTACAAATATATAAGGGGTCCATATAGTGAACTTGGTGTTGAGTTATTCACTTTACGGTAAACACTGAGGACAAGGGGGCACTCTTTACGTCTAGAGGAAAAGAGATTTCACCTCCAAATACGGAAAGATTTTTTCACAGTAAGAGCTGTGAAAATGTGGAACAGACTCCCTCAAGAGGTGGTTCTGGCCAGCTCAGTAGATTGCTTTAAGAAAGGCCTGGATACTAAATGTACATAAAATAACTGAGTACTAAGATTTGTAGGTAAAGTTGATCCAGGGTAAATCCGATTGCCTCTAGAGGGATCAGGAAGGAATTTTTTCCCCTGCTGTAGCAAATTGGATCATGCTCTGCTGTTTTTTTTTGCCTTCCTCTGGATCAACTGTGGGTATGGAGTTGGGTGTATGGGATTGTACTGTGTTTTTTATTTTATTTGTTTATTTTTTGTGGTTGAACTGGATGGACTTGTGTCTTTTTTCAACCTGACTAAATATGTAACTGTGTAACTATGTAACTATGTTTAGAGGCATTTCAAGCGCCAAACACTTCTAAACGCGGCTTTTCATTCACAGGCATTTTTAGTTTTTGGCTATTTTTTTAAATGCTTCTAAATGCAAATGCGGCAAAACGCAGCTAAATGAGGCTAAACGTGGCTTGTAAATGTGGCAAAACTGACATTTTAAACGGGGGTTACTATCTGTCAAGTTAAATCGTTCAGGAGAGGTTGTAAAAACGTCCCGTGTACATTAAGCCTCAGGGCTCGTACACACGACCGAGAATCTCGTCGTAAAAGAAACGTTGTTTTCCTCGACGAGGTTCTTGTCAGGCTTGACGAGAATCTTGTCAAGCTTTCCTTGCATACACACTGTCAAGACAAAATCTCATCATTCTCAAACGCGGTGACGTACAACACGTACGACGGCACTATAAAGAGGAAGTTCGTTTCCACTGGCGACACCCTTGGGGCTGCTTTTGCTAATCTCATGTTACTGCGTGTTAGTAAATGTTTGGTGAGAGACGATTCCTGCTTTTCAGTCTGTTACAGTGTGACGAATGTGCTATCTCCATTACGAACGCTACTTTTACCGAAGGTGCGCTCCCATCTCATACTTTAATCTGAGCATGCACGGGTTTCTAAGCATACACACGAACGTGTTTCTCATCGTAAACCAGCCAGACGAGTAACCCGACGAGGAAATTGAGTCTCCCGACGAGAAAAAGGAGAACATGTTCCACGACAGTTTTCTCAACGAAAAGCATACACACGACCGTTTTTCTTGGCAAAAATGCTCTGCCAGCATTTTTTTTGATGGATTTTGCCGAGGGAAACGGTTGTGTGTACGAGGCTTCAGAGGAAACAAACTTTCTACCTTTTATTCTCTTTTTCATAATCTTCTAACTCACTTTTTTGTTTTCATTTCGCAGACAGTCCTGAGATACAATGTTCCACCACCCAGAAGTGACACCAGCTTTTCATTAAAGGTGACACCACATTCAAACAGAGAGTGTCTCGGGGATCCAGTGACAAATTTTAAGATTCTTATCAGTGCTACGTGAGTTTTATTACTGTTCTCAATTTTATTATTCATATTTTCAGGTTTTAAGCTCAGCCTATACTTTGTTGAACATTAAAATGCAAAGTTTTCCCTGTATTCTATATAATTCTTCTTTCCTGTTTCTGTGCTTAGAATTTGACACATGCAATTTGTTTCACTCCGAATAAATTTTTTTACGAATTTCGACAAATTCATTAATTTGGAAATATCCAAATTAACGGAAACCCATTTTTCTGAATATTTGAAAATTTAGAAATTCGGTAATAGTTAAGTTATTATTAGTTAGTTATTAATTCAGATTTCTGAATTTTTGAATTTTCGGATCCATCTTGACTCTTATTTTAGGTTGAAAATCAAATAATTTTTAATCAAGATCTGTGTTTTTGTTTCCTACAGATACGTTGGAACCCGGGAGAAATCCAACATGGCTGTTATAGAGGTGAAGATGCTGTCTGGATACATCCCTGTCAAGAGTACAATAAAGAAGGTAAAGACCTCGAAATGACATCACCGGCCATACCCGACGCGTTGCGTCACCTGTCACGTGATATTTTCAAAGGAAAAAGCTTTTCACCACTTTTTTATTGTTCATTATACAGAAGCTAGGGAATAAGTGCACCAATAATTTGATTATTTATAATTTGGTATAGTGTGAGATCACTAAGTGAATGGTTGCAGCTATTCGTTTATTCATTACACTTTTCTCACTTATTGGTTACATAGCAGCATACAAGTATTTTTCATACACATCTGTCTTCATTATTACCACCTGATCAGTCTCAGTTTAGTAATAAGTAGGGAACAAGCTGGGTATCTCCTCCTCACCGTCCTTCCTGGTGTACGAGACCCTGTAAATGATGTCACCGGCTCCACAGAACACGTTGCGTCACCTGTCACGTGACTTCTTCAAAGGGAAAAGCTTTTCACCACTTACACCACTTTTTTATTGGTCATTATATAGAAGCTAGCGAATAAGCGCACCAAAATTCATTACACTTTTCTCACTTATCGGTTACATAGCAGCACACAAGTGTTTTTCATACACATCTTTCTTCATTATTACCACCTGATCAGTCTCTGTTTAGGTATAAGTAGGGAACAGTTGTGTATCTCCTCCTCACCATCCTTCCTGTTTTACGAGACCCTGTAAATGATGTCACCGGCTCCATAGAACACGTTGCATCACCTGTCACGTGACTTCTTCAAAGGGAAAAGCTTTTCACCACTTACACCACTTTTTTATTGGTCATTATATAGAAGCTAGGGCATAAGCGCACCAAAATTCATTACAATTTTCTCACTTATTGGTTACATAGCAGCACACAAGTGTTTTTCATACACATCTGTCTTCATTATTACCACCTGATCAGTCTCAGTTTTGTAATAAGTAGGGAAGAGCCGTGTATCGCTCAAGTTGCATTGGGCTTGAGACAAGTGTCTTACAAAAATGAAAACTTCTATTGAAGAAAATGCCCACAATTTAACTTCTGGGAGCATAATAAAAACAGTAAGTCAGAGTTCAGGGAATAGTAGATACATCATTTATAGACTCACACTAAGTTGCCATATTTTAAGAAGGTGACACTAATTTGTTTGAAGAACCTATCTACATATTGATATTAGAAATTCTATAAAATTAATTACCGTATTTATTGGGGTTATACACTGATAAATACGGTACTTATCAGTCATATTAATTGCATGATATTTATATTGAAAATGGCATTACTGAAAAGCAGGGTAATAATTTACCATGCACATGTTAAAGCAGTGCTGTGCCATTCATTTTAAATGGCATCCCAATGCTCCTAGCCTAACATATTTCCAGTGCAAATACCATGTGTTGTATCCAGTTTCGGGTGCATTGGCACACCGTCCAAATGAATGGGCTGCATTAATTCAACACTCTAATGTACATTTATGCACCCCAATGAACCGGGTAGATCTGAATGGGCCCTTAATGGTTGAATTTGCTGACTAGGCTTCATAGGTTTGGAAGTTTATGTGCATTTTTTTTATTATTATTATTACAGCTGACAAAGGACCAACTTATACAGAGAAGTGAAATCCAGATGGACATGGTCACTTTATATCTGAATCAGGTATGAATAACATTCTTTAGATTATTGGAAAGCTTTAGTAAGGTTGTAGTTGATTGGTTGGTTTCCTTATTGTTGACTTACCTTTGGTTACCTATAGACCAGTCAGAAGATTCAGCTGCCACATTTCACACTTTTTCCACTGATTCTAGCCACTTGCCAACCGCCTAACTGGAAAAATATGCAGGGGTCAAGTCCTGGGGAAAAAAGTGTGGGAACTCCCACCCAAGATCCACTCCCCCACCAAAAAAAAAAAAATGATACGCTCATATGCATAATTACTAAACCGCATGTTTTTTTTTTCTCGATCCACTGTACCTTAGTAAGTTCTTTCTAAATCCCGCGATAACTCGCGGCAGACCTCCGCAATGTCTCCTGGGAACAATGACAAAAGCTCCCAGGAGACATTGCGGCATCGAGGAAGTGACGGAATACCCGCACACTACCCGATGAATCCATATACAGGAAGCAGCCAGTACCATAAAGGATTACTAAGGTTCGCCTGCCCCTGATAGTGACTCGAGCTGGGCATCGCCGCTTAGTGAAGGATTGGCTCGGGTGGCTCGGCTGCTCTAGTCCTGCAAAGGGAACTGAGTTCCTGCTGTGAAAAAAGTGCAGGAACTCCGTTCCCACATGTTCCCGCAGGACTTGAGCCCTGAAAATACGTCATTACTTTGACGTTAACACTGGGGTCATGGCTGCAGCTAGATGCCATAATCCCTGTATTATTTTTTTCCCTCAAGTGCAGGTCTTTCTGATAAAAGTGCATGTCTTTCTGATAAACGTGGTCCAAGTGGCGGATTCGCTCCTGGATTACTTTTAAAAGCAGTGGGAAGGGTGTCCCCCCCACCACCACTTTTTGGTGTTTCCCGGGGTTACATGGGTGATTGGTAGCTCCAGGAACTGATATGGCACTGGCAGCAGCTGGGCACAGAGAAGAGTGAA